>NC_090191.1:6278266-6600016 GCF_024679245.1 Pseudorasbora parva | reverse complement strand
TAACACTTAAGTGAAAAAGTGAAAAACTAATAATACTTTGAAATTAACTTTTTTTTTATTGTAATACAAACACTGAAAGGTAAATTCTTACAAATGTAGGCACACATGGATCAGACCAATCACAGAAATATACATTTCATGTTCATTGCTGATATGTCTGGTCGGAAAATACGGAAAATAGCAACTGTGTCTAGTAAAGACACTTGCATTGGGCTTTGCGGTTAGTCAGTGCAAGATAAGGCCCTAAACCTCAACATTTAATGTTCCCTAAACTGCTAAAATTCAGCTAAAAAGACTCAAACCAAGGATATACACTGACTCCTGGTCACATAAAAATGTTACACATAGACTCAAATAGAAACAATATCTCATTTTCTAATGTTCATGGCCTAAAAAGTAGCAAATATATTTTTAAACAAAATACATTGTTTATTATAACAAAATACTGAACCTCAACACTTAGTGTTACCTAAACCACTAAAATTCAACACGTATGAATACATTCAAACCGATAGTTAACACTGAAAGGAAAACTCCACCGTTTTTAGAGATAGGGCTTATTTAACTTCTTTCCTACATTTAGATATGTGGACAAATGCATTTTTGTCTCAGTGCATGCATTGTTTTAGTTTGGCAGGGTCGCCACTAGCTTAGCTTAGCATAATGAATGGAATCCTATGTTGCCAGCTAGCACGTCTCGATTAAAAGTGAACCAAAAAAAAAAACCCCACCTAATTACTTCTTGTGGCCTGTGTATTCACAACGAGTACAAATAGCGGTGCAGATTAAGACAAGGCGATTTTGGCAGATATTGACTAGGGACTATATTATGGGGAAGCACAGGGGAAGCAGAGATATCACACAACACATTGTGATCACTCAACAGCCGGAGGACGTGAGGATGAGAGCCGTGATATCTCTTCCCCATAATATAGTCCCAAGTCAATATCTGCCTAGGAAATCGCCTAGTCTTAATCTGCATCACTATTTGTACTCGTTGTGAATACGCAGGCCACAAGAAGTAATTCGTTTTTTTTAAATTTCTTATCAGTTTTACTCCGGACATGCTAGCTGGCGACATAGGATTCCATTCATTATGCTAAGATAAGCTAGCGGGGACCCTGCCAAACTTAAACAATGCATGCACTGACAATGCATGAGACAAAAATGCATTTGCCCAGTGTGATAAAGTTTGTGTGTGGGAAGGAAGAGGACAAGGGGTCGGCTTGACTGCTGACACTTTTATTCAAAATAATAACTCAATATTTGTACACTCTCAGCGAGTGTCTATTTCTCTCCATCACTTCTGGATTCCGGTTCAAAATCCGCTTCCGGTACAAAGTGCTCAGTGTCCTCAGTGTCAGCGTGTAGCGTCAGCAGTCCCTCTCTCTCTCCTCTGCTTCTGATTCCACAGGTGTTTTATCCTCTCCCCACGCCCATTACTGGAACAAGATACAGGTGTTATCAATCTGCGTCCAACCCACTCACTTACCGCTCGTCCCACGGCTCTCTCTCCCGCTGCAGACCTCGCTGAACCACGCCCCCCTTGCCACATACCCCCACCGCCCGACTCAGGCCGGGGAGCTGTCCGGCCTGCAGGTAGTAGCGGAGGGTGAGAACGGCCCACCTGATGGCAAGGCACTCTTTTTCGATGGTGCTGTACTTAGCCTCTCTCTTAGAGAGCTTGCGGCTAATGTACAGCACCGGCCGCTCTCCCCCCTCCACCTCCTGGGCCAGGACTGCGCCCAACCCTCTGTCTGACGCGTCAGTCTGCAACAAAAAAGGGAGAGAAAAGTCAGGGGAGTGTAAAAGCGGCCCGCCACACAGAGCAGCCTTAACTCGGGTGAAGGCCTGCTGGCACGGCTCCGTCCACTGGACCGTATCTGGTAGCCCCTTTCTAGTAAGATCAGTCAAAGGGCTGGTGAGGTCCGAATAATTGGGTATAAACCGCCTATAATATCCCGCCAGCCCCAAGAACTGCCTTACCTCCTTTTTGGTCTTAGGTCTCGGACAGGTCGCAATTGCGGCAGTCTTATCAATTTGGGGATGCACCTGCCCATGACCCAAGTGGAAGCCCAGATACCTTACTTCCACCCGCCCAATCGCACACTTCTTCGGATTGGCCGTGAGCCCCGCTCCTCTCAGCGACCTCAGGACCGCCCTGACCTGCTGCATGTGCCACTGCCAATCGTGACTGTAAATCACGATATCATCCAGATAGGCAGCAGCATATGCGGCATGTGGGCGCAAAATCCTGTCCATGAGGCGCTGAAAAGTAGTGAAAATCTGTCTTTTCTTTGGACAATGGAGACAAGGGGATCTGCCAATAGCCCTTTGTTAAGTCCAATGTCGAATAAAATCGTGCCGTGCCCAGCCGATCAAGCAACTCGTCAACCCGCGGCATTGGATATGCGTCGAATTTCGACACAGCATTCACCTTGCGATAGTCCACACAGAACCGGACTGAGCCGTCGGTTTTAGGAACCAAAACTATCGGGCTCGCCCAGTCACTGTTAGACTCCTCTATTACTCCCATGTCCAGCATCGCCCCTAATTCTACCTGAACCACCTTTTTCTTGTGTTCAGGTAAACGATACGGCCGGCTGCGAACTACCACGCCCGGCTCGGTCTCAATATGGTGCTAAATTAAGTCAGTACGTCCCGGTAGGGGCGAGAACACGTCGTCAAACTCAGCCTGTAACTTAGATAAATCAGTGAGTTGGGACGGTGAGAGGTGATCTCCACCTGGGGCCAGCGCGACTGATTGTGCCTTGATGCTCGCCTCTGGCCCGAGATCATCCTCCCCCCCCCGATCACCGTTGCCAACAACACTGATTCGACCTCATTCCATTTTTTGAGGAGATTGAGGTGATAAATTTGACGAGCCCCGCTCCTATCGGCCCGTATCACTTCATAATCGAGATCCCCGACCTGTCGTTCGACCTCAAACGGCCCCCTGCCACTTTGACATTAATTTTGAGCTCGACGTAGGGAGTAATACGAGCACTTTCTCTCCCGGTGTGAATTTGCGTAGTTTAGTTCCCCTGTTATACGACCGGCTCTGGCGGTCCTGGGCTTGTAACAAATTCTCCCTGGATAGCCGCCCCAGTGTGTGGAGTTTTGTTCGCAAGTCCAGCACATATTGAATTTCATTTTTCGCCAAAGAAGGTCCCTCCTCCCAAGTTTCTCGCAGGACATCCAGCACCCCCCGCGGCTGGCGTCCGTAGAGAAGCTCAAAGGGGGAAAACCCCGTGGAGGCTTGCGGGACCTCCCGCACGGGGAATAAGAGGGGTTCTAACCACCTGTCCCCAATTTTTGGCGTCTTCCTGTACGAACTTACGGATCATGGTTTTAAGCGTGCGATTAAACCGTTCGACCAGGCCATCCGTTTGTGGGTGATAGACGCTTGTTCGAATGGATTTAATGCCCAGTAACCCTTACAGTTTGCGTAATGTACGTGACATAAACGCCGTGCCTTGATCAGTGAGGATTTCTTTCGGAACCCCAACCCGGGAGATGAGTCGAAACAGTGCGTCCGCAACACTCTTCGCCGAAATGTTGCGGAGGGCCACTGCTTCTGGATATCGTGTTGCGTAGTCCACGATTACTAACGCAAAACGATGTCCGCGTGCGGATCGCTCTAATGGCCCGATGAGGTCCATCCCAATTCTCTCGAAGGGGACCTGCATTAATGGGAGGGGGCGCAATGGCGCTTTTGGAGCGGCCAGTGGATTTACCAACTGACATTCCGGACAAGACGCGCAACACCTGCGCACTTTGTTATGAATGCCTGGCCAAAAAAATCGGGTCATGAGGCGATTCAGTGTGGCCGCCTGTCCCAAGTGGCCCGCCATTGGATTGGAGTGAGCCGCCCGGAAAAGCATTTCCCGGCGGCTCTTAGGAACTAATAATTGGGTTGTATCTACCTTTGTCCGAGTGTCTTGGGTCACTCGATTCAACCGGTCTTTTAGTATGGCGAAATAGGGATAGGTGACGGGCAAGGCGGGTTGGAGAGACTGGCCGTCGATAGAGCGGACCTGCTGAAAGGCGGGTCTCATCTTGTGACTGCTCCAGAGGGAAGTCATCGCGGTCCGAGAGAATCAGTCTCTCGATCCCGCTCGTTTCCTTTGAAGCCGTCCCCAAGGGTCCCGTCTCAGTCTCCCCAAGCTGCACTCGCGCCGTCCCTATCCTAGCCTTTTTTCCCCAAGCGGCATCCGCACATAACAACCCCAATAAAACCGTAAATGCGGGCCAATTCGTCCCTAAAATTAGCGGATGCCGGAGGTGAGGACTAACCGCCACCTCTACACTATGTTTTTCTCCCCTAAACTGAATCGTGATTGGGACAACCGGGTATTCCACCACATCCCCGTGCACACACCGCACCTTAACCACGCGGCTTGTATCCAATGCCCCAGGCTGCATCAGGCTTTGATGGATTGAGGCTTGGTTACATCCTGAATCCACCAAGGCCTGATATGTACCCCCCTTGATACTCACAGGAATTTGGTACTCTCCTGCTTGATCGGGGGTGGCCTGCAGGACGTCCGGAACCCGGATCATTGTCCCGATGTCCATCATCGGACACCGGTCCACAAAATGATCCGGGGGGGAGTGGGTTGGAGAATGGACGTGGAGAGGGGGTGGAACCAGAAGCATTATCCCCTCCCGCCCCCAACTCCCGAACTGCCCAGGGCCCATTCCGCCCCGGCCTCTGGGGGGAATGCGAGGAGGGCCCGGAGGGCGGGACCTAGGGAGAGGGACAGGGCGAGAGAGAGAGACAGAGGCGGGAGAGAGAGAGGAAGAAGTTAGTAGGGGGTCGCCGACCTCAGGGCACGCCACCATGTGGTCCTCCGCCAGGTTGATGGCCGTCTCCAGCCACGTGGGCCGGTGGCACTGGACCCACTCGGCTGTTTTCTTCGGAAGCCAAGCGATGAATTGCTCCAGCACCACCAGATCGACAATGTGGTCCACGTCGCTTCCGCCGGCCAATAGCCGGCGAGGAGTCCCGGAGCTGCTGGGCCATCGCGAATGGTCGGCCAGCCTCGCCCCAGTCCAGGGAGCGGAAGCAATGCCGATGCTATTCTGGTGACCGGCCGACCCGCTGAATGATGGCCCTCTTGAGATCATCGTACTCCAGGAGGTTCGCCACCGGCAGTTGTTGGTCAGCCACCTGGGCTTCTCCCGATAGTAATGGTATCAGGCGCACCGGCCACTGTGCCCGGGGCCACCCGCAGGCCTCCGCTGATTTTTGGAAAAGTTTGATGAAGGCCTCGGGATCATCTTGTGGCCCCATCTTATGCATGGGCACATGGACCGGTGCGCCGGTCTGCCCGGCGGCCTCGGCACGAGCCTCCCGGTCAAGCCAGCTCCGGAACCTCTCGCGGTCCTCCTGCTGGCCTTGGACGATCGCCGCGAACCGGCATTCTTGATCCGTCCGAAGGTCCAGCAGAGCTTGGTGTTGTTCGCGGTGGAGGACCGCGAGGGATGTGATGATGTCCTCAAATGGCGTGGCGGAAGACGTCTGCATGGCGGCGCCGTTATCCTACTTCCTCCCGGGTTTCGGCACCAGTGTGATAATGTTCGTGTGTGGGAAGGAAGAGGACAAGGGGTCGGCTTGACTGCTGACGCTTTTATTCAAAATAATAACTCAATATTTGTACACTCTCAGCGAGTGTCTATTTCTCCGTCACTTCCGGGTTCCGGTTCAACATCCGCTTCCGAGTCAACGTGCTCAGTGTCCTCAGTGTCAGCGTGTAGCGTCAGCAGTCCCTCTCTCTCTCCTCTGCTTCCGATTCCACAGGCGTTTTATCCTCTCCCCACGCCCATTACTGGAACAAGATACAGGTGTTATCAATCTGCGTCCAACCCACTCACTTAAGCCTAGTTCACACTGCCCGATTTTTGCCCCGATTTTGAGTCGCCGACAGGTTTTCCTAAATCGCCGACAAATGCCCGAGATCACAGGCAAATCGGTGCTCGTGCACGCGAGTGACAATCACGCAGTGTGAATAATCAAAGACGCGATCAGAGAGAGTCGCCGACGCCGGTGAGATATTTGGCATGCTAAATATCTGGACCTGTCGGCGATTCAAACCCCCGCTGTGTGAACTGCGTTCTGACTGAAAATTACATCGGCGGGGGGCGCTAGAGAGCACCACATGGAGTGGACGTAAATTTAGGGAGCTCCCTCAATAAGCCTCTATAAACTCGGATATTTTGACTATTTTCATTACGAAAGTTTGCTCAACAATATCTAACAGTGAGATGAAGAAGGCTAAACCCAAGAAAGGTGATTCACCAACCTGTGCAGGTGAAAAACTGGCCGAGAACACATCGTCATCTGAACACGAGACTGATCGCGATCGCAGCACGGACCCAGAATCAACAGCTATCCTCTCCGCAATTCAAACTATGAATAACAGTATGACTGACAGATTTAATTCGTTGGAAGCGACTCTATCGCAACTACAAACAGCGCTGTCTGATACCACGTCGCGTATCTCGGACCTTGAGAGTGTCAAAGCTGAGCACGAAAGCCGCATCTCTGCCCTTGAGGTCTCCTGTCAGGAAATCCTAGCAGCTAATAAGGCCCTACGCGCTAAAGTAGACGATCTCGAGGGCCGTTCCCGACGACAGAATATTAAAATTGTCGGCCTACCCGAGAACGTGGAATCCGGTCGTCCCACTGAGTTTGTGGAAAAATTCTTACCGAACCTCCTGGGAGCCGAGAACTTTCCTGAGGGGATTAAAGTTGACCGCGCGCATCGTACAGGGCCTTTTCCATCGAAAGGGGGGCGTCCGCGAATTTTGATCGCGAGGATACATCACTATCCGGTCAAGGAGATGATTCTGCGGCTCGCGCGACAACACTCGCCTCTGAAATATGATGGAATACAGATCTCTATATTCCCAGATCTCACAGCAGAGGTGCTTTCACAACGAAGGGCATTTGACGGAGTGAAAAAGAAGTTGAAGGATGCTGGTATCCGATATGGAATGCTGTTCCCCGCACGTCTGATGGTCACCCAGGGTACCATCAAGAAAATCTTCGGTTCAGTTTCGGAGGCTGAGGTTTTTGTGAACACCATTGAACAAGATCCTTCTTGATTTGCTGCTTAGGACTGTGTCTTTGATGCTGTTGACCATGACTGAAGGACTCAAATCATTGTTCCTTCTGTTTATTGACGGCCTTTTATATGAGGTTCTGAGTATGTTTTTGGCCAAGAGAGGAAGAAAAGGGTGAGAGAGAGGGGGAGAAGGAGAGAAGGAAAGAAGAAAATAGACAATAGACATAAACACAGACTGTTTGCTTCCTTCTTTTCCTTTTTTTTTTTTTTTCTTTTTTTTTTTTTCTTTTTTTTTTTTTTAATCTGTCCAGATTAGACAGGGTATACTTTGTTTACATTTAATATTTGAGACTTTCAAAATTTGTATGTGTATATGTGTGTATGTATATATATATATATATATATATATATATATATATATATATATATATATATATATATATGTATATATATGTGTGTATGTATGTATATATATATATATATATATATATATATATATTTTTTTTTTTTTTTTTTATTATTATTATTATTATTATTATTATTTTTCTTCTTATAATTGTTTTTTTTTTTTTTTCCCTTCTCTTTGTTACATTGGTTGGATGCTATATGCACTATAGGCCAGGTTTATTGAGCAATTCTTTTGTTAATTATTTAGCTGGAGGCTGTGGGGGTTTCCCTGGTTTCTCAGTTAGAGGTTACTTGGTAGGCAGGTTTTCTTCTTACTCCTTTTGCTGCCCTGCAGCTCCACTGTTCCTATGAGGGTTTTTTCCTGGCTTCGTTTGGGGAAGCTGAAGGATGGGGGTGGGTGGGTGGTTTTGTTTTTGTTTTGTGTTTTTCGTCTCATGTTTAGTGTCTGTATATCTCCTTCACCGATTAATATCCATTTAAATTCTCTTTGCAGCTGGCTTTACGCTAGATATTGTACTCCATGACTAGTAGTACAGGGCCATCACCTAAAGGTGGCAATGTTACTTTTGCCACCTGGAATGTCCGGGGATTAAATAACCAGATTAAGAGAGCTAAAGTTTTTTCCCATTTGAAGTCCATCCCTGCTGACATAATATTTTTACAAGAGACACATATTAGGCATTCGGAACAAAGACGACTGAGATGCAATTGGGTCTCACAAGTATTCCAATCTACTTTCTCATCTAAGGCTAGAGGAGTAGCTATTTTGTTTCGTAAATCAGTCCCTTTTAAACATATATCAACTATTAGCGACCCTAATGGCCGCTATTTAATTGTTTCTGGCCTACTTTCCTCATTTCATATCACACTGCTTAATGTGTACGGACCTAATTTTGATGATCCTGCTTTCTTCCGCAGAGTCTTTAATCTTTTACCAAATACTCTGAATACACACCTGATAATAGGCGGTGATTTTAACTTGGTGCTGGACCCTGCTCTAGATAGATTTCCTTCTCGCCCTGGCACACCCATGGCTAACTCTGCCATTGTTCTTACTGATTTGATTACTTCTCTTGATCTAGTTGATATATGGAGACTAAAATATCCTACAGACACGCAGTATACTTTTTTTTCACCAGTTCATAAATCATACTCCAGGATTGATTTCTTTCTAGTCGACTCCAAAATTATTCCCTGTGTAAAATCATTGAGGCATCACAATAGAATCATCTCTGATCATTCACCAGTGACAATATCTCTAGATCTCTTGGAAATTAAGCCCAGTTATAACTGGCGTTTCAATTCTACCCTGCTCTTGGATGTTACATTTTGTGAACAATTAACGAAGTTGCTTGACGAGTTCCTCAAATTTAATGATACAGGCGAGGTTTCAGATTCGACACTATGGGAAAGCCTAAAGGCTGTCTTGAGAGGGCATATTATTTCATACGAGTCCAGTCTAAAAAAGCAACGGGTTAAACGACTTTTAGAAATTGATAATTGTCTCACTCGTTTGGAGGATGCTTATAGAGACGCTGTAGACCCTGATGTTTTCAATGAAATTACAGCACTTAAATTGGAATATAACCTGATTATCTCGAATCAAGTTAATAACATGCTGTTAAAAGTCAAGCAAAAGCAGTTTGAACTTGGGGACAAACCAGACAAATTACTTTCTCGTCAGTTGAGGGGGCTACAAGCCACAAGAGCAATTCATAAAATCAAAAATAAGAATGGTGTTATTCTAACAAATACCAGGGAAATTAATGATACATTTAAAGAATTTTATGAAAAACTATACAAATCAAAGGGCTGTTCTGACCCCTCAGCATTAGCTAATTTTCTCCACTCATTATGTCTTCCAAAGTTGGAGTGCATAGACCAGACAGCACTGAATGCGGATATAACTGTAGAGGAAATTCTAGATGCTATTAAATCTTCCCCTAGTGGCAAGGCGCCTGGCCCAGACGGTTTTGGGATTGAATTTTATAAAAGATTTGCGCATGTGCTCTCTCCTTTGTTGTTGAGGATGTTTAATCATTCATTTGTTGAACACAAACTCCCTCAGTCCCTGTATGATGCAAATATTTCCCTAATTCTTAAAAAAGGTAAAGAAGAAACTGACCCTTCATCATATCGACCCATAGCTCTTTTGAACTCTGACCTTAAAATTTTTACAAAAATTTTGGCTACTAGATTAAATAACTGCATTGGGAAAATTATTCACCCTGACCAATCCGGTTTTATTCCTGGCCGCTTCTCCTTTTTCAATGTCAGGCGTTTAATGAATATTTTATATACCAAATTTGAATGTAAAACTAACGTTGCAATTCTTTCCCTAGACGCAGAAAAGGCGTTTGACCAAATTGAATGGGATTATATTTTAGCTGTGATTAGAGAATTTGATATGGGTGACTCCTTTGCCTCTTGGGTGAAGATGTTATACGCTCATCCCACGTCTTCGGTTCTTACTAATTTTAACAAGTCACCGCAATTCCAATTACACAGAGGCACTCGTCAGGGCTGCCCTCTCTCGCCCTTGCTCTTCGCGATTGCAATTGAACCTCTTGCCCTCGCAATTAAAAAGAACCCTTTTATTTTGCCTTTGAATTTAGGTAGAATTAATCACCAAATTTCCCTCTACGCAGATGATATTATTCTTTATCTTAGCAACCCAGAACAGTCTGTCCCACCCTTACTAGATCTTTTGGACACGTTCGGTAAACTTTCCGGTTACTCTGTGAATTGGCAAAAAAGTGAATTTTTAGCTGTGACGAACAATATTAATCCAAATTTTATACATACTCTACCTTTTAAAATTGCCATAAATAGTTTGAAATATCTTGGAGTTAATATACCTAAAAGCCCTAAGGATATATATAAGCTTAATTATTTAACTATGCTTGAAAATCTAAAGAACAATCTAAAATGCTGGAGGACCCTACCACTGTCAATGATGGGGCGTGTGAATGCTATTAAGATGGTGACATTACCTAGATTCCTGTATCTTTTTCAGAATCTTCCAATTTGTTTGCCCAAAAAGTTCTTCAAAACCTTAGATTCCATTGTGATGCCATTCGTCTGGGGCTTTAAAGCACATAGAATATCTAAAATCCACGTGTGCAAGCCTAGGATGCTGGGGGGTTTGGGTTTACCAAATTTCCAACATTACTACTGGGCTGCCAACTGTAGAGCCTTAACTTACTGGCAGGACCCACACCCAGACAGGCCTACAGCTGATATACCTTCATGGCTTATGATTGAACGGGGGGCTTCAAATTGGTCTCTGTCTTCATTACTTTTTGCCGCCTCTGAGACATTTAAAATCTCAGCAAGATCCCACTTTATGATTAACAATTCTCTTCGGATTTGGCTACAGATTGTGAAGACATATAAATTGCCAAATACCTCCTCTTTTGCTCCCGTCTGTCATAACCATGCCTTTAAACCTTCACTATTAGATCCGGTGTTCAAAGGTTGGGCTAGAAAAGGAATCCTTACCCTGAGAGATTTATTTATTGACAATAATTTCGCCACATTCACTCAACTAAAAGAGAAATATGACCTCCCCGCATCACACTTCTTCAGATACTTACAAATCAGAAATTATGTTCGTTCCTCACTGCCAAATTATGAAACATTATCAGCCGATAATGAAGTACATAAACTGCTTACTTGCATTCCCAACACCACAAAGTTAGTTACAAAATTTGTAGTTTTTTTCACAAGTCAACTAGATATTTCCACTAGCCGTTTGAAAAACGACTGGGAAGCGGATCTAGATATTCAGATCTCTGAGGAGGACTGGGGAAAATGTCTTAAAAACATATACACCTGTTCTATCAATGCTAGGCATCAACTTATTCAGTATAAGGTGTTGCATAGATTGCATTACTCTAGGGTTAAACTCAACACTTTCTATCCTATTATCTCTCCCCTCTGCAATAAGTGTGAATCCGCGGAGGGCTCTCTTGGTCATCTTTTCTGGACATGCCCAAAACTCTTTGAATTTTGGTCAGAAGTTTTTAAATTTCTTTCTGAAGCTTATTCGTGTGAGCTTCCAGTAGATCCTGCGACTGCAATTCTTGGCTGGTCAGCTTCCCTGCAGTGTCTTAATCATGGTTCTCGATTGCCTATACAGTATGGTATGATTATTGCCAAAAAAACTATACTTCGTGTTTGGAAGAAAAATTCCAAGCCATTATTCAAGATCTGGTTGTCAGAACTTTCCTCCACTCTGTATGTGGAAAGACTCAGATACAGTATCTCTGGTAAAATTGATACATTTGAAGCTTTTTGGAGTCCTCTTTTGAATCATCTGTTAAAAACCAAAAGTGATGAAACTATTTAATTTTAATCGAAAAATATTCTCTTTTTTTGTTGTCACTCCCCTTAAACTCTTTTGGTCTATTACAACATTTCTACCTCCATATCAAGTTGGACTAAAATCTTCCCCTGCTTGTGACTGGCACTGTCGTTAACTGCAAATGTGAATCTAACTGAAGGAGAGTTGTTATCGTTGTCTGTTGGGTTTCCTTTTTTCTTTTACTTTTTTTCTTTTTTGGTGTGTAGTGTTTGTTTCTGTCATGTGATTGTATTGTCCATATGTATGTAAATCTGAAAATACTACAATAAATATAATATAAAAAAAAAAAAAATTACATCGGCGATGGCCGACAGCCAATGAAAGAGTGAGATACAGGGCAGCAGGACGTTCAGGGAGGAGTTATAGAGCAGAATATCAGTATTTTAATAGATATATTTACAATTCTATCAAACAGAAACAAAGCCCAAACATTTGCACATCCAGCCACAGCAGCAGCACCTTACAAAATTGTTTATTTACCTCAAACTGTCTTTGCAGAACACAATCCTGACTCTCTCTGTCTCTCCAACAATTTCTTCCGCCATAATCTTTTTTCTTTTTCTCCTCAAATCAGCACAGATACAGTTTGAAGCAAATGTTGTGCAGTTTATCATTTTAAATAAAGTCTCGCGCGAGAACTCTGGTCTTACGCACGTGTGATCTCGCGTGGTTTACTCGGCACATCACACGTGTAGTTGGTAAACGTAGTTTGCGCACTGGAGAGCGAGAGAGTTGTCGGGGATTCTTCCTCCTGTACAGTCATGCAGTGTGAACTCCTCTGTCGTCAAACCATCGTGCAGTGTGAACACAGCAGTGACTGAATAATACCCCAGATAGTCATGCAGTGTGAATAGAGCAGTGACCCGACGAGTTTGAAAATCGTGCAGTCTGAACTAGGCTTTACCGCTCGTCCTGCGGCTCTCTCTCCCGCTGCAGACCTCGCTGAACCACGCCCCCCAAACGGATAACAATTTATGTATATTTCCTGCTTGTTATACAGGTAGGAAGAGCACAGGTACAATCTAAATGTATTATTATTATTATGGGTTTATGTGAGGAATCCCCCCCCCCCCTTTTTTTCTTTGTGAGGTGTGTCAGGTGTGTGTGTGTAAGATCACGGTCTCTTTGGAGAGCGTGCGAGTGTTGAGTGAACACTGAGAAGACTTAAAAATAAATGCAAATGATAAACTTTAGTGACGATTCGACACTGCTTCGATTGTGCAAGTGGCAAATCCTGTGTCAACTGTGCAGCTCGATTTTAGTTGCAGATGCGTTGCGCTGATCTGGAGCCATTTGAGCACTTTGAGAGTGAAAGAGAAAGAGTGCGCATGCAGTGATTCACTCGTGATTTCGAAGTTTGCGCTGTTTGTGAACTTACATCTCACAGAAAGTTTTCAAATAACTTCGTAAGTTATTTAATACAGACTATTTATTATTATTATATTTATTATATCAATCGTGTTTACAGTGGTCTAAAACAGTATTTGCGCAGCAAAATACGCTTTTGTGATTACAAGCGCCGTACAAAACACGCAAAATACATCAAGGACGGCGTTTTAGTGTGCCTAAAAAAGCGCCGATTTTTACACCGGTCAGCCTGCCATATGATGCCGTAAAAAAACTCTGCTTTGGTCGCACAGAGCGTGCGTTATTTACGGCATTTTGCCTGTAGTTTAATGAGCCACACCCAGCGATTTTCACAGCCAGTCATTTTAAACTGTTCTAACCCAATCCATGATGAACTGAGTCAGACTAGACAAGTTTAAGCCAAAGGAGTGCCTATGAATTGATAGGGTATATTTATCTACAATAGCCAATACTTCTTTGGATATTTTCATCTTTACTAACATTAAACATATTAAAGATCACAACTCGTTATCATACTTTAATGTAATTTGCTAAGATTTCATATTCAGCAATTATCCTACCCCCATGTATTCAACTTGTTACACACTTTTCACGTTAGAATAAATAACTGGACAAAGCTTTTGAGTAATTTTTCCAAAACGAGAAATCGTCACTAATATAAAATCAAATAAAATCAACTCAAAATTTATTTATATAGCACATTTAAAAACAACACAAGTTGACCAAAGTGCTTTACAGGCTCCACAGTTAAGTAGCGTTTAACAGACATCCATAGACACAAAGCATTCAATCCACATATAGCTAAGGACAACTGAAAGCAACGGAAAATAAATACGTCTTTAACATAGACTTAAAACCAGCGATGGAGTCACAGGACTTGATGTAAACCGGGAGACCATTCCAGAGCCTCGGTGCCGCCACCGCGAAGGCTCGATCTCCCTTTGTTTTTAGGCGAGATTTCCGAGCCTTTAACAATAAGCTTTGTGATGATCTTAGTGGTCTTGAGGTACAGTGATGCTGTAATAGCTCTGAGATGTAAACAGGAGCTTGTCCGTGTAAGCCTTTAAAAACCATTAAAAGGACCTTGTATTGGACCCTAAACTCCACAGGGAGCCAGTGCAAAGATGCCAGAACTGGAGAAATACTGGAGTATTTTCTAGTTCCAGTCATTTTAAAAGAATGAAAGAACCCGTCCCAGATAGTTTGTTAGTGTCTGACTCCAATAGCCTACCAAAATGATCGCTGGTTCATGTCCCGCTCTTTGCAGGCCTGGTTTGAAAGAGTGTAGCCTATTTGCTGAATATGATATAGGCTATTTTAGTTAGACCCTCACTCTAGAACTAATCCTTTAAAATAAATGATATTCAGAACAGAAAAAGAATGAAATTATATGGTTATGAAGCCAAAACGATTTTTTTAAAGCAGAAATGAAACAGAAACGTAAGTTATAGCCTACCTCTCTCATTTGTCACAAATCCAAAGTTTCCATATTCAAGATCTAAGCTATTTTTATGCTAAACTAAATTATTTAGCCTACAAGTTTTGTACTTCCAAACATGCGCAAAAAGCTTGGCATAACAGTGAACGACACAGATTGTACACAGACTATTTCAAATAGCATAACTTTTTATGCATTATGTTGACTGTTTTATATTTTGACAATGAACAGGCATTTCTTATACATCTACACTAGCTAAACACGGCACATTTAGATCCTAAACGGAAATCCAATACAATGCAAATTTGTGACGAATGTAGGGGTTTGCCATATCTATAAAATGTGGTGGCAGTGGCAGAGCCAGAGGGGTGTCCAGGGTGGCAATGGACATTTGACTGGCCACCCTGGGTGCCACCTTAAATTTAGATTTTACCTTTGGCTATTTCCCTTTCACGTCCTATTGAAAGAAGCATGTATTTTGACGTGCGGCGGCACAGCACATTGTTATTATTACCGTTCAATATTAAGAGAATATTAACGTTAGTTGCCAATCAGATGATTAATAGCCTAATTAAAGTTGTTCACAATCCTGCACCGCTATTAGTTTTCTATTAAACAACCCAATTTGTCTTCAAACGTTGTTAATGTATAATGACTTCACCCTTGGTTGGATGAGTGTGTATAGAGCTATTTTTTTTCTGTGTGAAGTCTGTTTTTATGGAAGGGATGTGTAACACAATAACCATATCGCGTTGTTCATTTTAAATGTGGATTTTGAGAATTATGGAATTATGAGAACGTCATACATAGAAAGCATGTCGTAATGTAACAAACCCACTTTATCCGCATTCAACGTGAAGGGTGCACGCATTTCAAACTACACTCACTTCTTCTGGAGGGGCAGCAGGAACACGAAGAGCTGGTACGTTACAGATCTTTATTCAGGAGCAGCTTCTTAGCAAAACCTGCTTTATACTGACCCTCGGTTATTAAGCAGTCTGGTGAGAAATGCTTCAGGGTTTGTGCAGACATAAAAGCATCGACGAAAACAAAACTCAGCCACTGCGTCTTCAGCGGTTCGGATTTAGGAACATCAGAATGACTGCTGTGTTCATTATTACACCCAAGAACAGAACACCACAATCGCTTAGATGCCCTTCTGCTCCAGCGTATCAACAATGGCGGACTGTGATGATGACAGCTTGAGCTTGCTCAGGGCGGGTCTGAGATGAAACGCTGCTGTCAATCAACAGTCGTGGGAGGGGCGTCTGACCATGTGACATCATTGTCCTCAAAGAACTGAATTTTCAACCATATTATAGGACGTAATGAGTAGTGTTTATAGTGTTGTTACGTACACAGTGCTACGTAGTTTTTTGTTTGTTATATGACCGTAAACGAAAGTTTTGTACATGTCGCATCAACATGTTGAAATTATATTGTTCGCCTATGCTATCTGACAGATCGCCGGAGGAAACAGGAAAGCCTGTGCCGACTTTGAGTGAGGTTTCAGCCGCTGCCATTATCCCTGTACCTGACACCGCAGCGAGTGGTGACGTGTCGGTGATACCTTTGGGTGAGTGTGATTCTGATGATGGGTTTGCACTTTGTAATATGTCAACTTGTGGCAGACTTGTGAATTCGGAAATTTTGAGAAATTTGCCAGCTAAGCTTGACAATCTACTCGAATCCCTGCAACAGGATATTACTCAGTTAATTCAAGAATTCCTTGTGCTGTTCAGTGATGTGCCAACCCAGACCCATGTGATACAGCATGATATTCAAGTGACGTGTGATCGTGCTATTAAGCAACATGCTTATCGAGTGAACAATACCAAACGGGACGATGGCATCTGCAGATCAGCATCGTGACACACTAGATGATCTGGAAGAAGACAAGAAAGGTAATGAAGGAAAGAATATCAGTAATGTTAAAGTTGTCATTTAGGAAATGTAATTAATCTCTGTCTCTGTTCCACTGGAGTCTGTGTTAATCTGAATGCTCAGGCGGGAGCGACTGTAAATTCTCCTGTACTCGCTGGAAACATCATCACAGGCTCCGTGATCTTCAACTACAACGCTGCAGGAAAAGGTACTGTCACTATAGCTGTGCTTCAGTGGTATAATGTAACACAGTAATAATACTCTGTTACAGTACTTGAGTATTTTTTGGAGAATCTATTTGAGGTCACAAGATTTCTGGTTACAAGGCATAAATCTTTATTCTGATTTCAAAATGCATGCTTTGACATTTGTAATACATACACTGACGTGTCTTGTCCACCTGCTGAGCTGATTATAATGAATCTACTATAATGAATATGAACCTAACTTTTTAATCAGCAGGAGAAATTCCTGACTTTAAAAGAATAACAATTTACATGCTTAGGACATTTGTGTTGTAAGAATATACAGATATAAAATGATATAAGCTTCAGAAAAACAGTGTCTCCTTTAGGTAGTACTTTCTCAGTAGAAGCTGTACTTTACTTGAGTTTTTATATTTCTTACTACACTATATTTCCTAAATATAATGTATACTTTAACTCTGATACATTTTTTCAAAGCATATCCGTTACTTACTACAATATAAAGTCGGAAGAACACAGACTACAAGCAAGCATGTGCTTGCTTGTTGATTTCATTGTCCGTTGCTGCACTGTAAAAAATATTTAAACAATAAGTTACCTAGTTGCCTGAAATTTTAGATAATACATTGAACATTTTTGAGAATCGACAGCCTTTAAACAAATATTATTAAAAGATTTTGTAAGCATATGGTATAATTGTGTGTGTTTTATTTGTGATCACACAGTGAAACATGCCAAATTGAGCTAATTTCATGATTTATCCCAACCCGATCACACATAAATGCGTATAAATAGTACGAGTGTGCAATGTCGTGGAATGTATTCGCCAAAACTCATTTTGGCGTGCATATGATACGCTGTTTTTCGCGTGCATATGATACGCACTTTATGGGGTATATATGACACGCTCTCTTCGGTAGGTTTAGGGTGGTGGGGTGGGGGGTTCTTATGTATAATACGCCATAAACTGCGTATCATATGCACGCGAAAAACAGCGTGGGATAGACACGGCAAAATGAGTTTTGGCGTATATATTCCACGACATTGCACACTCGTACTATTTATACGCATTTTCATGAGAATAGCCTGGATTTATCACATTTTTTATTATGGTTCAGACACAATCATATTTTGAGTTTCTATTTATTGAACCAATTTCCTTCATTGTATCAACTCAAATTTTTAATTTCAATAAACTACAAATTTTAAGGCAACCAGGTTACTTTTTAATTTAAACCAACAAAACATTTTTACAGTGTGTAGCGGCTGACACTTGAGGCTTTGTGCTGCACAGAGCAGATACTTCAAAAACAGATTTAAATTATAGACAACAAACTGGTGTGCTATACACTACAGTTTTTGTTATAATTCTGTTCTGGGTTTTTTTCGTTTCTTTCATATCTATATTAGATCTCATTAGTTGCTATGTTGTCTGATTAGTTAATGTCTGCCCAGCTGTTCCTGTTTAGCGTCCTCGTTTACTATGTATTTATTCATCTCGTTCTGGTCAGTTCTCGTCGGTTATTGATTGTGTGAATGTAGTTGTGAACCTTCTCAGTTTGTTATTTTGATTAAATACTTTGCATCTATCAATGTCTCCGTTATCGTGTGCTTTCTAAGCCATAAACCGGTGACAGTTTTCCTATCACAATAAAGTAATTAATCTGTTGACTAGATGCTACATTAATGCTGTCAAAACTGAGAGGATGCCAACATTAGTTCCTCAAGCTGTTAAAACAATGTGACAAAAACACAAGCAAGCCAGATCTAAATGTTTAATGTCATGTTTTTTTACCATCTATTTGCATTAGTTTATATCCAGTGGGATGTATAAAGCTTGTGACATGAGAACGCAAACTGCATCGTCATGCAGCCGACAGAAACATAAATCAGCAATGCATTCAATCAAAGTCCCTTTATATAAAGTCTTTGATTCGATTTCAGTTTTATCGTCACTATAACATATTTTGATTAGATGACCATTAACTGTTCTAAAATAGTATACATATATACTTTCTAATTTCAATGCTCCCTCTCAATCGTCTATGGTCTGCATCTGCGTAGCTGTGGGAAGAATCGCCACATGGACAGTCCCAAATCTTCAGTCTTTATTGAGCAGTTTACACAATTCATACTTAGAAAAAAGTGACACCCCAATCCCAGATGTTGCCTTCAGTGGGCATGCAAATATAAAACCATAGAAGGAATCATGACAACAAATGTGACGTAGGCAGGTGAAGACAAAACTTAAGTCCAAAATAACGTGAATGTGACAGAATAATTTCACAGTTGGAAATATATAACTTTGAACAAAGAAAAACAGGAACAAGCTGGCTAGAAATAAAAGAAAAAGAAACATAAGTGGTTTTCACTGCAGTTATGGAAAAATACAATTCATACATATTCTCTATGGTGACTGAACATAATGAAGTTAATGGTGACTTTTATTACACTCAAGAGAATTAAAGGGAGGGCTGTATTAAGGCCGCTATATCTCACTATTCATTTTATGGTCACGTTTTTCATAGGCAAACATGCTTTAGCTTCAGTATTTTCTTTTGTGTTTCTGTATATGGTTCTCATTTGTTTCTCTCTCCTCTCTCCCAGAGACAGCAGAGGAACTCACAGAAGAGCAAGGTACATTCACAACAGTGTTGACACCAATAGACATGAGCGCCAGGTTTTCAGCTTTTGTTCTATTACTGTTGGTCTGTTTATATTCACCCGTTATCTTCATTCACTTTTTATCAGGAACGTGATCTGGTAATTGCTCAGTGTCAGTCTGTACTAGTCTGTTTAAAGTGTTTCAAAAGTGATTTAAACAGGTGGGAAGTATTTTGAATTTGGACACCAGTCCAGTGGCCTAATGTACAGAATTCATGGGCATTAATATTAGAACGGAGGTTAACAGTGAGCAGTAAACCTTACATACAAGAACTAGAGCATTCACTGCCAATTGTTCCTCCAACCATGTCCTCTGTACTGAGTTTACAAATTAGGCTTAAAAAATTATGCTTGGATGACAATTCGGATTATAATGTTTAATAATATTTCCTTTCATGAGTGTAATATATTTATCAAGATGTAGTGAATTAAATGGAAGATCTGAGGCCTTGTGTCTGCCCATATGGAAATGCAATATATGTGTTCCTATATCGCAAGTGACACAGTCATATATGCTAAATGTAAGACAATATATTACTATCACATTAATACAGTCTTGGTCAAAATTGTTGGCACCCCTGGTAAATATGATCAAATATTGCTGTACATTTTTTTTATAAAAAAAAAATCAATCTTTTGATCTTTTATTTAAAAAAAAAATCACAAAAATCGAACCTTTCATTAAAGTAAAATAATTGAAAATGGGGGGTAAATCACATTATGAAATAAATGCTTTTCTCCAAAACATGTTGGCCACAATTGTTGGTACCTTTTTATTAAATACTTTTTGCAACCTCCTTTTCCCAAGATAACAGCTCTGAGTCTTCTTCTATAATGCCTGAGGAGTTTGGAGAACACCTGAATAGAGATCAGAGACCATTCCTCCACACTGAATCTCTCCAGATCCTTCAGATTCCCAGATCCATGTTGGTGCTTCTTATCTTCAGTTCAGCCACACATCTTCCATGGGGTTTAGGTCAGGAAACTGGAATGGTCATGGCAGAAGCTTCATTTTGTGCTCAGTGACACATTTGTGTGTTGATTTTGATGTTTGTTTTGGATCGTTGTCCTGATGGGAGATCCAACCACGGTCCATTCTAAGATTTCTAGCAGAATCCATCAGGTTTTGATTTTTTATCTTTTGGTATTTGCTAGAATCCATGATACCATGTATCTGAACAAGATGTCCAGGACCTCCAGCAAAAAAATACATGACTTTCCAGTCGTGACAACTGAATATGCTGGAGTTTGTTTATGGATCAGCGAGGAAGATTTTCCTTGAATCGCTCCCAAACAACATGTGGTGATGTAGGGGTTGTCTGATTTTTTTTTTTTTTTTGGCTTTCTGACCCCAAGACTCAACTAATCTCTGCGATTCTCCATCTGTGATCCTTGGAGAGTCTTTGTCCACTCAAACGTTCCTCCTCACTGTGCATTAGGACAATATACACACACGTCCTCTTTCAGGCAGATTTGTAACATCTTTAGTTAGATGGAGCTTCTTAATTATTGCCCTGATGGTGGAAATGGGGATTTTCAATGATTTAGCTTTTTTCCCACAGCCGCTTTCTATTTTGTGAAGCTCAACAATCTTTTGCTGCACATCAGAACTATATTCTGTGGTTTTACTCATTGTGATAAATGATTAAGGGAATTAGGCTTTTATGCCTCCTTATATTTATACTGTGAAACAAGACATTCTACTGGACAATTTCATGTTCCTTGTCACCTTGGTGTGCTAAAAAAATGTAAATATTAATATAAATATAATTCAGAGATATTTTACTCATTTAAAATTCTTGGGGTGCCAACAATTGTGGCCAACGTGTTTTAGAGAAAATAATTTATTTCATAATGTGATTTACCCCCCATTTTCAATTATTTTACTTAAATTAAAGGTTGGATTTTGTGATTTTTTTAATATAAGATCAAAAGGATAAATAATGCAGTTTATTTTTTACAGCCATATTTGATCATATTTACCAGGGGTACCAACAATTTTAACCACGACTGTACATATCTCAAGATATATGTTGATATAAGTTTAGAACATATAATTTGTCCATATTAAATGAGTATATTGAAGTATATTTAATATATATTAAAGGTAGGGTAGGTAAGAATTGGTTAAAAATGTTTTTCCAAATTTGTTTCAACTTTCTTTATATATCAATACATAATTAAAATGTAAGTACTCTGAAAAAGAAAGTGTAAAAATTAAGTGTCTGTAGACCTCTCACGACTGTTTTAAAGACAGCTCATTATTTCCATTCACTCCACTTTGACGATCAATATCTCATAATTAAATTTTGCGACTTCACACACCGCAAGCGTGAGCAGCGCCTGAGCAGCGCTTCAGCGTAACTACACCGTCACTGCAGCTGCAGACGCACGAAAGTTTTCACACTGGAAGCGTTTGTACAGCATCACAGCAGTGGATGTAGCAGAGTATTACATACTAAACTAAAAGAAAGTTTATATATTATATTATATTATTTGGCTAGTTTACTTTACTTTTTATAATCATAATACTTTCACTCAAACTGAATAATTAAAAAAGTTTAAAGGTAGGCTAAATCTTCTGCAGATATTTTTTATTCTCTCTTTTCTTTAATGATCCAGTTATTGTTAAAAGCTTTTTGTGTGATATTATTTATTTTGTCCATCAAAAGTGTGCTTTCACTTTACACCGTGACTGCAGCTGCTAGACCCTATTTAAAAGAAAGTTTATCATATTTTCTGGCTCGTTTACTTTATTTTTTTATAATCATAACCATACTTTCACCCAAACTGAATAATTAAAACAAGTTTAAATGAGTAAAACTTCTACAGATATTTTTTAAAATTAGCGCGTCAATAACGCGTTAACGTAAATACATTTTAACGGCACTAATTTTATTAACGCGCGACATAGCATTTTCTGTTTGATCAATGGCCCGTAGTAGAAGAAGTTGAGATAAGCCATAGACGTAATGCAGCACCAGCAAACAACAATAACATTACTCTGAAACAAGTGCAGTTATGCCTATAAGCTACTATATTTTCTGTTAACTTTTATTAGACTTATTTGAAGAAAAGTGCGTTTTTTCACCGAGCACATTCTCTGCAGTCTGAACGCGATACACTGCGAGCTCATTCTCGCTCATATCTGAGGTAAATCATTAACACATTCACCGCTTACAGTTCATACTTTATTGAACTAAATACATAACAATCGGCTAAAATTAATGCGCATGTTACTTTTCTGAACAAACGCACTCCCGAGTCCATGTTCTTCACACTTTTTGTGTGCATCGCGGCACAGTTCGGCGCGCACTCACAAAATACCGTCAGTTCAATGGGGGCAGTTCAATACCGTCAGCATCTCTTAAAGGGGCTGCACTATATTCCTACTCATGGAATATGGACCTCCTCCAGGTATGGTGTGGTACTGGTGCGCTCTCAGGTCCGCATGACAGCCTTCACATTACCAATTTTTCATACAAACTGTGCCCTGTTCTGAACTAAACAGCCAGTATAAAAACTCCCTTTATTTATATTCTTAAAATGAGAGAAATCACTGCTTATTCTAAAATTTTAAGCTTGGGCTTAAGAGACATGAACAAGTTCTTTGATATATATGTATATTAATGACTGTATTATGCATATATGAACATGCATTTATATGGGCTAGTTTTATATGTCAATATATGAAATTGCTTTTTCTAATAGGCTTTATATATGGGCAGATATGTACATATATTTTTTCACTTTCTATGTGGATATATTTAATAGATGTATATTTCATATGTGTACATATATTCAATTTTTGTATGGGTGTAATACTTTAATACTAGTAATTTAATTACAATATGTTGAATGAATTTTCAGATAATCAGATGATGCTGATGTGAAACGTTTGTAATTTATTTATTTACACCAATATTTTATAACAGAGGATTTGATTCTGAAAAAATTCTTGGAAACTCACAAAACCAACATGAAGAAGAAAGCAGGGCGTATTTTTGAGTGCAAGAAAGAAAAAGAAGTGTATCTCAAGGCTGTGTACACAGATCTGTTCATCACAGAGGGAGATATGGAAGATGTCAATCAGGAACATGAGATTATGAAGATTGATGATGCTTTCAAGAACAAACAAAAACAAACACAGGACAAACCAATCCAATGCAGTGATATATTTACATTATTAAAGGAAAACAATGAGGAAAAGATTGTGCTGACTAAGGGAGTCGCTGGCATCGGAAAAACTGTCTCTCTGTACAAATTCATCCTGGACTGGGCAGAAGAAACAGCCAATCAGGATATAGACTGTGTGTTCCTGCTTCCATTCCGAGAGATTAACAGCATTAAAGACAGAGAGTTCAGTCTCCATGAGTTTCTGCTGAAAGTTTATCCCCAAATGAAGGATCTGGAAAAATCTGGAAAACCTGTAAAAAAGTTATATAAAGATTGTAAACTTGCCTTTATATTTGATGGACTTGATGAGAGTCGCCTGCCTTTGAATTTTGGAAGTGGGATATTGGACAATGTTGAGGAAAGATCATCTGTAGATGTGCTTTTCACAAGTCTGGTCAAAGGGAAGCTGCTTCCATCAGCTCTCGTCTGGGTGACCTCACGACCAGCAGCAGCCAATCTGATCCCTCCTCGGTATGTGGGTTTGTTCACAGAGGTGCGAGGATTCACTGACCAACAAAAGGAGGAGTACTTCAGAAAGAGAATCACAGATGAGACTCAGTACTCCAGAATCATCTCACACATTAAGACGTCTCGAAGTCTCTACATCATGTGCCACATTCCCGTGTTCTGCTGGATCACAGCCACGGTACTTCAGAATATTCTCATCACAAACAATACAAATAACATCAGCACAACCCTCACTGAAATGTACATCCACTTCCTGCTGATACAGATGAACATGAAGAACCAAAAGTACGATGAACAAGAAGAAAGACAACGTAAAAAGCTCTTACAGTCAAACAGAGAAATTATAATAAAGTTAGCCAAGCTAGCGTTTGAACAGCTGAAGAAGGAAAACATTGTGTTTGATGAGGAAGATCTGGAAGCATGTGGTATGGATGTGGGTAAAGACACTGAGTTCACAGGAATGATTGCTGAGATCTTTAAGAAGGAAGATGGACTTCATGAAGAAAAGGTCTTCTGCTTTGTGCATCTGAGTGCTCAAGAGTTCCTCGCTGCTGTGCATGTGTTCCTCTGCTACCTGAGCAAGAATATGCACGAGCTTCAGTTTTTCTTTGATGAGCCCAAAGAAAACATCACATTACAGGAGCTACTAGAGAAGGCTGTTGATAAAGCCATGAAGAGTCAGAGAGGACATCTGGACCTGTTCCTGCGGTTTCTGATGGGAATTTCATTGGAATCCAGTCAAAAGTTGCTCAAAGGCTTTTTTACAGACACTGAAGACACCACAAAGAGCATCAAAAAAACAACGGAATACATCAAAAAAAATCTACACAGGCAAATCTCAGATGAGGCTTCAGTCAACCTATTCTACTGCTTACTTGAGCTCCAGGATCATTCATTATATGAGGAAATCCAGAGATACCTCAGTTCAGATGCACATCCAAGAAGGAAACTCTCATCTTCAATGTGTACAGTCCTGGCCTATGTACTGCTGATGTCAGAGGAGGTGCTGGACGAGTTCAACCCAAAGAAGTTCACATCATCACAAGCCGACTACACAAAACTCCTTCCAGCTGTGAGATGCTGCAGAAAAGCCCTGTGAGTAATTTCACTGATCACTGTTTAATTAAAGGTTTAACTCTACATCGTTAAAGAACTGAATGTCAAAATATAGTGTGAAATATCTGGCTGATTATGCAAAACACTGAACATCAGAAAATAATTTGGGTTAATGTTCTGTTTTGTCAGATTTGACAGCTGTGGTCTTGATGAAACATGCTGTGAAACTGTATCTTCAGCTCTACAATCATCAAACTCCCATCTGAGAGAGTTAGACCTGAGTAGCAATCACCTGAAGGATTCAGGAGTGAAGCTACTCTCTGATGGACTGAAGACTGCGCACTGTCAACTGAACATACTGAGGTTTGACATTCACTTTTTTACTATGTTCAAATATGTGGATGAATAGCCATTCCATATCTGACTAGCAGATATTTTTCCTAGTCTATATTGTAGTATGAATACATCAGTGGCATTTTCTCCAAGAATACAAGACAGACAAGCCGGTTTCAGTTTTTACAAAAAGACCATGCATGAATGAGAAAATAAAGTGTGGGACATCCTTGCTTTTAAAGAGAGTTATCAAGCACAATAAAACACAGAAAAGATCTCAATACATTACTTGCACTGACTGACACAAAACCAAAAAGCTTGCACAGAAAGATGCCTCGCAGACACCATGAAATCCTATATTGTTCTCTTTAGCGACATATGATCCAAACGCAGAGTGTGATTAGACTTGCTGTGATAGTGTATGTTACCAGTGTCACCAGTTACATCACTTGCCTACCACTGCAGCGCCCCACACCATCATTTTTTTATAGTAATAAAATCATTTAGTGCAGTTGGAGAACAGAAACTTTTTTACAATTAAAAACTGAAAGCGTCTGTTCAGTGCATCGTAAATCAGATTTGACCTCGCTTCGCCCATTTCACCTTCACTCTTGACTAGACGATGGTGGAAGATCTGGTTTTAAAGCAAGATGTAAAATGCACCTATTCCGCAATATTTTGGATTTAAATCCAATGCTAATAGGGAACATGCAAAGGATTCGTTTTTTTTTCTAGTTGTTGTTAAGAATAATAATTAACCCACCATTCAAGCAATTGCTGCTTGAAAGTAAAGTGTTTCACAAAATGTGTCCAATGGCACAGAGCTGAGTGAGCATTTTCAGTTATGGTGCATCCGGAAAAAAAAAAATCACAGAGCTTCACTTATTCCACCTTTTGTTATGTTACAGCCTTATTCCAAAATGGATTAAATTAATTATTTTTTAACTAATTTCAACAAACAATAACTTTGTCCAAATTTATAAAAAAATATTTAAAAAAATTAAATCACAAAACAAAAAACCCACATGTGCATAAGTATTCACAGCCTTGATACTAGGGGTGTCCCAGACTAAGGATTTAGACATTTGAATCAGAATTTTTGAATCTCTATGGTCGACTGATTCGAATCTCTCTATGGTCGAATCATCTATTTGTGTGTGAATGCAGGGTATCCGCGGGGTCTTGAAAAGTCTTAAAAGGTGATAAATCAATTTTGTGAAAATTAAGACCCTTATAAAGTATTAAAAAGTCTTATCAAGGCTTTATAAAGTCTTACATTTTGAAAGTATTTTGTTCAAGCTTTGTCAAAAGAGTTTGACTCCAAAAAGTATTTATGAATATATTTATTTTCATCCCCATAAGTATTAAAAAACAACGGGGCGCTCAGTCTGAGATCAGCTCGGAGCGCCCGCCAGGGATGGACATTAGCGCCGCCACCTGCCAGACGCGGCTGATTTAGAGTTGTGGCGGGTAAACTCGCTTCACCTACCGAGCTGTTTCACCTCTTTGTAAACTTTGTTCAATGCATGCGAGTGCTGCCGTATGTGCGCATATGACCAGTCGTTTTCTCCATCATCACTCACGTGAGTCTCACAGTCTCGCGAGTCTCACAGCGCGCAAATATTGAGTTCTCTTTCAAGTCTTGTGCTTAAACGGACAAACTCACACAAGAAGTATGTCAACATGTCCATCTTGATGCGTATCCAAGCAGACATAGTCTGAATGTGCCTCAAGTGAACTGTATAGTGTGCACAGTCGAGAAAGACGAGCATATCCCTGCATCAGCTCTTAAAGGCGCAGTAGCCTTCACTGCTGCCTGAGTGATGTCCTTATATTTAGTTTGACATTAAATATCTTTTGTAAGTTTAATAAGGATTAATCTTTCATTTAAACAGTTAAGTATGCAGTTATTTTACATTTGATTACTTTATTTAATTCCTGTACCTTTCTGCAGGCCATTAGGCCTGTGCATTATTATTTAATGTACACATGAGTGCGGTCGAGTCAAACATTCTAGTTTGAATTTTATTTTTCGGTTTTCGGCTTTGGTTTCTTCTTTT
Source organism: Pseudorasbora parva (assembly GCF_024679245.1). NCBI lineage: Eukaryota > Metazoa > Chordata > Actinopteri > Cypriniformes > Gobionidae > Pseudorasbora > Pseudorasbora parva. Next base: position 6,572,519 of record NC_090191.1, on the reverse strand, counting down.
TTTGTTTCGGCCAAGAATTTTGTTTTCGGTGCATCCCATTCTGACAATGTTCTGCTCGGTGTGTTGTCAACACGCTTCAAAGATGCCAGAACGAATAGTTTCATTCTTGGGACTAAAAACCATAAAACTGGAAGCCATAAAAGACCACAAATCATCGTGAAAATGTCAGTATTTCATTGAGACTTGAGATTAAATAAACTGCTTAAGTATTGTAGAGCTTGTAGTATTAATAGGTTAAAAACAAAAAAGTGGCTGGTAAAAACATTGAGTGGTAGACTTTGAAAAAAGTTAATTTCCATCCCGGGCGAGCGCCGTCTACGGGTGACGTCAGGTATTTTGCGAAATCCGCGGTTAGGTGATGTGTCGCCCTCCATACGTTGTAAAACAGATAAGCAATATAAACAATACAAAATTGGCCTACGATAGAGATTTTAAGTCTACATTCGACTACAACTGTTTATTAAAGGTGTGTTGCCGATTAGAACTTGAAGTGCGATGAGGTCTTAAAATATTTTGAGAAGGTCTTTAAAAAGTCTTAAAAAGGTCTTGAAATTAACTTCAGGATTCCTGCATATACCCTGGAATGGGTTGGGAGGGGCACGAGACACTAGTCAGCAGGAGGGTAAAACTAATTTTATTTTCCTTTACATACTGCACACAGCAAAAACTTTTAAAAAACTACCAAAACTGCCTGCCAACTGACAGACGAACTGACAATGGCTTTCTTATTTATGTTTAAATTATTGCTGGGCAACGATTAAAATGTTTAATTGCGATTAATCACAGTATGCGCAAAATTCAATAATGAATACAAAAGTAGTGTATTGCATACTTTTATTTTAAAAGTGTTTATAAATGAACAAAAGTGCAATAACATATGGTTTGCAAACAAATAATGTGCTTTTTACAGCAGTTAGTAACAGTTACAATAGTTCTTGTAAATATCAACTTAAACATTCAAACACTTATGTCTAGAGCCTCAATCATAACATTACAACATTTTGGTGCACATTGGGCAATCACAAATTTCACAATTTGATATGATATTGATTAACTTTGGGCCAATCAGGTAGAGTACATAGCGAATTGTATGTACTGTACAATGTGTGGGGGTGATTTTTTGTTGGTATACATGTATTAATTCTGAAGCAATATTCTCATCAGTGTTCTGCCAGCTTTTGCATAGGCCTACTTAAATCTGCATATTTGTGATATTCACCCCAGGGTGTTATTTAATTTTATAAAGGCCATTTTTTAAAATCTTATTAAATGTATTCATCATATTTCATGTTAAATTCTTTCATTTGATTAATAAATTAACAGTTATAATAGTAAAGACACTATAGCGCTGTTACCAATCAAAATAAATAATTTAATCTGCAAAAAATACAGCTGCAATAAATTATGTTATAAGATTGATGTTCTAAATAAAAACATGCAATCATACTTTTAAACTTGAAACTAAACCGCCAATAGGGGGCAGCAAGTAATCGTCTTAATGAGTGAGTCATCGATTCGTTTATTCAAATTATTCATTCAAAACGCTGAATCATTCGGTTACAAAACAACGAGTGTTGCTTTCCTTTGGAACTATTTTCGTTTGTGAAATCATGAGTGAAATAGAACAAAAATTGTTTGGGTCTAAAAATATAAGTAACTTAATATTAATTAGGCTACTTGTTTATTGAACTACACCATTCATGCTACACAATTCACGATTGTAAAGTCGACTTGTGTTATAAACAATATCATAAATCATAAATATCAAGAACTTCAAAAAACTCAGTTTTACCCCAGTGTTTTTCTTCTGTGAGTTTATATTGCTGTTCACTTGTTTTGATTTCTCCAATGTCTCTCACAAATTCAATAAAGAATCAACGAAATAAAGAATATCACATTCTGTGTGTATTCGAATTTTAAAGGGGCGGCACGTCCAGTGCAAAGCTCAGCGCCCTTAAAGGGGTCGCACACCTGACCGATCGCTCAGCGCCACGTCTTTATAATACTAATATTGGGCACCCCCATATTGCCAAAACAGTATGATCCTCGTTTCATAACACCCACAAAGATTCGACTGTGAGATCGGTGGTCGAATCCGGCTCCGCATGTCGATGCATGGATTTTTCAACTATTAGGGGTCACCCCTACTTGATACTTTGTTGAAGGACCTTTGGCACCAATTTCAGCCTCAAGTCTTTTTGAGTATGATGCTACAAGCTTGTGTCAGGCTGTTGAATCAGGAAACACTGCTATCATTCGTAGGGCAAAAACTATTATACAAAACCCTAATCACCCCCTCAATTCATGTTTCATTCTTCTTCCCTCAGGCCGCAGATACAGACAGCTACCCCATAAAAAAAAAATCATGCCTAGGGAAAAGTTTTGTACTCTCAGCAATAAGAGCACTGAATTTACATACAGTACATAATTCTCATATCTTACAGGTTTTGTTGCTGATGCCATCTGTGGTGTATGTTTATATTTATGTGACCAATAATATGTGTATTCCGTGAAGTATGTGTATGTTATGTGTGCTGAATGTTACACCTGGTACAGTCTGTGGAAGCATATTTCCTCTACTGAGGACAGTAAAGTATAAATCTGAATCTGAACACAGAAGATCTAATAGCGAGTTTACAGAACAGGTTTATTGAGCATATATACTTAGAACAGTAGTAAGTGACAGTCATGAAGATCAGGAACTGGTTGGTGTTGGGCTTGGTGATGGGCACAGAAACTGCAGAATAAGCCAGCCCAGAAAACAGGGCATGCACTCGAAACAACAGAGATCAGAATCCAGGAAACAGAGAAAAAGAAACCCAACCGCACCCCAGGAAGGCCTGCAACAAACAGGACATGTAGACACACACATTAAATAGGCAGCCGCAACGAGACACAGCTGGAGCTGAGCAATATCAACCCCAACAAGGCCATACTTAACTCACGCACCCAATCCAACACACAACGCGAGGGCGAGTCAGTAAACCCATAAACCTTGACAACTTGGCACACCTATTTTGGGGCAGTTTCTCCCATTCTTCTTTGCAGGACCTCTAAAGCTCCATCAGGTTGGATGGGGATCATCAGTGCACAGCTATTTTCATCTCTCCAGAAATATAAAATCGGTTTCAAGTCTGGGCTCTGGCTGGGCCAATCAAGGATATTCACAGAGTTGTCCCATAGCCACTCCTTTATCTTGGCTCTGTGCTTAGGGTCGATTTCCTGTTGGAAGATGAACCTTCACCCCAGTCTGAGCGCTCTGGAACAGGTTTTCATCAACGATGTCTCTGTACATTGTTGCATTAATCTTTCCCTCGATCCAGGGACGGATTGGCAATCTGTGTGTTCTGGAAAAGTCCAGAACGGCCATCCAACCGAGGACCGTGAAAAAAAAAAAAAGTATAATAACTAGGCCTGTCGTCGGGATAGTCAATAAATCAATTAATCAAACGATAAAAATAATGAGCTAATTTTTCCGGGCCACAATCATTTCCATTTGCATGCTTATTTGTTTTCCTCATCTCTCTCTCGCTGACGGAGCGCGCGCCTCGTCCGTTTGGGGAGGTGTTTAAACTCGACACGCAGACTGGATCCCGGCGCGATGAAACATCATGCTCGGACACAGCCGCAGACAAAGTTACACAATTTGACGTGAAAACCACCAAGCGAAATGGGGTCTCGCGCACACCACGTTGACGTTATTTTTGCCACGCGCACCCTCGCGCTCGTGCGGACACTTCGAGTATAAACAAGGCTTAAACCTACACTGAAGTTGGCAGTTTGATAAATGCAAGTTAATTCTTCAGTTCAATCTTTGTGTGCTAAAAGGGCACATTAGTTCCTGTTGTAGAGATAGCAATAAACACTCATTTTTTTGCCAAATAAATTAAAAGCATGTCATCAGTGTCTTCTCTCTCGCTGTATGCAAAATCTTACCTAGCTTTCCTCAGAGATGGTCAAGTTCAGTTTGTGCATGATTACATGATACATTTTTTTAAATTCGGTATCCTAAATTGTGGATAATTAAGCTATATATAATATGCTGAAGTAAATTTCTGGAGTGTTAACGATTACAAGAAAAAACAAGAACCGTACAGAACCGAAAACCGTGACCCTAAAACAGTGAAATGAACCGAATGGTGTCCATTGCTTTTATTGTTTTTAGTTGTTTTGTTCATTTATTGTGAATATTTAAAATGTTTCTGTTTTCAGTGTTAAATAGTCTTTAGAAATAAAAGTTTTTTTGATCTTTGAAAAGGTGTACCTGCATTATTATGCCATTATAATTATTTTAGATATAAATGACAATATTATCGTTTATCGCAATCATTTCTTGGCCAATTTATCATCCAGCAAAATTTATCTTGACAGGCCTACTAATAACACAATATGAACAGCCATCAGCAGGGGCACTAATACGATCACTTATCACTATACTGCTGCATGCAAAACAACAACAACAAAAACTGAGGAAGACGAGTCGGTCTACTAGCCAGTTTGTGATTGGCCCCCGGATTTCCGGAATCAAATTACGACAGAATGGCTAGTAGAAAACGTAAGGAGAAAGGTAGATGGGAAAAAGTTAGAGAAAAGAGGGCCAAGTACAGTGTAGTATATAGTACCACATAGTACAGTGTCTGTTGCGCACAGCTAGGGGCGAATGGCCGGATGATGGGCCTATTTGGGAGAAAGTCCAGGGCTGTTTTTTTAGCCCCAGTCTGTCCCTGCCTCGATCCTGACTGGTCTCCCAGTACCTGTTGCTGAAAAACATCCCCACAGCATGATGCTGCCATCATCATGTTTCACTGTAGTAATGGTATTGGCCAGGTGATGAGCGGTGCCTGGTTTCCTCCAGACATCACACTTGCCATTCAGGCCAAAGAGTTTGATATTTGCTTCATCAGACCAGTGAATTTTGTTTTTCATGGTTTGAGAGTCCTTCAGGTGAATTTTGGCAAACTCCAGGTGGCCTTTTACTGACAAGTGGCTTCCATCTGGCCACTCTACCATACAGGCCTGATTGGTGAAGTGCTGCAGAGATTTCTTCTGGAAGGTTCTCCTTCCAATTCCAATTATAACCAATAAAATAATATCCAAATTTCCTGTTTTTATAAAATAATTCTTACAGTCTGTTTCAATGAACATTGTTTCATTGTGAACATTTCCTTGTGCATTTGATTATTATTGTAGCTTTACTTTCATTTCATCAGTCAAATCCTCTACACACCAAGCTCAGAGGATCGTATTACTTCTGGTTCTTGCCTCATTTTAGTAGGACAGATTCAGTATGTTGATAACTTGAGAACCGCTGTGAGCATTGAGTCAGTGAGTTGAACTGTGTCAGTTCACAAATGCACAGATGAGTTATAAACATAACTCTCAGGATTGACCTTGATTTTTTTTGTGTGATTATTTAAGTTCCTCATAACATTTTAATGGGTAAAGCAGGGTGGGAACATTGATCCAGAAGGTCCACTCTCTTGCAGAGTTTAGCTCCAACCCTAAAAATAAACTGCTCATCTGCCTGTAACTTTAGTAATCCTGAAAACCTTGATTAGCTTCAGGTGTGTTTGATTAGGGTTGGAGCTAAACTCTGCAAGAGAGTGGCCCTTCTGGCTCAACGTTCCCCACCCCTGGGCCTGAATACACTGTGTTATGCGCAAATATGCAGTCCAGAGTCCTCATGTATAAAATAGTTGATTTTATCCTAAAAGTATGTACTGTACACACAAAAGCTAGATTTTGTATATGTACAAAAGTTTTTAGATTTATAAAACCATGCATACAGCAGAACCTGTGCAAAATGACCTTTTTAAAACTGCAGAAGATTGTGCGGTGCATCTCCACCCAGTCTTCTCCCTGAAATAACCATATGGAGCTTACAACGCCTAGTTTTACTATGCATAACGTAATCTGCATATCATTTCCATGCACATTCCCATCCACATTGTGATACCATTTTTAAGACATTAGGAAAATATGAGCTATAGACTACTGTCACAGAAGTCCACTTAAGAAAAGTTGAACCCATGTGCAGTTGTATTGCATGCAATCCAAACTTGTACTTAACTTGACTGAACCACATGAACTTACCAATGAAAGAATTACACAAACAATACTAAAGGCTAGTTCACACTGCCCGATTTTTGCCCCGATTTTGAGTCGCCGACAGGTTTTGCGAAATCGCCGACAAATGCCCGAGATCACAGGCAAATCGGCGCTCGTGCACGCGAGTGACAATCACGCAGTGTGAATAATCAAAGACGCGATCAGAGAGAATCGCCGACGGGTCGCCGACGCCGGTGAGATATTTGGCATGCTAAATATCTGGACCTGTCGGCGATTCAAACTCCTGCTGTGTGAACAGCGTTCTGACTGAAAATTACATCGGCGATGACCGACAGCCAGAGATGGGCATAAATACATGGAAATGTATTTAAAATACAAATACAAAATTCTGTGTGGAAAAATGTATTTAAATACAAATACAGTATTTTGTATTTTGAAAATACACCAAATACATGTGAAATTGGCAATTCAGTGAAGGTATCCATATTAGGCTGTAATCTATCTGGGCCTATTCTGAATGCCAAAAAGCAACTGCTTAGAAACTTTCGTTTTCAATTTGAATTTGAATTTCCTTTAGCGGCAGCTATAATAACACAAATTACGTCAATAACTCATTCGCCCTCACTTCTTTTTCCACTCCAACATTCCAATTATTCTTGCCCACTAAAAGCTGCACAGATATATGTGCTTACCCCGATAGGCCTATCTATGTAAATGATTTAGAAAAAGTTCCATCGATTCACATTTTATATTATTGCTACGAATCTACGATATGTATTGTCATATGATATCACTCATCCCTAACATGCAGTAACGTTAATACTTCAAACACATTTGACAAGCTACTTTAATCAACAAGTAGAATTGACCATGACATCCTCACCTTATTCCAACAATTTTGTAAAGTTGCCGATCCAAGGCTGGGTTGTACTAGCCTAGAAATCTAGACGCACCCTAGCGGCAGCAAATCTAATCTGCCACGAGTGCCGTCTAGCAACTCTCAATACACTTCTGAGCTGTAAAAACCAAACTCTGGTCGGGCCAATCACATCGTGTATAGAGTCAGTGGGCGGGGCTTAACATAATGACGGCAGAGTTGCGTTTGCGTCAGTGTTGCCAACTTGGCGACTTTGTCGCTATCTTTAGCGGCTTTTCAGACCCCTCTAGCAACTTATTTTCAAAAAAGCGACTAGCGACAAATCTAGTGACTTTTTGGACAAACTTCAACTACTTTAGTTTACAAATGTCGCCAGTACTGTCCTGCGAGCGCGAGGTCTTTTTTCCCCTCTGCCGTCACACACACCCCTCTCTGCGTCTGCCCTGTTCAGTGAATGGCTGAGGGGAGCTGCACGCGCACACAGACAGCTGCTGACAGACATGAATGAGCGAGCTACACGAGCACACAAGGTTGCCATTGATTTCTCACTTAATGTTATCTGCTTCTTTTATTTTATATTTGAATAAATTAGTTATGATGAGTTCCATCTCTTGTGCTTATCACTTATATTACTCACTGTACAGAGCTTTAGTCCAGAGCTTTCATCCAGTTTCTCAATTCAGATTTTACACATATAATTTTTTTTGTAATTCACTATATCATATATTGTATGACAAAAAGGTATAGGAAATGAAAACATTTATTGGACAGTCGGCTGTATTATATTATTGTAAAATATAGTAAATGAGCACGGATTAGGAGAGAAAAAACGTCAGGCAGACTGAACGCAAGGACGGCGTGATGACGTCACTAATATGCTAATTAACGCATGACGTCATCTAGCGACATTTAGCGATTTTTTGGGCAGGCTTTAGCTACTTTCCTTGGAAAATAGTTGGCAACACTGGTTTCCGTGCTTCTAGTAAACAGACGCAGGCGAACGGCGGTCTTTCGAATCAGCTTTGACCGCGACTCTGGAAGACTTAAGCTTTTCTCTGAGAAAAGAACAAAGAACGGCACTGAAGTCATTCTTAAGAAGGGAAGATGTGTTCAGAGTTTTGCTGACTGGATACGGCGAATGTTTAATCTGTCAGCTCTGCTTCACCTTCGTTGCTCTGGTTGGTGTAGCGCTATCCTATCACGTGCAGAGGGAGTTTGACAGACAGCCGTTTATCCCGGCCCTCGGATTGAGCCCTGCCAATGGTGAGTTTCCAGACCAAACATCTTGATGTGGGTCTGGCTTGTCAGGCTAGGGTTGTACAGCTGCGGCTCACCTGAATGAATGTTGGGGGGAGGGGCGTGTCTGGTCTGAACTAGTAGATGCATGAAAACAGCTCCTGATAAAGAGGTTGCCTGGCTCAAAGTATTTTGAGTATTTTGAAAATACAAAAATACTCATCTTAAATGTATTTAAATACAAATTACATTCGATTTTTTCCAAAGGCTTTAAAATACAAAATACAAAATAGTATTTTGTATTTCAAATACGTATTTTAAATACATGTATTTGAAATACTGCCCATCCCTGCCGACAGCCAATGAGAGAGTGAGATACAGGGCAGCAGGACGTTCAGGGAGGAGTTATAGAGCAGAATTTCAGTATTTTAATAGATATATTTACAATTCTATCAAACAGAAACAAAGGCCAAACATTTGCACATCCAGCCACAGCAGTAGCACATTACAACATTGTTTATTTACCTCAAACTGTCTTTGCAGAACACAATCCTGGCTCCCTCTGTCTCTCCAACAATTTCTTCCGCCATAATCTTTTTTCTTTTTCTCCACAAATCAGCGCACATACAGTTTGAAGCAAACGTTGTGCAGTTTATCATTTTAAATAACAATTCAAAGTCTCGCGCGAGAACTCCGGTCTGACGCACGTGTGATCTCGCGTTGTTTACTCGGCACATCGCACGTGTGTTTGGGAAACGTAGTTTGCGCACCGGAGAGAGAGAGAGTTGTCGGCGATTCTTCCTCTTGTTCAGTCATGCAGTGTGAACTCCTCTGTCGTCAAACCATCGGTTAGTGTGAACACAGCAGTGACTGAATGATACCCCAGATAGTCATGCAGTGTGAATAGAGCAGTGACCCGACGAGTTTGAAAATCGTGCAGTCTGAACTAGGCTTAAGAGACAGTGGAAACATGAGGCCTATTTATACACACAAGACTAATAAGCAAACAAGGGACACCTGTGAACAATCAAACAATGAACCAGTGACAAACAGAGCAGACTATCAAAGACAATAGGGCCCTGTCCCAAATGGCACCCTCAACCCTCACGGTCTTCCTCTGAGTCCACACTTTCACAACGTAATGCCGCTTTGACTGCCGAGTAGAAGTCCTCTGCGTAGCTCGCAAACTTGCCGTCTCGGCTGAAGTGTGCATCGAGGGCGCAAAGGGGGCGCTCACGAGCACCCTTCTTTAAGCTCAAATGAGAAATGGGACAACCTACGGTCTTGTGGACTTAACGGACAAGCACACGCAATGACCATTGTAAGTCCACAAGACCAAAAGTGCACATGAAGTGTGCCATTTGCGACAGGGCCTAGGTGTGTTGAACAACGGCTGGGGCTGGATGTATCCGATCGGTGAGAGTAGCCGCATGCAGGTGGGGAGGAGCTGCAAACGAAAAAGTGAAGTCGGACACTTTCTGCTTCCCGCAGTGACGCTTGCGCTATATTAGCATACTGTATCACAGCTGAAGTTAAATAAATTTAATATTTCTCAAATACACATTATACATTAAAAAGACATTTCCGTTCAATACTTTGTGCATTTGGTGGGTGTTAATGTCAAGCCCTGGTTTTAAATATATGATTTGTGAGCATTAGTGTAACATAAGGATTCAGAATAAACACGAAACACACGTGATCGATGTCATGCAGGGATTCCAGCGGTGATTTCAGCCAATCGTGGATCAGCTGTGTCGTCCTCAGAGCTCATGCACCTGCTCTTGAGAATCTGCACCAGCTGCATCAGCCGGCTGCTCTCGAATCGCTCTCCTGGTACTTTGTTGTCATACGTCAGTCACGTGCCATCAGCGCTGTCTCAAGTCGGACAAAATTTCTAACTGGCATGCAGTGCTTCAAGTCAGCCACCAATCGGTCTGCGCATCGCTATATGAAGTTGTACAAGCCTACCCAGATAGCATTGTAACATTGAGTCAATGTTGAAATTCCATCAGAATCATAATTTTGGTTGAGGTTGAAATTTCAATGCTAAGTAATAATGGATCAATGTTGAAAATTCAATGCTAAAAACATAATGGACCAATGTTGAAAATGTAATGCTAAATAATATTGGATCCTGGATATTGGATATTGAATTCCAAGCTTTTCAGTGTTGAAAAGACAAACATTGAATCAATGCAGATGTTTGTTCAGCTTATTTCTCCACTGGTGAGGCTTATGGTCAATCTATCTGTCCCATCATTCAACATGTTAAAGCAAATCCAAATCAATTGGGTACATTTCTGTGAAATGTGAGCACATTCATTATAGGGGTTGAACGACTTTCATTTTTTTAAAGTCCACATTTATGTGATGAAAGTCGAGTGGACGTCGACTAGTTGCTGATGACGTCATTAATAAAAAATAAATAAACGTGAACCTTGAGCTGAGACTCGAACTCTGGTCTTCTTGTGCACAGCACAGCTGATATGGCATATGACACAGCGCTGCCCATAAGGTTATTGATCCTACATGACAGCTTTTATATCAGTTCTTTTATCTTATGGTTGTGTAACAACAATGACTAATGAGTTTAATGTCTCGGGGAATAATTAACTCAAAAGGGATTTAATATTCAATATTCATGAATTTATGAATATTATTTGCCAGTCATTCATTACGTATTAAAATTTTCCGATAGGGAAAATTGTTTAATTAAATACAAGTAACCCTTTATGAAATTGCTTGAAATTATCCTACTAAGTTTGTCCTGCAAATTAGTTATAGACTTTTCAAATCAATTCTCAATAAGGGATTACTGCTTTACGAGCGCATAAGAAACATTAACTTTACTGATCAGGATAAGTTCAATATTTCAAATGGTCATACAGTTTACTTTACTAACATAGTAGCATAAGCAGTTAGGTAACGTTAGATTGCAAGTTTCATTGACTTTGTGTATGTGGCAGAATAACAGGTTCAACTCATTAAATGTCTTTTGGAGGTTTAATAAACACAGACTAAAAATAACACTACAATTCACACAGAAAGTACATACTAAATATGCATCAAGAGAGTAGAAGTATAGATATTAACGAAAGAATACATAAAAGAGAATAATGAATAGACTGAAATTAGAGAGAGATAAAAGAGAGAGAGAGAGAGAGAGAGAGAGAGAGAGACAAAGAGAGAGAGAGAGAGAGAGACAAAGAGAGTGTGTGGGGGGGGGGGGGTAAGCAGCAACTTTCCTTCAGTTCATCAAATACGACCTTCACGTGGTTAACTTGTCCCAACGGGAAAATAACACACCCTCTTTACAGCAGTAAGAATAAGAATACTTGCATTCTTTTTGGTTTCGTTTTGGCTTCTCGCTTATGTGCGTGTACTCCGAGTTCAAAATGCCCTGCGTGTCCGGGTCGAGAGGGAGCGGCTGGTTGCTTTTAGGGATGCTCTGTGTCCTCCTTCTGAAGAATGCCCTTGGGGCTAGTAAGTTGATGACTCAGTAGGGAAGCGAGGAGAACAGGATTGTTGAAGATCGGATTGTAGAAGAGAAGATTTTTGGAAGAGCTGAGGCCTGTTGGAGGGCCTGCATTGGTGGCATGGCTTAAGTGCCAGCCACCGTGGGGGTTGGCTCCCACAGGGAGAGAGTTGGAGAAGTAAGAGCCAGAGAGTTTTTCCGAGAAGAGAGCTAAGAGAGAGATTGTGGTCTCCACTGGTCTTTTAAGACAATTAATCCACGCCCCCTTCTGGGTAGTCTACCCAATCCAGAGGGTGAATTCTGAGCGGAAAAAGTTCTCTTTGTCTTGGTTTACGACCTACTTTGCATGTTTCTGAGGTGTCGTAAAGGGGTGTTGATTTTGTATGGTTTTACTCCCAAGTTTGCTAAACATATTAATGATACATTTCATAATCCCATTTGGTGCATCGTTGAGTAAGTCAAAGAAATAGGAATATTTAGATATCAAACACCTTATGGCTGGGAGGTATTAAAGCAGAGATACATTCTTATACAGAAATACAAGCATTTAAAATAGACTTACATTGTTTCTACCCCATGATTGAGGAGGCATGAGTCAAGGAGCATGCATATATGAGGTTACCTGAACTAGTAATTTGTTAAGACAAAGATAAAAGAGATGCAAAATACCATACAGAAGAAACATTTTACAAAACAGTTATGTGTTTACATATAATGTCCTGGGGTGCATGTTCATTTATAGATGGTTTGTCTATAATTTGAGGCAAAAGCTCTGTGTCTTAAGCTCTTTGTGTCTGAAACTTCATGTGGCCAAATTCTTTTCGGCCATAAAACATCTTATCAGATGGTTTCCAGGGTAACTAAGAATCTTTCTCTGTTGTGTTGGGGGAAGGTCTGCCACCCAGCACAACTTTCAAAACATATTTGTTAAATGTAACTGGCGATTGTGTGTTTGATTCGCCTGAGTCGCTACAGTTGTTATATTTCTCACAGATTTCTGCTCGTTCTGAATAAGATACAGATAAAGTATCACAATAAAGATTACATGAATGCATTAGTAAGTGATTGTGTGTGAATTAATTCTACCTGGCAGCGTCTCTCTACTATACTAATAGTAAAGCTGTGAGTTTTAGTTATTAAGAAATATATGCTAGAACGTTTCATTTTCTAAGCTATTTTGTTGATAAATCACAGAACAGTGTTGACAATACATTTCTGCGCTACTGAATGGTTTTTGTGTGAGACGCGCGATCTCCGCGTGATGTGCGATCGGCTATGTGTGTGTGTTGCAATGCAGCACGCAGTTAAGCGCGATGATTAACTTATGTGTACAATAAGCCTGCATTCTCACGATCAGTTTTGAGCATCTAGATGGTAATCAAACATGTCTTGTGGAGAGCTCACGGAGTATGCATTTATTCATTTTTAACCGTTCAAAACAGAGCCTGCGTGTCAGGAATTGCTTATCCTGTTGCGCCCTCTATAGGCCAGCCACTAGTCGACGTCAAGCTTAAAGCGTCATGGCAGAGCATTAAGGTCGACTAGTCGATAAGTCAAATAGTCGGTGCAACCCCTAATCCATTATTAACCTTAAAGGATGAATCTCCACCAACGAGTGTGCGGATTAACAAAGATCCCCTACCATAAATTAAACTCAATGGGATGAACTATTTGATTATTATTATTAATATTTTAATTATTTTTTAAAAATCTCCTCCATCATGGAAAACATCTCCGATCCCCTTTTTTTTCTGCTAGCTACAGCGCATGCAGTGAGACATATAATGTCACAGAGTCCTTAATTCTTGTGGTCAAAAAAATATAGGCTATTATTATTATTTAAATCATGTAGAATTTATATGAATTTAATCATGTATCTAAAGAATATAGGGTTAATAAAGAATTTTAAATATTTTCCCCTACCTATCAAATGCGCCAGCAGTAATCCAGCAGTAATGCACCTTCAAAACAACCACAAATCAATGCAAGCGCAACTGAACAGACTTCAAACGTGAAAAAGACAGCGACAGTGCTTTTTAGCGGTAAGTACAAAATTATGAATACAAATAATCTCAATTTTATTTATCTTAATTTCTTACAACTTGTGTGCTTCTCCTGGGCGAGTCAAAGTGAACTGTGATGTTAATAGGGTCACGCGAATGCCCTCGTACACAACCAATGGTTAGGATAATCTTAATACATTGAGTTTCAGTTTGTTTTTCACTAAACCCTATCATATTTTTATTCATCTTTATTTCTAAAGATTGCATACTTTGTGATTTTAGTCCAATTTCGAACCAAATTCTGACTTGTGCAACTAATTTTTTTGTGTGCTTTGTTCGTCTATCAATAATCAAGATGATTAACGTAATTTGTGCAAGGAACAAAGATGTGCATTTGTAGAAATGGTGCCGTGCATGCTTTCATTGACTTAAGAGTCTATCCTATTTCATTCATTTGGATTTTGAGACAGTATAAGATCGATTCAAAATCTAGTCAATAAATGCAAGCGCGATTGCGCGGTACTGGATCCACAAATGCACATTTTATGCATCCAGTTTGTGTTGTATATGTATAATCTCTTCCAAACTAATGTAGCCTATCCAGTTCCTCTTTTATTAATTTAGCAACTTGATCAATAATTTACTTGTTTCACTTTCAAACTTTATGTATTTACTATTAAATACAATTATACTCTCTTCTCACTTCATTTTTTAGTACATTTGTAATGTATAATTAATCACATTTCCAAATATTTACGAACTACTTGTTGTTTTAGATGCCTTACAAGTGAATGCTGATTAAAAAGGAGGCATCAGAGATCTTTGCTGGGACAGTTCGAAATGTCTCGGTTACGTATGTAACCCTCGTTACCTGTAGGAAGGTAATGGAAACGGGGTTTCGCTTTGAAAGCCAGCTGCCTTCAATCTCAATCAAAATGATCCAATGACATGGAAATGTCATGGGCCTGCGGAATTTGCCTAATTTCAGTCAGAACAGTATGAGTTACGTCAGTACTGACTAAATGGGGATCCAGTCTAATCACGCCACAGTGCTGTCTTCCAGCATCCTGGGCTGACCTGAGCACCCTGCCTCGGAGTTTAAACAACGAGGGGGCGGCTCAGCTACCAAGGTACACTGGAAGGCATATCCCACTTAGAGAAATGCAATCACAGCGCCTACCCGTAGGGAGGACTTAGGAATACACGTATGGCCCACATATGGGTTGCATACGGAGGAACAACAAATGTAACGTTAAATGTGAAAATTAAATTCTGCTATTCCTCACCTGTTCCAATAGAAATGTGTAAATAGGTAATTCATCTAATTACTGTAAGCATTTAACTCCTATTTGTCACATAACCAATCCCTTCCCTAAACCTACCTGTTTGTGTTTTATATATAAAAAAACAGGCAGATACGACTGCAGAAACAATTTATTAAAAAAGTACAATTATTCCAAGTGTCCCGAGGCCAAACGAATGGTTTGTGTGAAGTAAATCCCCAGAAGCGATCAGCAGCGTCGAGTTCATCCACCGGCCGTTGATTAATCATTAACACATATCAAAATTTGCATTAATCATTAATGAACGCGTAGTCATATTTCATAAATCATTAGTTAATTATTTACTAATCACTTGTAAATGACTTGTAACGGAATTTACAAAACATTCATAAAATGTTAGCATATCACTTGATTATCATTTATGAATGTTTTGTAAATTACTAGTTCATCATTAACTAACCACTTATAATGACTTACAACTGAACATTATTGTAAAGTGTTACCAACAGATCTATCTGTGTGTCACCGAACTGGTCCCATATCAGCTGAACCACTTGGGGATGGAGCCGCCATTCCCCCGGCAGAGGCTGAAACCGTGACAGCTTGTCAGCTGCACGGTTCAGTTTCCCGGGGACATAAATGGAACAAAGCGACCTCAGATGCTGGTTGATGAACGCTACTGTCGCCGTGTTGTCTGACCGGACCAGTATGTGCCTGTCCTTGAGCAGGGCTCAGAAGCAGTGCAGGGCAAGATGTACGGCCAGCATCTTGAGGCAATTGATATGCCACACACGCTGGGGCTCTTTCCAGGCCCGAGCGGCGGCATGACCATTGCACATGGCACCCCAGCCCGTGGCAGAGACACCACAACATGCCTGGAAACTTGTTCTAAGGGAATTCCCATTCGTAGAAACTTAAGGTTCCTCCACGGAGTGAAGGTTTGGCGGCAGGTTTGAACGTGCCGCATTGCCATGCCCACCTCGGGACTTGGTCGCGAAGCCAGTGCTGAAGCAGTCTCATATGAAGCAACCCAAGCGGCGTTACTGCGGTTGCGGATGACATATGCCCCAGGAGCCTCTGAAAAGGTTTCAGTGGGACCACGTTCCTGCGTTCGATTTGGCGAAGGCAGGCCAGCAGAGACTGCATGTGCTCGCTTGTAAGCTGCACGGACATGGCGGCCGAGTCGATCTCCATACCGAGAAAAGAGATCCCCTGCACTGGGCAGAGTTTGCTCTTATCCCAGTTGACCTAAAGGCCCAGACGGGCAAGATGGTGGAGAACCAAGTCCCTGTGTTCACAAACCTGCTGTTGCGAGTGGCTGAGGATCAGCCAGTCATTGAGATAATTCAGGATGCAAACCCCGAGTGGCACTAGGGCTGCCTCGACAACCTTCGTAAAGACGCAAGTAGACAGGGCCAGCCCGAATGGGAGTACGGCGTACTGGTATGCTCTCCCCTCGAAGGCAAACCGAAGAAATGTTCTGTGTCGAGGAAGTATGGAGACATGAAAGTACGCGCCCTTCAGGTTGATCACTGCAAACCAATCACGTGGACATCACGTGGATTCGAAAATGCGTTTGGCTGTCAACATCTTAAAGGGAAGCCTGTGTAGAGTTTGGTTCAAGATGCAGAGGTCCAGGATTGGCCTTATCCCACCGCCTTTCTTGGGTACAATGAAGTAAGAGCTGTAGAAGCCGGACTTCATCTCGGCCGGCGGGACGATCTCGATGGCACCCTTTGCCAGTAGGGTGTCGATCTCCGCACACAGGACAGGGGCATTTCCACCCACCAAAGTATAACGGACTCCCTGGAAGCGGGGAGAAGATCGTGCAAACTGAATTGCATAGCCGAGCCTGATGGTGCGGCGAGCCAGTTGGACAGCTTGGGGAGCGCTAGCCAGGCCACCAAAAACAACCAAGGGGATCATGCGAGCCACAGGCGTACCTGGTGTGGGGCAGTGAAGCAGAACAACCGGCCCAGAACCTGGAGGCATGGAAGCGGCCAGGATGGTGGACGGGGTCGAGTTTCGCGGCCTGCCAGTGGAGAACAGGGGAGGCGGAGCGGTCACACTGCCAGTCGCACCCTCTTGGGGCTCGGAGGTGAATGACTTGGTTCTTTCTTTAACCAACAAAAGGGTGTTGCCGGCCCCTTTTTGGGGGCTAGCAGCGAGTTGGGTTTTTTGGGACAACAAAAGATTCTCCCCCAGGGGAAGGAGTGGTCCTGTCACCATCTCCTTGGAGAGAACCGAGTTAGTCTCCGAGCGGCCTGTCTCAGGACTGCCACATAGCCTGCTTTTTT
The DNA here is from genome assembly GCF_024679245.1 of Pseudorasbora parva. Classification (NCBI taxonomy): domain Eukaryota; kingdom Metazoa; phylum Chordata; class Actinopteri; order Cypriniformes; family Gobionidae; genus Pseudorasbora; species Pseudorasbora parva. Next base: position 6,555,279 of record NC_090191.1, on the reverse strand, counting down.
GCCGCCTTCCTGTTGGCACCTCCATGCTTTGGCCTGGGTGAAGGCTGCTGCTGTGGCTGAGCGCGAGAGGTGGGTGCTGCAGGAGGGCGTTCTCGGTGGGGAGCAGACTGAGGCACCTGAGCCGGCGGCGTAACGGGCGCAGCAGCTAGCCGCCAGGGCAGGATGTGTTTGATCGCCTCAGTCTGTCTCTGAGCGGCCGAGAACTGTTGGGCAAAGTCCTTGACTGCCCCGCCGAATAGCCCAGCCTGGGAGATGGGAGCGCTCAGAAACCATGTCCTGTCAGCCTCACGCATCTTGGCCAGGTTGAGCCATAGGTGGCGCTCCTGGACCAAACATGTGGACATCACCTGACCAACAGCGCGAACAGTCACCTTCGTCGCCCGTAGGGCGAGGTCGGTGGCCGCCCGCAGCTCCTGCATAAGTGCAGGGTCAGCACTGCGCTCGTGCATATCTCTGAGCACTTTTACCTGATGGACTTGAAGGATTGCCATCGAATGCAAAGCGGACGCAACCTGCCCCGCAGCTCTATAGGACTTACCCACAAGCGTGGCTGAGAACCTACAGGCTTTGGAGGGGTGCTTTGTGTCACCACACCACGTGGTGGCGCTCTGTGGACACAGTTGCATCGCAACAGAACGCTCCACGGGGGGAATCCTAGTGTACCCTTTAGCCACGCCCCCATCGAGCGCAGTGAAGACGGAAGCAGCTGCCAAGCGGTCGCGATAAGACAATGGAGCCTTCCACGACTTCGACACCTCTTCATGCACCTCGGGAAAGAAAGGCATTGGAGGCTGGCGGGCGCGCTCGGCGCGGGCCGCCCCCAGATACCAATCATCGAGCCTTGAGCGCTCGGGACATGGTGGAGGATTCCACTCAAGCCCGATGCTCTCGGCTGCCCGGGCTAGCATGGCTGTTAGCTCTGGATCAGACTCGCCAGGAACGGAGCACGGGCGAGACATATTTAAAAAGACGTGCCACCTGCAGCTCTTTTTGTGAGGAGTTTTTACTCAGGCAGAGTGCTGAGACGCCCAGGGAGAACACACAGACCTGCACAGATCACTGCACAGACCGACAGGAATGCGGAGTCACACCAACACTTTGGGGAGATACTCGTCTTGAAGAGAAAGATTGCTAAGGTAGGCAAGTTGAACTCGGCTCCGAAGCAGAAACATAAATGTATAAATGTGTGACTGTAACGCCGTTTATACCCACGCTGTGGGGCGGGCTTGCATTTGGCAAATTTGATTGAGATTGAAGGCAGCTGGCTTTCTAAGCGAATCCCCCATTTTGTCTGTACTGACTGAGAGGGAACTGGGTCCCTTACGGCCCTTAAAGGCTTGAGGACATTGCTCATGGTGGAAAACCCCTAAGTTTGGAGTATTTCATTATTTCGTCCATCTTCTTTCTTTCAGCAGTACTGTCATTTTTGGCGAGTTTCCATTTGTTGTCCACAGGTTGTCATGTTTTTCCAGGCTCTTCTCTTCTCATTTGTGTTATAAATTCAGATGTAATTGTTTTAATTCAATGTGAGATTTTCTGTTGTAACTGTGGGGGTATAAATAAATACATTTGCATGTAAACTGAAGGATGGTGTTTACTTTGAGTGACTTTTTGATACAAAATCATATCGATTGCAGCCATATATGGTCTCTGATTGAATGGAATAAAATAAAGAGACAATTAACTGGCATAGAATCCTGCTGTACATAAAGCAAGATTGATCTATTTTTCATCATTGAAAAAACATTATTTCACAGTGCAAACCTGATGAAAAAATCAATGTTGAATTTCAATATTGATTCAATAATATTTTGATTGATACATTAACATTGACTCAATGTTGATTCAGTGTTAAATAAGTGATTTAATTTTAGTTGAAAAACTATTGATTTTAAGCCCAACTTGATCTATTTTTCATTGTTGAAATAACATTATTTCAGGGTGCAAACCTGATGAAAAATAAATCAATGTTAAATCTCAACATTGATTCAATAATATTTCAGTCGATGCATTAACATTGATTCAGTGTTTGTCTGCTATCTGAGTAACGACAAGACAAAACCAACGAGATAACAGGCTTGATCGACTTAATGCTGCGGCGCAAAGATCGGCTGCAGTTTGACAAAAGCAATGCATTCTGGTTAGAAAATGTGTCTCACTTTGATCGGCGCTGCAGCCGCCTTATGATCACGTGCCATCAAAGTACCGCAAGGGCGAAATGAGACCAGCCATCTGGGTCAGGTGCTGCAGTTGCTCAAAATCAATTGTGAAAGCCTTGATGACGACACACTTTATTCTCTTGTTCATATTATGTGATGACAAGGACGACATGTTTTTCTTAGACAAGTTCCTGTATTTAACCAATCTTGATATTGAATATTTAATACTCAAACAAAACACACAAACATTAACAAAAATTAAGACTACACTTTGGAGTCTGGACCCTAAGGCTAATTTGTGGCCCTGAAGAAGTTTGACATGCTCTGACATTTGTGTTTTTTTTTCAGTTGCAACATGTACATAAAAGTTTGTAGTTTGGAGAAAATATATACTTAAATGAATAAATGTACACTGTATGTACTTTGTATATAAAAATATTTGCATTTAGATACTGTGTATATATATATATATATATATATATATATAAAAACATTTCTTATTTATGTGTATTTATATACACATAATAATTATACACACACACACACACACACACACACACACACACACACACACACACACACACACACACACACACACACATATATATTATGTAAACATAAACTTTTATTTTGGATGTGATTAATCACAATAAATCAAGTTGGCAGCACTAATATAAATAAAATAGTAAATCAGTCTGGCGAGTAAACAAAAAAATGTACTAGCCAATGGTGATTATATTGCCAAGGTGTGCGTAGAGGGTTGGGGGGCGTTTACAGGTTTGCGTTCCTTCACGTGGACGATTTGCATGTGAATCATTTGCGCGCGCATGGGTGTGGTCCAGTGATGTGCGGGTCAATGTATAAACAACCCGCACCTGACCGACGCTTTAAACAAACACGGCCACAACTCGGACCACAAAAAAATAAAGAAAATATTGTACCGACCCACTTCCTGACCTGTATTTTTTTTAAGTAGTAAATGCTCGTCGTAGCGTCAATTTATTCATTTATTTTGTTTCATTTTCTTAACAGGTAAGATACTGCATGTGTTTATCTAGTCTAATCGAAGCATGCGTCTCTCCCCTGATTTTCCCAACAAAAATCTCATTAAAACTATAAATCTCATTAAATCAATAAAACTAACATTACTGAGCTATATGCATTTAAAAGTAGCCTATTAAAATGGTACAATGGCATTGCTCAGTTCAGCGTGTTGGGAAATGGCCAATCAGGCATTTTGTCCTGCGTCAGGAAAGGGGAATTCGGCTCAAAATCTGACAAAAACCTGTGTATGCCCAGCTTTACAAGGCCCTAGCAATGACAGCAGCCCTCCAGGACTGAGTTTGGAGACCCCTGGTCTAGAGTGTCCGTACGGTGCGCACAGATTTACACCTAGTTTATTTTTTATAAACCCTGATACATTTTGTGTGTATGCAATGTTTATACATCAGGCCCCATATTATAAACCCTACCTAATAAACACATTGATATCACTGTTTGTTTTGTCATCTACACAGGCTATGTGGATGCAATCTCACTGCTCAGTCCTGTGAAAGTTTGTCTTCAGCTCTACAATCCTCAAACTCTGTCCTGAGAGAGCTGGACCTGAGTAACAATGACCTGCAGGATTCAGGAGTGAAGCTTCTTTGTGATGGACTGAAGAGCTGTAAGCTGGAGATATTAAGGTCTGAGTTTCAAATACTTTCAATGTTTTTTCCCATTAAGCTAATTACTAAAAATCACTCTGTTGAATTTATTCATTATGCAATTACTGTTTTTCTTGTTCAGATTGACCATATGTAATCTCACTGCTCAGTGTTGTGAGAGTTTGTCGTCAGTTTTACAATCCTCAAACTCTGTCCTGAGAGAGCTGGACCTCAGTAACAATGACCTGCAGGATTCTGGAGTGAAGATTATTTTTGATGGTCTGAAGAGCTGGAAGCTGGAGATACTGAGGTAATTAATGTTCCTTTTTTTTTTGGCAGTGTCTGTAAATTCGCTGCTTCTCAACTGCACTCAGATTGGCCATACTTGACTAATATGTAATTAGATTTGTGCCAAATGTTTTAAATGTAACTTTTTAATAAACTAATAAAAATATGAATTAAACACAAATCCCTTGTGTGGATGGGGCAAGCAGCAAACGATTATCATTGGCTAGTAAGTTTTTGATTGACAACTTCTTGACCTGGAAGTGAGGATTTCAGTGGAGTGTTTACAATTGTGAGAATCATCAAGCAGCTTCCTATTTTATTTTAGTAACAAAGTTTGACATTTTGTTTTTAAATGTTCGATTTATATTCTTTCTTTCACTAAGATTTCAGGGCAAGTATTGCACCACTGTTGTCTGTGTGGGATCAAATCCATTATTTACTTTTCATTTAAGCTCAAGATATAATATGAAATGTTTTGAAGGGGAATATTTATTTCTTCCGGATAATGATAATTGACCACAAAAAAATATTTTATGAAATGACGATCAATTAAAAATGGGTCTTCAAGTTTCGACCCCTGGTGTTTACTGACGATGTAGAAATACTTTGTTCCTGTTCTTATATTTCTTAGTTAAGTATATTTCTACTTTACTGGAGTATAAATGTTTCGGTTGAGTTCACTTTTGTTACTTTTGAGACTGAAACTACAGAAAATTACAGCTACCACCCAAATGACTGTTAGTGACAAGCTAATGTGATATTGCTGTGTGTGTTTGTAGGTTGTCTGGCTGTATGGTGACAGAGGAAAGCTGTGGGTATGTGTCTTCAGCTCTGAGGTCAAACCCCTCACACCTGAGCGAGCTGGATCTGAGCTACAATCACCCCGGAGATTCAGGAGTAAATATACTCTATGATACAGTCAACAATCCAAACTGCAGGCTGGAAAAACTCAAGTATGTTGAGCAGGAAGAGTGTTTAATAAGTTCTACTATGTTGTAGTGCACTTCCATAACTCACTGAAATTGAATAAACATTTATGCAGTATATAATAATAATATAAATAAATGAGAAAAGTACACAGCTGTAAAAGAGCACAGTAAAAGTGTTAGTGTTAAAATAACACTTGCTCTGTGTCTGAGTCCAATCTACAGAGTAAAAAAAGTAATACTACAACAGTGCTGAAGCTAATTAGATAATTAAACGATCAAGTAATGATTAATCCTCATATGCTCCTAGTTTCCTGTGCACGATGACACTATGAATGAAATAGTGACTGTAAAAAAAGAAACTAATGATTAGGACTGTCAATTGCTTCAAATATTTAATCGTGATTAATCGCATGATTGTCATGAGTTGCCTCGCGATTAATCACAACTTAATCGCACATTTTTATCAGTTGTAAATGTATTTTAAATTAATATGTTTCAAGTTTTTAATACTCTAATCAACATGGTTATGGACAAATATGCATGCTTTATGCAAATGTCCGTTTATTATTAAAGGGTAACTAAACCCTTAACCAACTTTTTTTAGTTAATGATCTGCAAGAGTGGGGCTTTATTAATGCTCTTTATTGATTTCGAGTAAATGTTTTGTCATTTGGGTATAAAGTGTTTTAATTCCTTAATATATGGTGTAAAAACGTCTTAGTGCTGCCCTCTTAAGGTTGAACGGTTACTGCAGTCGAATTTTCCTATTGGACGTTGTGGTGCATCGTATGATGGTACTTCTAACGGCTCACTATCCACGCCCCTGGCACAAGCTAACCACCATAGATATGTATACATATCTATGCTCACCACGCCATGAGAAATGTTGTCCCGTGATCACATGATGACAACTAGAGGTCTTCACGGGTCCAAAAATTTGTTCCCGAACCCGAAGAGACCCGCGATGTTCTACACAGAACCGACCCGGACCCGTCTATTATTTCTAAAACTGGACCCGGACCCGTGCAGATCCGAGAAATGCCAAAAATATGGTACCCGGGACCGACATGGACCCGTCTATTATTTGATAGCTGGAACCGAACCCGGCGGGAAGACACAGACGCGACTGGACCTGATTGTCTCATATTACATAATAAACTGCTGTTAACAAGTTAATAAACAAGCTGCGAAAAATAACTTTGTCTCAGTCAGACTATGTACCTAACGATAGATAGGCTAGCCGGTGTCTCCCTTCCTTGTACCTTGATTGTGATGTATTACAATATTCCTCTGTAATTGTTCCAAGCAGGCTTAATTCACTCATTTCAGCTGTAAAAGTTCTCTTTAATTCAGTGACGGATTTATGAGTTAACTCACATAAGAACTTTGACTGTTTACCCTTTTGAACTAATATCTATTGCTCGTTCAGTGCCATGGCCGCTTCCGTTAGCATTATTTATTTGCCATAATCTCTCTGAGCCGAGTCTGACTAGCAGAAATTTAAGATTAAACAAGACGGTTCATTCATATTATTTTTGAAGTCATTGCAGTCACGGCAGAAGCTCGGGCTGCCATAGAAACATGACACGCGCTTGAGACTGCACTCGCGCGTCAGCTGGAGCACCTGAAATATGAGCTTTTTTTTACGCAATTTGAGCATCACAGAAAACATTTATTTGACAGGTCACTTGAGGTCTTGATGCTGATTTGAAATATATTCTTGAGTACATTATTACCGCGCGCCTGCCCGCTTTCTAAACGGCTGCGAGAGAGAGAGAGAGAGAGCTTGTGTTTTTGTTGTTGTTGTGTATTTCTAAACCTCATTTCCCGGCTCACACTTTTCTTATCCTAATTTAGCAATTTGTAAGTTACACAAAAAACACAAGCCATGCTGACTCTCACGGCCAGGTGATCTCCGAGTCCGATTTATGTATTACATAGGCTACAACGTTAACAGACCCGGGACCCGAAGTAATAGATTGGGACCCAACCCGGACCCGGCTGACCATTTAAAATATAGACCCGAATCCGTACGGGTCCCGGGTCGGATCCTGGGTCCACGGGTCTCGGGTGCCCCGTAAAGACCTCTACTGACAATGGCTTCACTCCAGTATTAGCGGCATGTTACATGAAGTAGAAACATTATGAATGAAACTTACTCATCACTGGCTTTACACATCCTAATGAAGAAAATACAGATAAATAATGCACTTGTAAGTACACGTTAAGCTTCTCTTATGATATTTTTGCCCCTCGTCATGTCTACAGATCATTTTCAGACGCTTTCAGACCAACCCTGACACGCAAATGGTTGCCGTAACGTGCTGGCGCATATAGTCTAACTTTTATTTGAGGAAATCTGTTTATAATAGGCTATTAGGTTTGAACTTATTGGTCCTGTGCTTTTTTTGTGTGTGGCAGTCAGTATAAGGATTTGACTGTTCAGTGTTCATAGATTAGTTAGTGGTCTCATTCTCTCTTGTGCTGCTGCTTCGCTAGCATAAATAAATGAATGAATGAGAATCGTCAGCATCGGGAGTTAACGCAGTTTAAACCCAGTTTAAACTACGATTTTGGCATGCGATACGCCAATGTCACGTGATTTCAGCAGTTTGGCAGTTTGATGCGGACCGAACTGCTGAAATCACGTGACATTGGCGACCCGAATCATTGATCGATTCACTGATTCAATAACCGTTTGATTCTTTTTGGAGGCACATGGAGGAGAAGACAATGTTGAATAAAATCGTAGTTTTTGATATTTTTGGACCAAAATGAATTTTCGATGCTTCAAGAGACTCTAATCAACTGATGTCACATATGGACTACTTTGATGATGTTTTTATTAGCTTTCTGGACATGGACAGTAAAGTGGGCATTGACTGCATTATGCTCTGGGACTAAAATATAAAGTATCTTAAACTGTATTCCGATGATGAACGAAGGTCTTACGGGTGTGGAACGACATTAGGGTGAGTCATTAATGACATCAATTTCATTTTTGGGTGAACTAACCCTTTAAGGGCAAAAATTGTCCAGATACAGTTTTACAGGTCCATTTACAACCCTAGAAATTGTCCCTAGGATGTAATGCTCTGTTTTTGCCTTATTGGGAAGGGTCATGAATATTAATGTTGAGCTCTTCTCTGATTGGCTTATTTTAGCAGCTCACACAAGTTCAGGCAATGACGTCACATATAGGCAGACTGCATCGAGTAACGTTTAACACCTTTATCATTACAAGTGCTAAAAGATTGATATATGTCGTTCAGAAGGGCAACTTGCCGAGCACAGATCGATGTAGTTGGATCGTGTGAATATAAGAGTTAGTCAGTCCCTTCAGGAATTCGCAGGCCTTTTTTGTGATTGTTGCGGCCTAAAATGCCTGTTGCGGCCACATTTTTTAAAAGTTGCAATGAAAGTTGCAATGTTTTTTGGCATTTGTTTTATAGGTTAAAACGGCAAAGGTAGAGACATTTTTACTGAAATTGCTCATATTAGGCTTTTTTTTTCCTTTTCAATGTTCTTTATTGTGTTATAATATCTTTTTGTTTATGTTATAGGTTTACAAAGTGAAAAAGCCTAAAGTGCACCACAAAGGGACTTACCATGTCCCACAGAAAACAATGTTCAACCTAGTCCACAATAATACAGCAAGTAGACTAGACATACATCACATTACATGTCTCTTAAGCCTAAGCTTTAACATTCTGAATAAGTAGTGATTTCTCTCATTTTAAGAATATAAATAAAGAGAGTTTTTACACTGGCAGTTTAGTTCACAACATGAGACAATTTTTCGTATGAAAAATTGGTAATGTGAAAGCTGTCATGTGGACCTGGAAGTGCACCAGTATCCCACCATACCCGGAGGATGTTGTAACAGGAATATAGTGTGGCCGCTTTAAGATCTGCGTTCCCTTTTGAAATTCCAGTATTTTGTGTTTGTGTGCAGAAATATGCCGCGATTCACTAGCCTAGAAATCTAGACACACCCTAGCGGCAGCAAATCTAATCTGCCCGCGAGTGTTATCTAGCAACTCTCAATTCCTATCTGAGCTGTAAACGCCAAACTCTTGCTGGGACAATCACATCGTGTATAGTCGGTGGGCGGGGCATAGCATAATGATGATGGCCGAGTTGCGTTTGCGTGCTTCTAGTAAACACAGAAACTGGCGAACGGCGGCGGTCTTTCGAATCAGCTTTGACCGCGACTCTGGAAGACTTGGAGTTAAGCTTTTCTCTGAGAAAAGAACAAAGAACGACACTGAAGTCATTCTTAAAAGTGAAGATGTGTTTGGAGTTTTGCTGACCGGATACGGCGAATGTTTAATCTATCAATGAGCTCCGTTTCACCTTCGTTGCTCTGGTTGGTTGTAGCGTTATCCTATCGCGCGCAGAGGGAGTTTGAAAAACAACCGTTTATCCCACCCCTCGGATTGAGCCCTGTCAATGATGAGTTTCCAGACCAAACTGGTGGAAACAACACGAGACCATAATAGCTAACGCGACTGTCAAGATGGCTCGCACAGCGTTCAGAGCATTGGTTCAGAGTCCGCGCCAGCAGCAGCAGCACACGTTGCTTGTGAGCAAGGCGTTTCTGTTGCGTGTCATCCGCAGGGCGTCTGCTGCTATTAATGTACAGGGAAGCCCTATACTTCATGTTAAATATAAATATATTGCCTATTGATACAGCAAAGGCAACGTCGGCAGTAGCCGGCCCATACCATATCCATGGTATCGACGGCAAAAGGCTACAGAATATTTCATTCTGTATTGACATTGAAGTTTAATATTTCAAAATCGATAATTATGTTGTTTTTTATTATTACAATTAGGCCTATATCTGCATTTATGTTAACCTAGAGACTTTCAAACATGAAAATATCATTATGTGTCAGAATGTGTTATGGGCTATATGTTGTAGTCAGATAGATATGATGCTGCAACACGCATCGCCGCAAATGACTAATGCAAGCCAACGCAAATGGCCGTAAATGAAACTTAAAATAAGTCTTAGATGCTCAAAAACACAATCATCTTCAATAAAAATGAATGAGACTAAATGATCTTACCAGTGCGCTTAGGTCGCGCTCTCTTATGTGGTCTTTGAATTTGAAATAAGCTGCTGAATAAAATGAATCTTTTGCTTCTGTTGCTGCAAACTTCGTTAAATGAGCATATACCCCGGGAATTGAAGATGGGATTTATATTCATTTGCGTAGGTGTAAGGTAGGCTATAAGACAACCTGCATGTTCTTTTTTATTATTATTTGTTTTTAGATTGTTTAGCTCCGTTTGCGAGAGCCGCGAGCAGAATCAGCCTGCCTCAGCTCGTTAAAAATGCCTTTTAGGCTACTGTGGTGGTAATAGTTGGCGAAATTAACTAACATTGTGATGCTTGAAGTGTTTTATATCTATGGATTTTATTATAGGCAAGACAAGCCAAGAGTTGATTTGAGTGACTAAATCGATTAAATATGCGGTTAACTCACTGTCGGCCGCTGGCCGCTTGGTCGTCACTTAAAAAAAATTAAAACTTTAATTTAACAAACAAAAAAATGTTCTAAACATTTTTCAAAATTAACTTAATAAAGAAACTAAATGAAATATAACTACTTTGACATTAAAAACAAAACAAAACAAAAAAACACGGGCTCCAGTCGGACTCGGGCGGCGAGAATTTTGATAAGCTGTCGGACACGGGCCGGGCTAGGGCCTCAGCGTCTCAGGCCAGGGCCGGGCTAGGGGCCTAGATTTGAGGCCCGTGCAGGGCTGTATGAGAGTGAGATGGAGTATGTGTTGTGTGTGAGATTTGGTGTGTTGTGTTGTGTTGTGTGTGTGTGTGTGTTCACTGATTAACTGTTACTGTGTGTGTTTTATAGTGTGGATCATGGAGGAGAGATCAGGATTACTGCAGGACTACACAAATGTACGTCTAAACACACACTCACACCCTATCACACACACACACTAACTCTCTCTCACACACACACACAAACACACAAACACACTGACACGCGCTCTCTCTCACACACACACACACACACACACACACACACACACACTTAACTTTATGATCTGATCTGTTTAGTAACCATGATGATTTCAGTCAGAACCTCATTTATGACTAAATCTATCACAAAATGACAATAAAATAAAATTAGAATGAAAGTATAAAAAACACATTTTATGAAGATTTTCATAAAAAATGTCCTTCTGTTATAGATTTTGATATCATTGGTTGCTTGGCAACAGACCTGAGGGTTGAGCACTGAACTACAGATGAGATAAGATTTATAGACAAGATAAGAATCATAAATCACGTTCAGATTTGCTGCTGGAATATGAATTTGTGAAAATTATAAATGTTAGATCTGAACTCAGTTTCTGTAAGAATATTTTTTCCAGTGTTCATTATAAGATCAGATTCATAATTCCTGATTGTCATGTGTTTTCTCTCCATCAGATTTCAAAAAGTTTACTCTGGATCTTAACACGGTGAATAAACGCCTCCGTCTGTCTGAGGAGAACAGAGAGATTACATTCACTGACACAGTCCAGCCGTATCCTGATCATCCAGAGAGATTTGATGTGTATGAGCAGGTGTTGTGTAGAGAGAGTGTGTGTGGACGCTGTTACTGGGAGATTGAGTGGAGGGGTGATGTGCGTATATCAGTGTCATATAAGAGCATCAGCAGAAAGGGACGGGGTAAAGAGAGTGCATTTGGACGTAATGATCAGTCCTGGAGTTTGAGCTGCTCTTCCTCCAGTTACTCATACAGACACAATAACAGAGAGACTGTTTTCCCTGTAAAGCCAATCAGCTGTAGAAGAGATCACAGTGGAGTAGATCACACTGGAATAGTGTCTGGTGATATCTATAGAACAGGAGTGTATGTGGATCACAGTGCAGGAACTCTGTCCTTCTACAGCGTCTCTGGAGACACAATGACCCTTATCCACACAGTCCAGACCACATTCACACACACTCTCTATCCTGGGTTTATGGTTTGGTCTGGAGCATCAGTGAAACTGTGTTGATTAATCAGGACAGACTGATCAGAGATTCAACCCATAATGCTTTGAGCTCATGATAAATCAGTGACAGTGAGACTCTTCATGAGGCTCTTATATAATCTTTATGACAATATGACAAACGTGTGTGCGTGTGTGTGTGTGAGAGAGAGGCATGAAAAAAAAAATCTCATGTCATTTTACTTCTCTAGTAAAAGCATCTTGGTTTAAGATTTATTAGATATTTAGACTAAACAAAAATACTATCTATCTATCTATCTATCTATCTATCTATCTATCTATCTATCTATCTATCTATCTATCTATCTATCTATCTATCTATCTATGTTGTTTTTTGGAGTTGTGTTTTTTTGTGTTTTGCTGTTGTTTTTTGTCATTTGTGGAGTTTTGTTATTTACCTTAAACCAGAGCTACAAATCCTTCAAGTAACACTTCAGAATCTCTTGAAGCATTCTAAAATACATTTTGGTCCAAAAATATCAAAAACTATGAATTTATTCAGCATTTTCCTCTCTTCCGTGTTTCTCCAAAAAGATTCAAACAGTTAATGAATCAGTGAATTGATCAATGCTTCGGGTCGCCAATGTCACGGTTAAGTAAATTCCTGTTATTAACAACAATAACATTTGTAAGTTAACAGCTAATTTATGTAAGTGTCAGGGTCTGGCTGTATAAAACACATTTAAAGATGAAGAATAAGGTAATTAGTACAATTTCATAAATCCACATGATGATCCAACAGAACAGTGCAACATCTGCAGTTAAGTGTGTGTATAAAAGGCTCTCAGACATAAACACATAAACCGCACGGCTTTAATACGGCACACTTCATTGATGCCTTAAAGGTTTAGTTCACCCAAAAATGAAATTGATGTCATTAATGACTCACCCTAACGTCGTTCCACACCCGTAAGACCTCCGTTCATCTTCAGAACACAGTTGAAGATATTTTATATTTAGTCCGAGAGCTTTCTTTTCCTCCATTGAAAATGTATGTACGGTATACTGTCCCAGTCGTAATATCAGTTATTAGAAGATCTGGGGTCAAATCATCTCAGATGTATTAAGCGAGGTATGAAGAACAGACCCCTGGTCTGGGAGCTCAGTCCACTCTCAAATTCTCAATAGCACATAAAACGGTAACACTTTACAATAACAAGACATTGATAATCATGTATTAATACATGAATTAATAGTTAATTCAACATGAACAAATGAGCTATCCTTAATTAAGACAGTCATAAGGATTCATGCATGAATACAGCAGCATTACTACATGTTAGTACATGTTTGGTAATTAATGCATTAATTAACATGTATGGGTAAACTAAATCAAACAGGTTCCTTAAAATAAATAAAAAGTACTCTGACTTTTAATTAAACATGTGATTTAATACTTTCATAATTTAAACTGTAAACTGTATTAAAATCTGCCATCTGCAGCTTTGTGACAATGATTGTAACATGATTATTTAGCCATCAGTTTCACAGATTTGTCTAATCAAACGTGGAAAATAGACTAATAATTACCACTTATAATTTTAATTTGATATAAACCGTTTTCTGATTTTTATAGTTCAATTACATTTAGTCATAGCTACAGTTTTCTTCCCGGAACTACAGTATTTTTGGTTTGTTTCTTGTGGGACAATCTTTAGTGGCGCTCTCGGTGCTCCTAGCATGTTAGTTGTGTTACTTCGGTAATGCTGGCATTTTATCAAATAATAATGTCAACTGCTTTGGTTAATTGAAATAATAGTTTAAGAAATGTTTGTATGATTGTTTTATTGGGATATTTGTGGAGGTGTGTACAGTAATTAACTGTATTTTTTAATTGTTTAAATGTTTATGATTCGATTAGTATTAGCCAGTGGATGTGCTCTGCTTTACATGTAAACGTGCCTTGTATGTGTATTTACAGTTATGTTTGGCCTTTATTTTAAGTCCATATATGTTTAATTATATAAATAAAATAACTAGCCTACAAATACTTTGTATATTTTTGTTTGTTTTTTGTACCGGGGTGAAAAGGAATAAGGATTCTTTGTGCATATGTTAATTCATTTTGTAGTTAATGAATTGTTAGTGCATCATAGTGTCTAAACTCATGGTTAACTAACCATACACTAATTGAGGGGGCACATCATGGTTAATTCATTATTAACTAACCATCCATTAACATCAACTCATAGCTTGTTAATGCATCGTGTCATGACTTCATGATTAATTCACTATTAACTACTTACAAAAGTCAGCTCATGATTTATCATAAACTTATTATAAATTTCACATGTAACTAGTATAACTAGTATTCAGCCCAGTTAAGAGAACGGAGGTACCGTATCATCATAGCCTATGTCTGGGTGGAGAGAGAACTGTACAGATCCCAGCAGACGTTTCCTCAATTCCGGACTTAACTGCATTTCCTGTTTGGTTATTTTTTGGGGACTGATTCCTCAGAAACCGTTATAAGTCACAGTAGGTTTAGTTTGATGGGAAAGAGATCACAAAACAGACCTTTTGAGATAAAATATAGCAAATTTAGATGATCAGTGAAAGCAATGAAAAACTAATGTTGGCTTTCAGTAATATTTATGATGAAGCTTCTGGTAAAAATGGTTTAAATTATGACAATAATTCATTTGAAAATGTGTTTTAAAGTCAAAATATCTGTTATTCCTTCTTAGAGAGCCTGTTTAATTTAGTTTACCCATACTTATTAATTAATGAATTAATTACTAAACATGTACTAACATGTAGTATTGTTGTATCATTATGACTCATGTCTTAATTAAGGATAGCTCCTCATTTGTTCATGATTAGTTCATATCTTAACTAATCATGAGTTCATGTTGAATTAACTATTAATTCATGCATTAAATACATGATTATTCATGTCCTGTTATTGTAAAGTGTTACACATAAAACTTCATTAGATAACTTACAGATTTGTATTTATAGCCATTATCCAATATTCATTCTCTGGACAAAGATTAGTAGAATATTCATATTCTTATGTTTTAAAGTATCAATATCTCACTCTCCCATGTCCTTGAAACAGAGAAGTTTCAAGTTGTTCCTTTTCAAGTCCTTCAATTATTAACGCTTAATATTTCCTGCAACTCTCAGGAATGCAGTTTATTATAGTCTATATGGTTATCATCACAGTCTCACTCCGTTTGGACTTTGTTTGCACTTGCATAAACGTGTATTGTTTATTAGTTCTTCTGTTTCTGTTCATTACTGTCGGGTCTAATATATGTTAGAAGCTGTTCTCTTCCTGTGGATTATTGCCTGTGGATTCATTAAACACTGCCTTTTGTCTTTATCATGTTCATGTGTGCTTTATAACACAGTGTTTGTGACAGTGGCATCATTGTCTGAGTCTGCACTGTCAACTGTTACGACCCCTTCAAGGTGTTTAAAAAACTTCATCATTGTAAATATTAACCATTGCAGTTCAATGTATGCATTTATCTATCCTCCAGCTCCAATCTTTCATCTGATGCAGCAACAGAGAGAAAGTTATGTTTTGATATTAAAGACCACTGTGTAATATTGCTACATATACTATTACTCAAAAGTCTTGCAAAAACTGCAAGAGATTGTTGAAAACTTTCAAGACACCCTTGCAATGCCAAGAAGATCACTGGCTGCTGAATCTGAGATTGTCACGGTTCATGGATTCCCTGTCTCACTCTTGGGTGCGTGTTGAATGTAGGTGAGGGCGGAGCCTGGGATTGGCTCATCATGCACCTGTGGCTGATCACCTGCACCAGCTGCAACTCATCACCTTCACCCTATTTAGTCTCTCTGTTTCTCTCTTGTCTTTGTCAGAGCGTTGCTGGATGTTTCCCCTTGTGTCTCCGTGTTGGTTGTCGTTTCCCCCTTCCGTGAAACGCTGGATCCCTTCCCGGAATACCTGTACCGACCTCCCGAGTCACAGCTGCTCACAGCCTGCCCGTGTCGCCAAACAGAGCCTCTCTCACTGCTCCGTCTTATCCGGACTTCTTCAGTGTTCTGAGTTTTGACTTCTGTGACACTATCTGTCAATAAACTGAGTTACTTGCAATTGAATCCTGCCTCTGTGAATCCGTTACAGAGATAGTGATGGAGGAAGGAGGATATCCTGGAAAATAGACCATGCCAGACAGTGCAGGAACTTCAACAACAGAACTGGGAAATAAATAAAAAAGAACAATATTTTAAGACATATGCAAGAAGCTTAAATGTACAATTATGTCAATACGTTTAACAGCAAAGGGGAACACTGAAAAAATGATGATAGTGGATGATAATAGTAGATTTACAACTGGTGAAAACAGGGGAAGGTACTTAACCTTGGTGCAAAATATTGGATGCTATTTACACACTAAAGTTCAAATTGATCAAAATATAAATATAGTTTGTAAATCAACTATGGTAGGTTCTTTGCAACGGAACTGAGTTTTTTTTTCGGGAGTTGTGTCAGGAACAATCACTGAAGCCTTGACTAAAGAAGATCTGAGGATTTGAGAGGACTTCTGTTCAGTCAAGACAACAAAAGTCTAGCTGAAAAGAATCGAGAGTTTGGTGAATGAGGAAGATAAGAGATGACCTAACCAATGATCTAGGTCTGTCAGACAATGAAAGAGAAATCATTGATTCGCAAAACAAACATTGTCAGAATGTTGAGGGAGATACCAGTAGATTCACAAGGGAAATCATTTCCAGAATATTTGCAGTTCTCAAAAGCCGCCAGAGGAAGAGAAAAGCTTAGATGGGACTGGCCTGCTTACAGCAAAATCTAAAATTCTTTTTGCAAACTTGTGTGGTTGGACCGACAGCTCTCGACCCATGGTTATATTAGCATAGTTTCTTGTTAGTTTAAAGCAGTGGTCGGCAACTGGCGGCGATAATATCTGGCCCGCACCCGCATCTGCCGAATCTGGCATATTGTTTTTATAATAGGTGGTTCTGAAACATATCTGTCAGTATAATGGAGGCGAGCTAATGAGAACTGTGCAGGTAAACTCCTGTCAATTCAAGAGACGCTCACCTCATCTAGTGGCCAGTGGAAAAATATGCAGCATTTAGCCTCGTCGTTAGAGCATCAGACTCCCATGCGGAAAGACCTGAGTTTGATCCCCGCTCATAGCAGTGCAAACCTATAGGTAGGGCTATATCAATATACACTTATTATCGATTTTGTTTTTAGTGATCTTGCCTTCAAAAAATACGACTGTTTTAGCAGCAATGTTTTATTTTTGGATAATTGAGAGCATTCAATTAAAAATGTTCTGAAAGACATTCAAGGGTCTGTGGAATAGATCGCTAGACACGCCTCTAAAAGAGCCGTTAATGAAATGGGTGGTATGATGATAAAACAAACAGTGGACCATTGAAACATTTGCCTATATCACAGGGCCTCAGCACATGAATAATAACAACTCAAAGTCAGCTTCCTTTTTATCAAAATTATTGACAAGACAACCAGCAAAAAATGTGCCATGCTTCATCTCGTGGCCCTTGTCAAAAAATCCTATTGGAATTTCACTTTGTCCTATAGGATCTTATTGGATTCTTAGAATCCTATAGGACAATCTGATTTATTTTATTGGAATTTAACTTTGTCCTATAGGATCTTGTTGGATTCTTAGAATCTTATAGGACATTCTGATTTATTTTATTGGAATTTAACTTTGTCCTATAGGATCTTATTGGATTCTTAGAATCCTATTGGACATTCTGATTTATTTAATTGGAATTTCTCTTTGTCCTGTAGGATCTTATTGGATTCTTAGAATCCTATTGGACATTATGATTTATTTTATTGGAATTTCTCTTTGTCCTGTAGGATCTTATTGGATTCTTAGAATCCTATTGGACATTATGATTTATTTTATTGGAATTTCACTATGTCCTGTAGGATCTTATTGGATTCTTAGAATCCTATTGGACATTATGATTTATTTTATTGGAATTTCTCTTTGTCCTGTAGGATCTTATTGGATTCTTAGAATCCTATTGGACATTATGATTTATTTTAATGGAATTTCACTTTGTCCTGTTGGATCTTATTGGATTCTTAGAATCCTATAGTACATTCTGATTTATTTTAATGGAATTTCACTTTTCAATGAAAAAACACAGAGACTGGCTTAATATTGTTATATAACCAAAGCAAAGCGTTTGCATAGAAAAACAATCACACTTTCAAATTAAATAATTAGGTTGAGTGTTCCTATAAAAATACAAAATACATTAATATAAAATATATATAAAAGTGCCATTGTCTCACTATCTAGTGCAGGGGTGGCATTTTGCACCTATGAATGGCTCATATGACTAAATTAATTTTAAATTCATGATTTAATATCAATGAGATTTTTATTTATGTAATGTTTTAAATCTATATGGTTATTTATCATGTAAATAATGTGTGACTGTGGCGTTTTAATGCGCATGCGCGTTGGATATTCGAATCGCGTTCTTCAAACCACACTGGAGCAGAGTTGCCATGGAAACGGGGACTCGGAGTCAAACGAGCAGCACTTCCTCAGACGCTGTTTTCACTAGTTTCAGGTGAGTTTAGTCCCTAAAACCACACAAATTATACACACAACTGTTCCTGACACCTTTCTTACGTTAACTGACACACTTCTGTTGAATATTTACTTGATAGAAATGGTTTAGTGACTTCGGGAAAAGTCAGCATCTCAACCGTTTTCAAGAGGGTAACTTAAGCTAACTCTATCGATTTGATCGATTGAGCCCTTGTTTATGAAAGCTTGAGCTTTTAAATAAATCTTTATGTGAAACTTAAATGTTCTGATAGTTTTGTTAAGGTTTTGCTGCTAATTTGTCAATGGTACGTATCAAAAATATAAAAGTATACACTGTAACATTGATGATGTCAGTTACATGGAGCGCGAAAATTAGCTACAAAATGGCAAACAAATATTGTAAAAATGTTCTGTGATTTCAGGAGGGACAAAATAACCCATCTACAACAGGGGAAGATTCCAACATTTCTGGAGGAAGCTGCTGACAGAGCTGTAAGAAACGGGTGAACTGAGGAAGGTAATTTAATATACATGTATTTCACATAATATTTGACATAATATCAGCATGATTTTAGTTATTTTCATTAGCAAAATTATACATATTAAGAAGGCTTTGACATTCAAAACATAAGTGACACTGTATGAGCAATATTAAATTAACAAGTAAACCTAAAAACACAAACCCTGTTTATATTAAAACAGGTCACAAAACTATTGAGTTTCACTGGTATTAGCTATAGTGGAGATGAGTGTGATGAGTTTCAGGTGTGAGTAATCAGTATTCGGGAGAGGGAGTGCGCTGTGATTGGCTGGTGTGAGAACCTGGCAGATTAATAACAAATAGAAATTGAATTTGAATCTAAAACCATATTCTGTATTGTTAAAGAATTAGTTCACCCCAAAATTAAAATCTCCTGATAATTTCCATCGGTCATTTTCTAAAAATAAATAAAAAAGCATTTATATACCTTTTACCTCAAATGCACGACTTTGATGTTGTTTTCCCACTGCGTATTACGCCGGAAAGGTCAGTGCTGACCCAGTGCCGAAAAACTCCATCTCATGTTCTCCTCTAACTTTAAAATTGTCCGACATCGTTGTTTTACCTTTTATTTTTGTAAAGGGTGTTTGATTTAGTCTTTGCACGTTTGTTTTAACACTGGGATGGTACTTCCACATACGTCACACGCGTGACCTTTCAAACGTAATGACGCCACAAAGCCTTACATCATCAAAGTCGAGCATTTGAGGTTAAAAAGTATATACATGTTTATTTATTTTCTACTGAAGAATGAAAGACATGAACATCTTAGATGGCATTGGGGTGAGTAAAAGATCAGGAATTATCGTTTTGGGGTGCACTAATCCTTTAATGTACATTCTTTCTGCTTTACTTTTGGAGCCATAATAATTTATGGGTTGTGAAAACACAGACTGAATAGACATCATTGTACTTGGACATTATTAAATGGCTACTCAATAGTAAAGTTAAGAATTCCAGCTAGCCGTGTGTTAATGTGGTGTGTATTCTTCTCATTTTAGATCCTACATCCATTTGGGCTGAAGGTCAAGACAGAACCAAACCAAAGCTGGCCTGTAACCTGCCGGCCTATACGACAGACTTCACACTGACAGCTGCTGGCATGGATGCTGCATCACATGTTTTTGAACACTTTTCCACCTAGAATGTATTCGTCCCCCACCAGGAGACTTCATGTCTTCATCTATTGTGAGTGGATATCATTTTAAACATTATTTTAAAAAAACACTAATTTCTTCTAATTTTTATTGTGTAGTATATGTATTTTTTCGTAAAAAGAAAAGAAAATTTTAGTAATGTTTTTAAGTAATAAAGTAATTAATTGTTAAGTAATGTTGTTATAATCCTGTTAATTTATGTACAGTATAAATTGCAAACGTATGCTTGTTTTGGGCACATGTTTACAGCTTATAGAAATTTTAGGAGGAAGATGCTGTGTATTTAAAGGTGCTTTAAGTCATTTTTATTTGTACAATGTTATTTTTGTATATAAAGCATTATTACAGTGGAACAAATTGCTATTTTTTTATTTGTAAATTAGCAACTGAATTTTTTAACCATTGCACAGCACCACTTTATCACCAATAATTTACAACTTTTTTTTATGTCACATGAGAACACATGAAAGTTTATATTTTTGTTCAGATTATGTAATTTCTGTAATAAAGTTTGAATCATAGAATGGTAACTTCTTTCTGTTGTTATTTTGTAGATGTTTGTTGTAACTTAAGTACTTAAATGTACTTCAAGATAATTTAGTAAAACCATGGCTGCACTGTGGTAATACAACCAATTTATGGTACATGATCCATGTTTTTTAAAACCATGTTTACTGCAAAAACCATGGTTGCTGCAGTCATGGTTACAATGGTTTTACTGTAGTATTAGTACTTATTACTACAATATAACTGTAGTAAAACCATGGTTGTTAAAAATACCAGTTACTACAGTAATTCAAACTACAGTTTTACTATAGTATTACTACAATATAACTGTAGTAAAATCATGTTTTTTAAAAACCATGGTTTCGCACCAAAATACCACGGTTACTACAGTCATAGTTAAACTACAGTTTTACTATAGTAAAACCATAGTTCTTTTTCGTAAGGGAAGTTAACCTAACTATGACGACTTCCGCTCTGAGAAACCCGGAAATGTGAAAAGGGTCTAATTCTACTTTTTTTTCTTTCTTACAGTGTACCAAGTATTCAGACATAGTAGCCTTGGTACACTTTGCTATCTTTGCTGTGTCCGAATATGCCTTCCCTACCATGTAAAAAGCAAAGATAGCAAAACCGTGTGTGTGCGTGCGTGCGTGTGTTTGTGTGTGAGAGAGAGAGAGAGAGAAAGACCCAATTGGATCCAATAAAATCCTGTTGAAATTGTCCTACAGAATATGTATGTATTGTCTTATAAGACAATTCTCACAGAATCCAATAGGAATCAGATTACATTTGGAATCTTATTGGAATCCTTTAGGATTTATCCTATGGGATATTTATGTATTATCTTATAAGACAATTCCCAAAAAATCCTATAGGAATCAGATAAGAATCTTAAAGGACAAGACATAAATTATCCTATAAGATTATTTCTAACGGAATCCTATAGGAATCAGATAAGAATCTTAAAGGACAAGACATAAATTATCCTATAAGATTATTTCTAACGGAATCCTATAGGAATCAGATAAGAATCTTAAAGGACAAGACATAAATTATCCTATAAGATTATTTCTAACGGAATCCTATAGGAACGGTTCCAAAATATGATAGAAATTTTTAATGGAATCCTGTACAGATTTCCATTAAAAATCCTTAAGGATTTTTTGACAAGGGGGTGCCGTCTGATATTATATTCAGATTCGTTCACTGATTCGTTCAGTAAATTTTTTTTTCATATTACATAAATATGAACGCAGGTGATGAAAAAGAGTGTTATGTGTAATGTCTTAAGTCAACGAACACATTTACTTACAAAAAAAAAATGATTTGGCTTTATTAAAATGTGCATAATCTACTCATTAAATAAAAAAAGTCTAAATAAGTGGTTCAGATGACCAAAGCATGTTTTCTTGCATGATTAACATTTAATTGTTTGGAGACATTCATATATCTGGGATTATGGTAAACGTGGGGTTATAATGATGTTTTTCTATAACTATGCTTTGCATCCGCTTTCTGCTGATTGTTCAACGAGACATGCATGCTAAATGACCATGGAGGTAGCCTACCAGTTCGTTTACGAACGAGATCTCTCTCTCTCGTTCAGAGCTGGTTCATTTCGTTCACGAACGAGAAGTACCAGTTCGTTCACGAACGAGATCTCTCTCTCGTTCAGACTCAAAACAGCAACTCGGTCAGTGAAGTTCGTTCAGTAGCTCAGAATGCTATTTACTGACGGGACACACGAGATCTATTTAACCATACCGTCACATTTTTTATTTGTTTTACAGTTTTTAGAGAAGTGCATGACATGACTCAAACGTAATAAAGAAAATGGTTCAAACATAAAAATAAAATAAAAACACTTTACTTTACTCTGTAGTAATCATTTAACCATAAACCTGCATTATTACACTGTTTTCATTACAGTGGTAAAGTGTACATTTCTTTCTTTGCTCAAAAATGCCACCTACAAGAGCCGAGCTGTTCGCTATCAGTATCCTTCAACAACTGGTTCATTTCGTTTACGAACGAACAACATGTACCAATTCGTTCACGAATGAGATTTCTCGTTCAGAGTCAGACTCAAAGCCTCACGGTCAGTAAAGGGCGTATTCGTTCACTGAATTCAACAAATCACATGCTCCGTCACATCTCATACTCGAACGCTATTGGCTTGAGGTTGTCATTCTTTGACACAATTAAACAGTCGACAGCGCTGCGCATGCGCTCGCTGCTAATAGCGCCATGCTGCGGTGGAGGGAGGAATTTCAATGAACGAGAAACATGAGTCAATAGACTATGTGAACTAGGGTTGTGCCGATAGACGGCTCACGCACCTGGTTAGACCTTTGCTGGTGGTCCGGGCTCTGTGGCGATGAAACCCTCCATCCTTGTCCTCGGTACGGGCTCGTCATCCACGGCAGCCGGTCCCCGCGGTCTGCGGTGGGCTCGTGCAACTTCTCTGTTGCGTCACTCACTGGTGGTGGTTGGCCTCGGGCAGTGGTGGAGTGAGGCTGGTACCGCTGTCCTCCTCAGCGGGGCCGATGGTCAATGGCGAATGGTTGTTTACCAGCACCCACTCCACGAATGCGGCGAAGTCTTCCTTTGGTTATTCCCGGGTGTGTGCGCTTCCAGCAGGCGGTCTCCCTGCTCCAGGCAGATGAGTTGGACGTCGGGAAGGGCCATGGGAAGACAGGGTAACAAACAAAAAAAAGGGGGGAAAAACAGCAAAAAAACTGTTTCAGTCGGTACTTCTGTTACAAACTGTGCATCTT
Source organism: Pseudorasbora parva (assembly GCF_024679245.1). Taxonomy (NCBI): domain Eukaryota; kingdom Metazoa; phylum Chordata; class Actinopteri; order Cypriniformes; family Gobionidae; genus Pseudorasbora; species Pseudorasbora parva. The sequence goes on along the minus strand of NC_090191.1, from coordinate 6,531,692 downwards.
AGATAAGCTCACGGCGATAAAGGAGAACAAGAAACATGTATTTTAATGATAAACTCAAGGAAACACAGCTACACATGAACGAGTACTGACAAACACAGAGGGCAAACTGAGGGATTAAATACACTGGATAACTGAGGATAACAAGGTGCAGGTGAATGACAAGGCACAGGTGATTGACATGACTAATTAACTGAACAGGGGAGAAACACAAGCTAAACTAACAGACAGGACAGGCATACATGTAACAACATATGTGTCATGGTAGATTATTTTTCAAAGTGGTGTGAGGCTTTCCCACTAAAATCCAAAAGAGCGGAGGAGGTGACAGACTGTATTGTCCAGCTCTTTTATAAATTTGGTGCTCCTAAAAGGATTTTAACAGACCAAGGCACTGAATTTGTCAACAAGGTTGGTTTTATACCTTTTTGATTATTCTTTTAGTGATGCTTGAATAGTTGTTGGAGTATAATAATCTAACAAAAAGCATACATTTTCTTCTTGCTCCACTAAAACTGAGATGCATTATAAAGATCAATCTGGGCGTGTGTCCAATGCTTGGCATCAAGCGGAGTTTATGTGCTCCATATCATCCCCAAACAAACGTATTGGTGGAGAGGCTTATTGGAACAATTCAGAAGTAAGAAACCATGTAATAGTTTAATTGTAGGTGTAAGACTGCATTGCGAGCCATGTTTCTCTTCTCTCTTTTTTTACAGAACATTGAGCAAGTTAGTGGAAAAACGGCCAGACACATGGTCTGATTATTTAGATGCAGCCATGTTTGGTCTGCAGACCAAAAAACAGCTGACCACAAACTTTTCCCTATATTTGTTACTTTTTGGTTGAGAGGCTAGGTATCCATGTGTGGTACCAGACACGTATGAGGTTAGTGCATTTATGAGGAAAGTAAATTATATTAAACTTGGAATGTAAATGTTTTAACGCATAATTTTTCTCCTAGATCAATGAAAGTGTAGAGGAGATGATTGCATTGGAGCCAATATCAGAATCCATAAACCGACAGGACAGGATTTATAAAATTGTTCAGGAAAATATGGCGTGGGTTCAAACTAAAATTCAAAAAAGAAAACTTCAACAGGGAAAGCCCGTTGTCATGCAGGTTGGGGACAGGGTGATCAGGCATAACATCCGAAGGCAGCAGAGAAAGGGTGGAAAATTAGAGCCTGATTATGTTGGCCCATTCACTGTAGTGAAGGTAGATGGGAAAAGCATCAACCTTTTAGATGACAGTGGAAAACAAATCCCCAAGGTAACAATGATCAGTTGATATACTTTTTTAGAGGATCCCCCACCAAAGCATCCTAAAATCACATCTGTCACAACTACATCCCTCCCTGCCTCTGTGCCTGTGGCAAATTATAAAATTTCAGCAACTACCCAGCCCCCTTCTCTTCAAGCACCCTTCACAGTCATCCTTCCAATTACCCTGCCAATTGCACAACTTTTTCTCCACCATTTAACTGCTTCAGCAACTATGCCTATTGACATGGCTCATCCTCAGATTACATCCATTTGTCATCAAATGCCTGCTGCCCCACCTGCCTCACAGCCTGCTGCCTCCCAGACTGCTGTTTCCTGCACTGCTGTTTCCTGCACTGCTGCCTCCCAGACTGCTGTTTCCTGCACTGCTGCCTCCCAGACTGCTGTTTCCTGCACTGCTGCCTCCCAGACTGCTGGCTCCTGCACTGCTGCCTCCCAGACTGCTGGCTCCTGCACTGCTGCCTCCCAGACTGCTGCCTCCTGCAGTGCTGCCTCCCAGACTGCTGCCTCCTGCACTGCTGCCCCCCAGCCTGCTGCCTCCTGCACTGCTGCCTCCTGCACTTATGCCTCCTGCCCCCAGCCTGCTGCGTCCTGCAGTCCTGCCCTGACTCCTGCCCCCAGCCTGCTGCGTCCTGCACTGCTGCCCCCAGCCTGCTGACTCCTGCCCTGCTGCCTCCTGCCCCCTGCCCCCAGCATGCTGCCTCCTGCCCCCTGCCCCCAGCATGCTGCCTCCCAGCCTGCTGCCTCCTACCCCCAGCCTGCTGCCTCCTGCCCCCAGCCTGCTGCCTCCTACCCCCAGCCTGCTGCCTCCTGCCCCCAGCCTGCTGCCTCCTGCACTGCTGCCTCCCAGACTACATGTATGTCTCCACTTTTAACTTCAAGGATAATTAAATGAAAATTGAGCATTGTTTCTCTTTGGGTCCATTTAGTGTTGCAAGACATCTGGGCAGGCAAAGTAGGAGGAAGGATGTGTTCTAAAATAGGTCCCTATTAATTGTTTACATGGGACCTTGAGCGCCTCAGGCCTGGGATGATGCTTGAGAGTGAGGTCAGTGACTTCATGTTTGATTTCGTTCACATTTCCATAATTATAAAATGACACCCTTTTTTTTTTACTTTGTTATACTGCCATATACATTAAAGTGTGGAATTATGGGAATTGTTCACATTCTTAAATTTGCTGCAGGTTATCAATGCATACCTCACTTGCCTGAAAAAAATGCTATGCAGGGAAGGCATTTGTCATGGATTCATTTGAAATGACATATATGGGATGGCAAGGGCAGTTCAATGAAGAGGGTAAACTAAAAACCATGCTAATCCTAAAAAAATGACAATAAAAGTTAATGTCCTTAAGGATGTGTTATTCTTATTACCTATACCTGTATACTGTAGATGGATCCTCGGGTATATGATGTTCTGTTGGGGTCCGTAAATGAGGGCAAAACCACTGGACACTGCTGGTTTGTTTGTTTCATTACATGGCTTCTGTCTTTCTCTCTAAAACCAATTTTTTTATTTTTTTTTATTTATTTTTTTTACAATTTTAATAACTCAATCTTTTGGCAGATGATTTATCCTCAAAAAGGGAGGATTGTTTATATGAAATCATGTGGTGAGAGCCACAGGAATGCAGTTCACAGCAGAAATGCAGTAAGGTAAGAATAAATGGAAAACATGTTCATGGATCCTTGTGTTAACTTAAACATTTTTAAACTAAAAATTCCTCTCTTGCCCCCAAAAAAGGTGTTTCATGAACCGCAAGGGTTTCCATGATACCAAATGGGCCTGTCACTTTACCACACAGCTTGCAGGCTGATGGCAACTCATGTGGTGTGTTTGTCTGCAAAGTTAATAGAAGCTACTTACTTATATTTATTTTAAAAAACATATGCAGACAAAACAAAATTAATAACTGCGGCTCTCGATGATATATTGAGGTCTTAAGAAACTACAAGATTAGTCTATGTAAGAAACTGAACATTATTTACAACATGGTTACCTCTGAGGCACAGCCATGGCAAACGGTCCTGAGTGCGTTCACAACAGTCTGGAGTGCGAGCTTCCTGTCATGTATGACGTACGTGCGGCTGCAACTGCAACAGGTTTGTTCACTTCAGAGAGGGAGGGTGCATGTCCGATGCAGGCTGATGGCAACTCATGTGGTGTGTTTGTCTGCAAAGTTAATTGAAGCTACTTACTTATACATGTATGTTTATATATATATATATATATATATATATATATATATATATATATATATATATATATATATATATATATATATATATATATATATATAATATTTTCTCTCATTGAATTTACTAAAGTGTTCAGTTTGCAGAAGCTATTTTAACAGGGGGAGACCTTAATTTTGCATGCAAGGAAACAGATATTGCACTGATGCGGGATGACATTGGCCAGCGCCTGCTAAAAGAATCAGGTCTATTTTTTTGCTTTAAATTTGGTAAATAGATTTTCATTGCCATATGTATATTATTATATTGACCAATTTTCTTCCACAGAAGAGCTGGATGACTTGTGCCTGGCTTGTGGCAATAAATATTCACATGCAAAGGGCAAAATGGACACGGGTAAATTTAACAGCGACTATGATTTACATAAAGAGAATTTTCAGCAATCTTGACTTTTTGAAGATTTCTTCTTGTGATATCTTTTTCAGATTCAATGTGACAGTTGCAGTGGGTGGTACCACTGGGACTGCATGAGCAGACCAAAACTAAAGGCAGTTTTCATCTGTCCAGCATGCAAAGGGCCTATTCCCCTCCCCCCCACCATCACCATATTGCAATCCTTAAAGATTTATTTTTCAAGATATCAAACATGTCTTTTCAATATGCACACCTGTAAATAAAACTTTCAACCACATTACAGTAGTGAGTGCAGTTGTTAATCCAAACTTTTTAATTTAATATTTAACCATTTAATTCCTTCTTGCTATGGAGTAGGCTAACAAATGTAATGGCACTGCTCTGATGGAAAACATTTTCATAAAGGATGGTATCATCACACACACACACACATAGCCTTTAAGTAGCTTTTGCTTTGCATTAAAGTAGCCAAGGCTATTCCTCCTCAAATAAGATACTTAATGTCACAAAACCACAACAGTGTAAGGTAAAGTTTATTAGGCAACAGATCCATTTGTTCAGGTTTAATAGTTGTTTTAATGCTCTGGATTTATAAACTGATTACTAAAAAGAAAATAAGTCTCACAAGATACAAATGCCCAACTGAAATTAATGTAGACTCGTGTCAGTTTAGTATGTTTACTTCTGTATCATACTTACTGTGAATGTCAGTGTTTAACATTAATCATTAATGTTTGTAATCAAGACAAATGCACAGAATAAAATAAATAAATACAATAAATTAAAAAAACGTTGCAAGCAATAAAGTCTTTAACAATAACAGTTGTACTACGGTTAGTTTGTCGCTGAAACCTGATTACCTTTTCTCATAATTGTTTTCTCAGTAATTCTAAAACGTGTGAAGATTCGAGCAGTGTTGACTAAAATGTTCTGTTTCAAGCGTGGCGCGCATGCAGACGAATCTTATGAATATTCATATAAGCTCCGCCCAGTGAAACCGAAAATCTCGTAACACCGGCGTTATAACCTTTTATTGCTGTTTGCTACTCCGTAGCAGCAGAGGGCGTCTTTCATTAACAACAGCCATTACAACCCTGCATATTTAAAAAAAACTACTGTTAATGTGTGGCAAAATGTAGTTTTAAAACTTTTTCAGGCAATAATGTACTTTGGTAAAGCGCAAATCTGTGGTTTATTTATAAAGAGAGCGTCTATTTGAATATTGTATCTAGCGTTTTTGGAGTTCCAGTGGATCAGCGGGTGCTCAGCACTAGTTAACTCGCCGAGAGCCTTTCCTCAGTTAGACCTTCTTACGTCAGCCACTGGCTCTGATGTCTCTGTAGTGGTTAAGCATGATATATAATTTGTCTTGTGTTGATCTAACAGGCAATCTTTGGTCCTATGGATCTATCATTTGTTCCCTGGCAAATTGTATAGGCTGAGGGCAAAGTGAAGTTTCATTACTTTAAATTTTTAGTCTATTTAACTTTGTGTTACTGTTGTAGCTGCTAGCACTGACTTTGTAATATGTTTGCCAAATAATTGCCAGATAAAACCACTACTGTAATGGAAACATGACTTTTCTCAATGCCTAATAAGTAATACTCAGCCATTTTAAAAGGATAGTTAAAATAAAAAATTGCTGTTAATTGCTATTTTTACATTTAGCATATCTTTGCCATCTTCTAATGCTCACTTAAAGTTAAACTTTATAAAACATGAATCATTTAAAAACACTGCTCATTAGTCTCAATTCATTTTTCACACTGTACATTATAAAGTTTTATCTTGAAAACAAAGTATTTGTATAATTTAAAATATTTTATCATATTTTTTTTATTTAATGCAGTCAGTAACTTTTTGCACTCTAGCGGGTAAAGGTGCACTATGTAGTATATTTGCAGTAAAATATCCCAAAACCACTAGGCCAGTGTTATATATTTTGATCCGTACACTAGAGTTCTTACAATATGCCAAATGTTTTTAACTATTTGTAAATTGTGAGAAAATTGCTATTTTAACCAAGGAACCGGGACGTCTGAGGGAGTCGCCTGTCAATCTGTGTTACCCTCGGATTCCGGTTTTATTTGGCAGAAACTCTTTTCTCTTAGCAGTGTGAACAAGTGTCACAGCAGCCGCTGAACGAACGCACAGAGTTATGTCATAACATCATTTTAAACACACTTAAATGTATCTGATATGATAAATAGAGCTGCGTTACCTCATACTCATGACCAGAAAAGCGGAAATGGAGCCTGTGACTGTGTCCCGTCATAATTAAAGTCCTGCTGCTCGTGAGGCGTGTGTTTGCGTAACAATCGCTTCAGCTCCACAGCACTCTGTCTTGCTCCGTTTCACACTACAGTAACATTAATAATCACATCCATGAACATGATTTCTGCCAGAGTCCTATCCCGATTTTTTTCCACCGGCTATGAGGTGAAAACCACATGTCTCCCAAGAGTCTGCGCTCAAACTTGGTGTCATCAAACTACTCCTTTGTTTAGAATTGGCAACCTCTAGCGTACATATTCCTGGTTGTGGAAGAACACAGTCGCTGCATAAGCTTCCTTTGGATCCTAATATTAGGAATGTGTGATCTTCATTTATTTTTAATGAAGTTCCAGCTCACGTGGGGAAGACATTCGTGCGTTTGCTTCATTTCACTGCGGAATCGTTTGTAAACAAATCTCAGGTCGATGCTGGATTTGTAGACATTTAAGATTAAAACATCTAATAGTATATATTACATTTATATGTAATAGTATTGCATTGTTATAGATCGTTTTGCTTTTGTGTGCCCTCAGAAGAGACACAAACGATAGCATATGATGAACAGTGGCCTGCTGCACAAAGCTGGTTTCAGTTGCTACCCAGGTAAAGCCTAGTTCACACTGCCCGATTATTGCCCCGATTTTGAGTCGCCGACAGGTTTTGTGAAATCACCGACAAATGCCCGAGATCATAGGCAAATCGGTGCCTGTGCATGCGAGTGACTAGCCTGACAAACCAGATGATCAAATCGGTGCCTGTGCACGCAGATGTCAGACTAGCCTGACAAGCCAGACCCACATCAAGTTCTTTGGTCTGGAAACTCACCATTGACAGTAGGGCTGTATACCTTGGAGAACCTGGCGATACGATACATATCTCGATACACAGGTCACGATTCGATACGTACCTCGATACAGAGCTGTCTCGATACGATTTGATACAATGTGAAAATTCGATACGATTCAATAAAAATACATGGGCCAGAGTTAATTAGTTAATGCTGAACACATTTATTCAACAAACAGAACTCTGCATTTTTCTTCAATTTATGGAAGACAAAAGTGCATTATAACAAAGTGCATTTTGCTTAAATATTTGCAACTTTAAGTGCTCTGATTAATTGTACACAAATTGTATTAATCTGGAAATTACCACAAGTCAACATTTAACTTTCCAATAACAGTCTGAGCTCACACAAGCACAACATCTTATTATTACGCTTATTCTTATTATATCTTCTTATAATTCATTTGTTGTGACACCATGTACTGCCATAAAATATTTCACTATGAAATCACTTAAATGCTACATCTTGCTTTAACATTTAGCACAACAACAAATCTAATCTACCTCATAACTGGATGGATTTTTAAAAATCTTAAGGCTAAACCAGGTTTGTCCTCAAAAAGGCAGGTTGAGAAAAGGATAATCTTGGTAATGCTAGCTTTGTCCTATGACGACGGATAGGATAACTCACGAGCACCACCCGACCTTACGATCATTTTTAAACATGTTTAAAAAGTTCGGGGAGTCGGCCCGATTTTTACCTGCATATGGCTGTCCCCTATTGCCAAATCATGCACAAGCACTTCACATAGGCTCAATCTATGAGTATTATTAGCTCAGTGGCTGCAAACATAGGCTACAGCGTTCACACACACACACACACACACACACACACACACACACACACACACACACACACACACACACACACACACACACACACACACACACACACACACACACACACTTTCTCTCTCTCACGTGCACCCTTTCTCCCTCTGGTTGTTTCGGTTAAAAGGAATGGCTACTGTTCTCTGCTTTTCAACAAATCATTTGCACACATATTTTTTCTTTATTTTTTTGTATCTGAAGCTATAGCAGCAACATTGAAAGCTCCGGTGTCTGTGTTTAACACGAAAACTCGTGTGATCGCGGCTGGCTCGCGGTGCAGAAACAGTCGTGCCGTGTACCAGCTGATTTGATGCGATGATCAAATTAAATGACTCGTAGCGTCTGCAATATCTCACGACCTCCCGAGTGTCCGAATTCGCAGTGTACGCTCGCTGTATTACCGGTGTAGCATATAGAAGCCTGGCAATGCTTGCAGATTGCATTTGTTTTATGGATCCCTTGGTTTCCTTCCTTTGCGTGTGTCCAAACATCTGCCTTTAGGGACAACTGCGCTTCTAAAATCTTCAACATTTTCCATGAGTTTTTTTTTAACTCGCGGGTGTCGCTGCGCCCCCTAATGGCTGGGGGGAGTATCGATACTAAGGGCTATAATATCGATACTGTATCCTTTTTTATTATATCGGTATGTATCTAAGAATCGATATTTTGAGCACACCCCTAATTGACAGGGCTCAATCCGAGTTGCGGGATAAACGGTTGGAGTCTTTCAAACTCACTCTACACGCAATAGGATAGCGCTACCACCAACCAGAGCAACGAAGGTGAAACAGAGCTCGTTGATAGAATAAACATTTGCCGTATCCAGTCAGCAAAACTCCTAACACATCTTCCCCTTTTAAGAATGACTTCAGTGCCGTTCTTTGTTCTTTTCTCAGAGAAAAGCTTAACTCCAAGTCTTCCAGAGTCGCGGTCAAAGCTGATTCGAAAGACAGCCGTTCGCCAGTTTCTGTGTTTACTAGAAGCACGCAAACGCAACTCGGCCGTTGTCATTATGGCCCCGCCCACCGACTCTATACACAATGTGTTTGGCCCGGCAAGAGTTCGGCGATTACAGCTCAGAAGGGTATTGAGGGTTGCTAGACGACACTCGCGGGCAGATTAAATTTGCTGCCGCTAGGGTGCGTCTAGATTAGAAATTTGCAGTTTATAGTGAAAAAATGTTTGCTCATCAAAATTACTCATCCTTTGGCGCTAATTATTTATTATATTTTTATTATACAAATTACTTTTAATTAATATAATATATTCACATAATTATCATATTAATTGACAAGTAGACAAATATTAATATAAATGCATAAAACATGCATTCATAATTATTTTAAACAATGTGTATTCATTTGAGCTCATTGTGGACCTATAAATATTAAGCATATTCTTTGATTCACATCATGCATTGATATAGTTAGATATTCTTTAAGCTGCCTTCTTGTCTTTCGTTTATTCCTGTAAGCGCATTTAATTTTATGATAATTTTCAAAATGATCTCTCAATCTTCAGAAGAGAAGTGAATCAAACAGACACTGTGATTGGCTGTTTGCTGCACGTGTCACACTTTCAGGTGCATGCGCTTTAGGGTTAATCGCAAACTCTGGATTAAACCTGAGTTGACAGAGAAAGTTTATATCAAGCTTTGAGAAACGGTTGAACTTCATCTAAACCAGGTTGGATTTATCTGGATTTGTCAACTCTAAACCTACTCTGAAACTCAGTTTGTTCAGCCAGTTTCATGCAATAGGCCTCAGATTTACCAAAACATGCATACTGTAATAAACAAATGTTCAAATGCTTGACGCATGAAAACAACCCTTGTGAAAAAGTAGTGTGCTTAATTGTATTGAACAATACAACCTTTGGTCTTATGGATCTAAAATAAGTATTTGAATAGTACCCTGCTATTTTGCAAGTTTTGCCACTTGGAAATCATGGAGGAGTCTAAAAATTGTCATCGTAGGTGCATGTCCACTGTGAGAGACATAATCTATAAAAAAATACAGAAATCACAATATATGATTTTTTAACTATTTATTTGTATGATACAGCTGCAAATAAGTATTTGAACACCGGTCTATCAGCTAGAATTCTGACCCTTAAAGACCTGTTAAGCCCTATTCGGATGGGATTAACATGGGGACATGGGGGTAAAGTCATTTTACCTCAGGACGTCTGTAATATTAATGGCCAATTCGCACGGGATAAGACATCTCAGTAAAACTAGCAGAAGTGGGAGGAGTAACTCGCTTTACGCACCTCCTTGACGTCATGTGCGTATGACGTTACCGTTATAACGTGAGCAAACACACAACCTGAGCGCCAGTCTGAACTCCGTCTCCAATATATATGTGTGTTTTAATAAACAGTTAGGTCCAGTCTAGCGATTCTGATTGGATTATGTTGGTAATAGACACTTTCCTAGAGCTAAAATAAGTGTTGTGCCTCTATTAAGTGCTTTTGATCTTCCTTTTGCTTTAAATGATATGCGGAAAATACCGGACATTTTCCACAGATTTGTCCCACCACCTACAACGCAGCCGAATGCTTCAAGTTCCTCCAAGTTCGCAAAATGCGCTTTTTTTTTAACTTTTAAACAGGAAATGACAGAATTTTACCATATATTTTTACAGCAGGTCTATTCGAACGGGATTAGTATTACCCGAGGTCATTTTTCCAGACCTTTTTCCAGAAGCTAAAAGTCTTGGTAATCTTCACTGACATTGTCCGTAATGATTACCGAGATGGCACATTCGGACGGGACTAAAATCACAGAGAACCTCTGGTAATAATTACTTTACCCCCACGTCCCCATGTTAAACTAATCCAGTGCGAATAGGGCTTTAGTCTGCTTTTAAAATCTCCACCTCCACTCCATTTATTACCCTAAATTAGATGCACGTGTTTGAGGTCATTAGCTGCATAAAGACACCTGTCCATCCCATACAATCAGTAAGAATCCAACTACTAACATGGCCAAGACCAAAGAGCTGTCCAAAGACACTAGAGACAAAATTGAACACCTCCACAAGGCTGGAAAGGGCTACGGGAAAATTGCCAAGCAGCTTGGTTAACATTGATTTTCTCAGGGGTTCAACTACTTATTTGCAGCTGTATCATACAAATTAATTAGTTAAAAAATCATACATTGTGATATCTGGACCTTTTTTTTTTTGATTATGTCTCTCACAGTGGACATGCACCTACACTGTAAAAAAGCCAACTTCCAAAAAGTCCTCCCAATAAACATAAAATAGTAAATTGAACTAAGATATATTTTTTGGAAGTGTTCATGCATGATACTAAGTTGATTTAACAAATTCGTTCCTTAAATATTAAAAACGTGCAATTTTTTGTTGATCTTACTACGAAGTTTTAGTTTTCATTGAATCTCGCGATTCTCGTTAGCGCGTGCGCAGTTTGAACATTGAACGCATGCGCAGCTTGAGACAGCACGGGGTTTCCAGAAGTTCATGCAGGTGAGAAGAAGCGTTTTTTTCTAGAAGTTGATGCTGATGAGAAGAAGCCAGTTACAGTGTGTCCTGCCTAATCAATCCTTCTTTTTTGCACAATAACTGGTATGTAATAATTTATATAATCGCTTATGTTATTTTTCATATGTACTGTGCTCTTCCCAAACTGATGGCGTAACTTAATCAAATTTAGCAGTGTTACAGACAGTTCATGGTTAATGAGAAGAAGTGCCTTAAATCAACCTCTGCAGAATAATTTGTAACTTACGTGTTAATGTTTATTTTTTGGTAATCCACTGTATGTTATTTGTCATAATTAATATTGTGTTCTTCATGAACTGATGGCCTAATTTCATTGGGCAGTGTTTCTTATTCCGCGCACTATTGGGTGCTTTTCAATAACTTAGCTTCACTTACTGATGTGAAGGCGTGTTGTTCATCCTAAATCTAGGTTTTCTTCAAAATAACTGGTGTGTATTAACTAATCGTTTTGTTTTTATAGTTGACTGTATGTTATTTGTCATATATAACGAATATTGTGCTCTTCACGACCTGACGGCCTAATTTCATTGCGCAGTGTTTCTGATTCCGCGCACTTTTAGGTGCTATTCGATACTGACGTGAAGGAGTGGTGTCGTTCATCAATCCAGCTTTTCTTCAAAATAACTGGTGTGTATTAACTAATCGTTTTGTTTTTATAGTTGACTGTATGTTATTTGTCATATATAACGAATATTGTGCTCTTCACGAACTGACAGTCTAACTTAATTTCATTGCGCAGTGTTTCTGATTCCGCGCACTTTTAGGTGCTATTCGATACTGACGTGAAGGAGTGGTGTCGTTTCTTATCAATCCAGCTGTTCTTCAAAATAACTGGTGTGTATTAATCATTTTTATAGTCGACTGTATGTTATTTGTCATATATAATGAATATTGTGCTCTTCACAAACAGACGGCCTAATTTCTTTGCGCAGTGTGAAGGAGTGGTGTCGTTCTTCATCAATCCAGCTTTTCTTCAAAATAACTGGTGTGTATTAATCATTTTTATAGTCGACTGTATGTTATTTGTCATATATGATGAATATTGTGCTCTTCTTGAACTGACGGCCTAATTTCATTGCGCAGTGTTTCTGATTCCGCGCACTTTTAGGTGCTATTCGATACTGACGTGAAGGAGTGGTGTCGTTCATCAATCCAGCTTTTCTTCAAAATAACTGGTGTGTATTAATCATTTTTATAATCGACTGTATGTCATTTGTCACATCAAACCAATATTACATAACTCAAGATTTAACATTGATGTTGGATATATTAAATTAGCATGCTTTTTAGTGTCTGACGGAGTTGACACAAATTAAGATTTTGGAGTGAGTATACATTTTTTAGAAAAAAATATTTAGTAATCAAAAAACCCTTACATGGTTCATTATTACCATTTTTTAAATAATGTACTGTTATTTTTTGTTTTTCTTTCTTTCATCTAAAAAAGTTCCTTATCTTAAGAATCAATGATAGACAAACATGTATTGACCATCTAGACATCTTCCTGCAGTTGTTTTAAAAGTAAATGAGCACTGTCCATGTCTTTTTTAATTTTTGAAAGAGAACATTGCTAATAGGAAAGGGGATTGTATTTTAATCGTTTGATGGAAATAAATTGCGCGTTATTCATAAAATGTAGTATAATTAGTGCTAGGCGGTATACCGGTTCATACCGAATACCGGTATTTATTTTTGTTATGATATGAATTTTGATGATACCACAATATCGGTATATGTCGCTTTAAACAACGTTCTGAACACGGCGCAGCGTGACACTGTTTATAGAGGGGTCCCTTTTCACTGTTGCACTGTAGTGAGAGTACGACAAGATCCTATGGCGAGATCGCAAGGCTGAATCCGAAATCACCCACTGAATAGGGGTGCAAGAAAATATCGATACACGTGAATATCGCGATATTATGTTTGGCAATATTGTATCGATTCTCAAAAACGCTGTATCGATATTTATATATTTATTTATTTACATCCAAGATTCGTGGCTTTGTGTTCGGTTTAAACCACAGACTGTATAACACCCAACCGCTAGATGGCAGTGTTATCTCAGAACGCATAACTGACGCGGAGCCGGAGAAGCGCAAGGTGAAAGTGCTACGCTGCGTCCCAATTCGCCTACTTATACTACGTCCTAAAAGTATGTACTCTTTTTGTGAAGAAAAAGTATATACTTTTGAGTGTGTAGCAGAAAAGTATGCAAGCTTCGGGACATACTACTTCGCCATCTTTAACGGACTCTGTCGATTAGTTACGTGCCAGTCACCGTTTATCTGCCCTGTCAATCATCGTCAGATTCGTCACAATTCAAATCCTCCACATTCAGTTTAATCTCCTACCGTATCGGAGAGAAATGTAGCCGCTCGTTGATCTGCCATTTGTGGGTCTTTAATGCAGAGACTCTCCTCATGTATTTACAGTTTAAATATAATGATGCATTTAAAAGTTAATGGCCAAACGTGTCATTTCAAAAGTTCTCAATGCTGCTGCGGGTGAAATATAATGTGACAACACTGAATAAATATATTTTTGTCAGGTTAAATATTGATAGTTGGTCACTCAAACCCCTTTATCTAAACTTCTCTACTTAACCGTCGAACTCGCACATCCGTCATGTTTGTAGTTTTTTTTAACGCTTTTTATCCGCGTTTGTAGTTCTAATCGAATCCTCGTCCAACTCGCAATGGGTTGTGGGCAATATCAGCCGTTAGAGTGCCCATCGATCCATACTGTGAATTCGGACCGGAAATAGTAAACCATCCGGGAATCTTTGGAATACTCTTTTCAACATACTACGATTTGGGACATACTAATTCTATTTTCGAATACTATTTAGGATGGATAGTATGCGAATTGGGACGCAGGGCTAGTGTTTGCATTAGCAAACCCAGCTCTCAAGACGATAGAATTATTCCGCTCTTGCAGTATACAGAGCTGAAGTGTGGACTCATGTTGGCTTCAGCTATAAAGAAGCCACTAAGGAAATCGACAAGAATCATTTTGTTTGCAAAATAGGCCAAGTTATAATCTAATACTCGGGAAACACATTGAAACAGAGAGCTCGCTTAACATCCTGATGTCACCCGCGCTGCTGAGAAGTGTTTCGATAGAATGTCCTGCACGTTTTCCTCTCAGTAACAAAATAAACACGCACCAAAACTGACAGCGGTGGCAGGAGAACGAAAGATAATAGCGATGTGGATATGGATGCACCAGCTCTGCAGTTCAGTAACGTTACTTGAAATAGCACTTTATACAATAGACTGCTTTATAGAAAGCTTTAGGGTCCGATCACACAGAACGCGTTTTTCAGGTTCGAAAACGCGAGGCGCACTGCACTCCCTTTTTTGGTCGGCGTTTTCTCATTCAAAAATGAGCAGTGCACTTTAATGTTTCTAGGCAACCCCCAAATCACCTGTACTGTCAGTCAAATCAATGTAACGGTCAACACAACGGAAGGTCCGCCGCTTCATTCATTCGATTGGACAACAGAACATAAGCGCGATGATGTTGCGCGCTTTTCCGCTCAAGAGTTGACTTTTTTTTCAACTTCATGCGCTCGGAGCGCTCCTTCAAAAACGCGAGGCGCCCAGGGCGCATAAGCAGCGCGCATAACGCTCTCTGCCAACCGAAATCCATTCAAAAAAGGCTTCTCGCTGCAAAAACACGTTCTGTGTGATCGGGGCTACTGTGTTAAATATAAAACAAACAGTCATTCAGTCATGAAATGGACTGCACTTTCTGTTGTTAAATAGCCACTGCTATACTGTGAACCTTTAAAACATATACACATAAAGAATCCTGCAGTCACTTTACATTTCCCTTAATTTAGATTGCACATTGCATATGATTAGTGTTATAAATGATACTGTATTAATTAAATAAAATACTTTGTCTCGTGTTTTAGGCTTATGGTTGTGTTCTTTATTCTTTTAAATTATAAAAAACAAAAACACACAAAAAGAAATATCGCAATATATTGCCTCTCTTACAATGTCGCAATATATTGCAATATATTGCCTCTCTTACAATATCGCAATATATTGCAATATATCGTATCGTAACCCCTGTATCGTGATACGTATTGTATCGCCAGATTCCTGGCAATACACAGCCCTACCACTGAAGCATCATTCAGTATTTCCTACATTATCCACTAATATAGTTCACTTGAAGGAGTGAATGAAAAGGAGTGCGTGAAGTCGGACAGCCGTTGTATGTACATCGGCTGTACACTCGACATTGCGGTGCAATGTGAGATTGAATGGGTGCACTCAATAACGTCCACTATGGTCGCAGACACCACTATAAATGGCTGTCCCCTCAAATAATGTCTATATGGGGCGATTTCGGGTTCAGCATTACCGCAGAGAATTCAAACAGCATGCGGTGTGCGCATGAGCAGTTTCTGTGCGGAGTGCCGTTATGAGATTAACAATGCTCAGCAGAGGGTAATATAGATCAGATTCAGAGCAGAGCGAGTGCTTTTAAGTGTTTTTTATGGACCTATTTCATATACTGTAGTGCTCTAAACATGAACTAGCAGCGTGCATGGGCACATATTTCATCACGTCTTCTTCAAATGAAATGTAAAGGACACGCTTATAACTGTACATCTGATCACGACAGCGATGGCACCATAGATTATTCTGCTACACAAAATACAATGATGTAAGTTAATTAACAGACTGATAATTCAAAGAATATTGGGCAAAAAAGTAATGGATTTATTCATTCTGTGTTAAACTTAAGTGTGTAGTTTGTTCAGTGTTCTTAAATATATTGAAAATGTCCTAGACCTTTTAAATGTTCCTCCGCATTTTTTCTCCCTCGTTTTTGCATTTTGTTGTTATATAGGGTTAGATTTTAAAAATACTTAAGGTGCCCTCAACTCTCTAAGGATCTCTAAGTCAACTCTATCTAAAGATTAATCAATGATTGATTGATTTATTGTTAATAAAACGGTTAATCGATAAAACTTATCGATCATCGATTAAGCAGGGTCATGCACGTGCTTGCTGCCCAACCGTGAAACATGTAAAGCAGACATGAGAAAAAATTAGGCATGTCAGAGTTAAGTTTGGCACCATTTTGCAGCTAGAGTTACACCTTCATCATGACTAAGTTTGCGTGTGCATTCGCAGCCTTTTGTTTTGTGCAAATGCAAGTTTGAGCAAGTTGTAATATTGTGTTTATATTGTGTAGGCTTATCTTAATCTGATTTATTTCATAGAATGCATTTGGTTAAGAATTAACATGGTAGTTAAGCACACCGGCGATCATTTTCAGCTTTAAACAGGAACTAATAATGACTATGATTAGGACTGTCAAATTACATGATATTATAAAGAGAGCATATTTTAAACGTGAGTTATTTTTATCAAGTTGCCCATTTCACTGTGTTGCTCCAGTAAGAGCACATGCACAACATGAGTCATGCATTTTGACTCGCATGTAACTTAGTTCAAGATGAGGAATAGGGTCTTATCTAGACAAATCATCAGTCATAAAAAATAATCATAAATTAATATCCTTTTTGACCTAAATTGCTCATTGTAATACGGTTTGTAGATTGGAAGGAAGGAGGCGGGAACCGGCGAACGTTCAAACAACTTTTATTAATTAAAAATAAATAAACAAAACGAAAGTAAAACCGCGGGCAGCCCCTCACGGACGACTGCCCGCAAACACACAAAAT
Source organism: Pseudorasbora parva (assembly GCF_024679245.1). NCBI lineage: Eukaryota > Metazoa > Chordata > Actinopteri > Cypriniformes > Gobionidae > Pseudorasbora > Pseudorasbora parva. The sequence goes on along the minus strand of NC_090191.1, from coordinate 6,514,611 downwards.
AAAACGTGGGCAGCCCCTCACGGACGACTGCCCACAAACACATAAACAAAACATAACATAAAATAAAATCCAGGCCTGGTCCTCTCTCGTCTTCCGCAGCCCTTTCTCCTCCTTATATGCTCCCGTCACATAGCCGCGAGACGAGACCGGTGTGCCACGCAGCTGGCACTCGTGAACATTAATCACCGGCCCGCTCTCGCGGTCCCTCGCCCCGCTGCCTGTCACACCACACTCATCTTGTGCTGCTCTGCGACCTGCTAAGGATTGCGCAATCATGTCGAAAACGCCACATAGGCAGAAGTACCGCCCCGTGTTTACAAAGTGCACATTCAAAAAAAAAAAACTAGGTTAAACAACGATGACGGATGATTTTGAAGTTGAAGATGGAGTGTTTTTTGGTAAAGGGCGTATGTATTAGTCTTCGCAGGTTCGCTTGGGGCGGTACTTATGCCTACGTCTAGTGTGACCTTTCCGATGTGATTGTGCAATCCGTTGCAATCCGCAGAGGACGATGAGCAATTTAGGTTAGAAAGTATAATCATTTTTATTTTATTTTTTAAATGGCCGATGGTTTGTCTAGATCAGACCCTATTCGTCGTCTGGGATTGTGCAGAGACTCTGAAGCCCTTCCTTTGAAACTCCATTGATTTGGAACTTCAACATCTTGTTTGCCATTGAAGTCAATGGTGTGGAGAAAAATCCTGGAATGTTTTCCTCAAAAAACTTAATTTCTTTTTAACTGAAGAAAGACAGACATGAGCATCATGGATGAGACTGGGGTGAGGAAATTATCAGGACATTCATTTTGAAGTGAACTAATCCTTTAATAAAGTATTTGGCGATATTTAAGAAGTTGAGCAATAACCAGCTGTTTTAATGTCATGAAATTTTACATTGAATGAACATACAGATAGGAAAATAGTCAGTAAGTAATAACTTAAATACTGTTTGTCACTCAAAGCAATTGTGTCAATTAGGAAACGCAATGAGTTTTGTGGAGTAATTTTATGATAGTTTTCTTTTTTTGATGCAACAGTATGGAAAAAAGATATCAGTACATTTAAAAAAAGATCTTCTTTGTTCCAAAAAAGAGAGCAAGTCATATGGGTTTGGAATGACATGAGGGAGAGTAAAATATGACAGTATAATGTTACACTATACCTTTAAATACCAAAGCAGTTCATAGAGCATCTGCAGATTTTATGAAAAGAAACTATATATATATTTTTTCATTTTAGGTGAGAGACATTGCCACACATCGGAAAAGAACAGCTCTTAAGGGATTGCCAATTTTTCTGCGTGAGAAGCCAGCATGTTTACTCAAGATGTGCCTGGTAACTATCATACCCAATATCTAAATCCTTTTTTTTTTAAACTACATATTTTACATGTATTCAGTTTACTTATACAACAACGATGATTATAATGATAATAATAATATTTAATTTACATAAACATTCCATTAATACCCCCCTCCCATCCATTATTCTCCCAGGATACTGATTCTTTGGACCACTGCACCAAAAGTGTAAAGATCGGAATCCTTTCTGTGATGGAAGATGATGTTGCTGCCGTCACCTCACCACCAACTGTAATCAACCTTGCCATAATCCTTGAAGAGGCCATTGTGCTTGAGGACATTGAAGATCTGCCAGCAGCATTCGCATACTTGTTCGGTCTCTTGTATGCGCTCAACATGGAGTATCCAAAAGAACTTAAGTACACTTTTGAAGTAATACAAAAACTCTTCTTGGATCTTGGTGGTACCTGCTCTGCAAGAGTACAGTCATTGAAGTCAAAACTTGGCTAAATGGACATCTGAATGACGTTTTTCCACTGGCCATTGTTTCTTTTTTTATTTTCAAAGGTAATGACTTAAAAAACCTTGTTAGAACCTTTGCCTTAAAGGGTTAGTTTCCCAAAAAATGAAAATTCTCTCATTAATTACTTACCCTAATGTCGTTCGACACCCGGAAGACCTCTGTTCATCTTCGGAACACAAATTAAGATATTTTTGTTGAAATCCGACGGCTCAGAAAGGCCTTCATTGACACCAATGTCATTTGCTCTCTCAAGACCCATAAAGACACTACAGACGTCGTTACAAAGCCCATCTCACTACAGCGGCTCTACAATCATTTCATGAAGAGACGAGAATAGTTTTTGTGCGCAAAAAAAACTAAATAACTTATATAGTGATGGCCGATTTCAAAACAAGCTTCGAACCGTTATGAATCAGCGTATCGATTCATGATTCGGATCGCGTGACAAACTCCTGAAATCATGTGACATTTGCGATCCGAATCATGAATCAATACACTGATTCATAACCGTTTGAAACTTTGTTTTAAAATCAGCCCATCACTATACAAGTCGTTATTCATAAAATATCGTCGCTTCATAAAATTATTGTAGAACCGCTGTAGTGAGATGAACTTTGTAACGACGTCTTTAGGACCTTTATGAGTCTTGAAAGAGGAAATGACATTGGTGTGAAGAGGCAAGGGTGTCGGCCCCCTACCCTTGAAATGAAGGCCTTTCTGAGCCATTGGATTTCAACACTAATATCTTCATCTGTGTTCCGAAGATGAACGGAGGTCTTACGGGTGTCAAACAACATTAGGGTAAGTAATTAATGACTGAATTCTCATTTTTGGGTGAACTAACCCTTTAAAGAGATAGTTAATGAAATGAAAGTTCTAAAACAAGTTGTTCTAAACCTGGGAACTTGGGGGTGAGTAAATGATGAAAGAACTTTCATTTCATGAACTATATCTTTAAGGCAAAGGTTGTAACAAGTGAATACTTAAAGGAACACTCCACTTTTTTTTTTGAAAATAGGCTCATTTTCCAAGTCTCTTAGAGTTAAACAGTTGAGTTTTACCGTTTTCAAATCCATTCAGCCAATCTCTGTATCTGGCGGTACCACTTTTAGCATAGCATAGCATACATCATTGAATCTGATTAGACCATTAGCATCGCGGTCAAAAAAATTACTAAAAAAAGACTTTCAATATTTTCCTATATAAAACTTGACTCTTCTGTAGTTATATTGTGTACTAAGATCAACATAAAATGAAAAGTTGCGCTGTAATATCATTGTGCTGCTGCACCCATGGGACGGCAGCAAAGTTCCATGATTATTACGCAGGAACGAGAGAATAGTCCCTAACCATATCGGTCTAAAACATCTAAACTTTTCATTTTCTATGTGGTCTTAGTACACAATGTAACTACCGAAGAGTCAAGTTTTAAATAGGAAAAATATTATCTTTGAAAAAATAAAGTCTGGTCATTTTTGAGCTATGCTAATGGTCTAATTCGTTTCAATGATGTATGCTAAGCTATGCTAAAAGTGGTACCGCCAGATACAGAGATCGGCTGAATGGATTCAAAAAGGGTAAAACTCAACTGTTTAACTTTAAGGGACTTGAAAAATTAGCCTATTTTCAAAAAAAAAGTGGAGTGTTCCTTTAACAATAATTAATACATCGAAAGAAAACATTGTTTATTAAGTAATTAAGTTTATTAAGGATTTTTGTGTGAACACTCTTCAGGCTGGAATTTATCTTGAAGTGTTTTTTCCCTTCCCTTTTTTTTTGTTCTGGCCAAAGTAATTGTATTTTATTTCTATGTAGACACTGGTACATCCAAGGGTTTAGGTCAAGAGTTTACAGGCATATCATTGTAATTGTAGTTTCAATGTTGATGTTCTGACAAAAAATTACAGTGGATTTATATGTTTACTCAGATGCTTTCACTAGTTTTGTGTTTTTGGACACACTAGTAACTTAGTTTTGAGGAACTCTTAGGTTGATGTTAAAATGTGCAATAATAGTTTTCACATAATTGCTCCTTAAAAAAATCAACCAAAAATGGTAAATATGTCCCTAATGCCACAAGACAGCTAAGGTATTATAACAGTGGATTCATTGAGTTCAGTGTAAAATGCTTAATGCAGAACTTGATACTGTAATGTGGTGCATTGGACAGAAACTGTTAAAATAATAAAAAAGAAGTTTTTTGACCTGTTATGACTGTCTTTTTTTTTTATTAGACTATTTAAATGAATCGGTCTATACCTATAGATAAAAGGCCTATTTGTGTTCAGTGAACAGAAAATATTTTGTTCTGTTATTCATTAGGTAAACACGACTATTTATGTTGTGACAACTTGTGATGTTAATGTAATATTTTAAGTTGGGTGGACTTAAGCGCTTGTTGGTTGAGTTTACTCAAAGAAGCGCTTGCGATAAGTTGCCTTATTATTTTAAGTTTATTCAACTTTTTTTTTTTACAGTGTATGATGACAATTTCAGACCCCTCCATGATTTTCAAGTGGGAGAACTTGCAAAATAGCAGAGTGTTCAAATACTTATTTTCCTCACTGTATAAAGTTGTATTAAAGTCCCACTTAAGTTGTTCCAAAAAATCACTCTTAATGGCAACTTATTGCATTTAATTTCAAATAAATGTTACATTTGAAATTAATTACATATAAAATGTATTAAGTGTGTCAAAAACATTGCATTTAATTCACACTTAAGTGTATTTATAGCTGACTTTATAGTATATTTTAGGGCATATTAATTGCTTGTCAGTATATTGAGCAGTGCACTTTAATTACATTTTTAAGACACTAGAAGCGATTATGAAAGTACATATAAAGTTGTATTAAAATCCCACTTAAAAGTGGTTTTTAAAAAATCACTCTTAATGGTAACTTATTGTATTTTATTTCAACTTAATACATAATACATTTGAAATCACATTTAATGTCTATTAAGTCTATTAATCACACTAAAGTGTATTTTTAGCTGACTTTAAAGTACATTTTAGTACTTTAGTACATTTGAAATCAATTATGTTTAATGTGTGTTAAGTGCGCCTGAAAACATGTCTGTCTCAGAGCTAAGACACTTTATACAATGTGATATATATATATATATATATATATATATATATATATATATATATATATATATATATATATATATACATATACACACACACACACACACAGCTCATAACTTGTGAGTATAGTGTATAGTCATACAGTCATACAGACTCTTGTAAAGTTGTACAGTACATTTACTGCAAATTTCAACCACACTGTAAAAATTTGCTTTTGTAAAAAAAATGTTTTTTATTGGTTTGACTTAAAAAAGTAAGTAACCTGGTTGCCTGAAAATTTTGAGTTTATTGAAATTAAAAATTTGAGTTGATACAATGAAGGAAATTTGTTTAATAAGTAGACATTCAAAATATTTTTGTATCTGAACCACATAAAACATTTGATAAATCATGAAAATTGCACTATTTGGCATGTTTCACTGCGTCATCAGAAATAAAACACACACACACAATTACCCAATATGCTTACAAAATACTTTTATTAATATTTTAATAAAGGTTGTCGAATCTCAAAAAAAAAAAATCATTGTATTAACTAAAAAAAAATAATTTCAATGAACTCAAATTTAAGGCAACCAGGTAACTTTTTTTCTAAATAATTTTTTACAGTGCACATATTATTCCTCATTAATACAGATTCAGTGTTAATGATTCAGTTCAAAATTACTGGAATCACATTCTGCAAAGCTCTAGTTATTTTAAGGGAAACAGTAGGAAACCAGTGAAAGTGTTGTGGTTATTCTGGCTTTCATACACCCTCCTACCAGACCAAAGTCCCACGTAGACAACATCTCCAACCTCCAGGATCAGCACAACTCCATTCGAGGAGTTTGACTGATCGTTAACCTGATAATCATGTGCAACAACCACATGCTTTCCATTCTTAATAATGACTGCAGTTGATTGAGTTCCCCCATAACTATATATAGAGATTCTGAACATGTACGCTCCTTTCAATGGGGCTGTGAAAACACCTGAATCAAATAAAAAGAGACACAGAATCACCTGTTTCCTGTAGGATTGATGAATTACCAAACACACTGTGTAATAGTTTTGACAGATGGCAGATCATTTAATTCTCTTACACACATTACACAATTGCAGAGATCTGACTGAGCAGAAGGGATTTCATTACTATAAACTGAGTTTATGACTCATTTCATTGATAGTTACCTGTAGTTGGGTTGTAGGCGTTCCCTATGTTAGTGAAGACATTCTTGTAGGTTAGTGTGATCTCAGTGGTAAAAGGACCGATATATCCACTGCCAGATTCCATCAGTCCAGCTGAAAAAGCAATCTCTCTGTCTGTTGTTGAAAAACATAAGCAATAATGTGATTTATTACTGTATTACATAGTGAATGTATTCACTGAATTTAACATAATTCAAGCACACTTTCACCTCTATTCTCCTTTCTCAACTCCTCCACTTGACTTAGAGTAAGATTTGACGTTTCTGTGTAGGAATATTCTGTTAAATTACATTTACACTGCTTATTGTAATATATAACACAATTTACACAGTAAACTCTCAACTTTACACTAACATTTACACTGCAATGAACTGCATTGGTGTTTTACTCTGAGGATCATTGATAAAAGAGTGAATGTTTTGGTAGGTACCATCAGTTTTCTTCTTCAGCTCTTCCAGGCTAAACGTCTGTTGTTCTGCAGCCTGTTCAGCATCTCTCAAGCGCGTCTCTAAAGCTCTGTTGATTTCTTTCTGCTCTGTGACCGTGGTGGTCAGTTCTCTGATGTTTGCTTTCTGCTCTGTGACCGTGGCGGTCAGTTCTCCGATGTTTGCTTTCTGCTCTGTGACCGTGGCGGTCAGTTCTCTGATGTTTGCTTTCTGCTCTGTGACCGTGGCGGTCAGTTCTCCGATGTTTGCTTTCTGCTCTGAATCCGTGGCGGTCAGTTCTCTGATGTTTTCTTTCTGCTCCGTGACCTTGGCGGTCAGTTCTCTGATGTTTACTTTCTGCTCTGTGACCGTGGCGGTCAGTTCTCTCAGGGCTGCATGGATGTCAGGGAAGCACAGATGGCAGTATTGTTGACAGTCAGTTGAAGCTTCATCTCTCAGAGTGTTTGTTTGAGGTGGATTCTGTCTTCTGTCCTCAGAGCTTAGCTGTTGACTGATCTCATTCTTATTGAGTCCTCCATCGACAAACACAAATGTTTCCAACAGCAGCAGTAAACACACTAAACCCTTCATTCTTCTCTGATGTTTGTCTCCAGCTCTTGCTCTGTCATCCCTACTGCCTCTCCTGTCCTTTTATAGTGTCCTGATTTATTGTCTTTTCTACTTGAGTTTTATTACTTCAGATGATAAAAGTTGTTCAAGTTAATTGTTAATCGTATTCGAAGGAATGGTCCAGGTTCAGTAGATGTTTATCTCTATTTACAACATTTATGGCACTATGTTGATCTCAAAAGAAAATATCTGACTCATCTCTTTTAATTTTTTTAAAATATATTTATAGACCAGTGGTTGGCAACCGTATAGATCTGTGCGCTAAAGCAGGTTAAAATCTCACACTTGAATAATATTTATATCACCTAACTTAATAAAACAGGCTGTTTGACTATGAGGAATGATTACTTCAAAATGTACATCCATATGCAATAGAGTGCGGATCGGGCCGCATTTTTCTGTCCGAGCCCGACCCGCGTCCGACAGAGCAGTAACCGAACCCGACCCGAGCCTGACAGGCATTCAAATATTTATGTCCGAGCCCGACCCGCGTCCAACAGAGCAGTAACCGAACCCGACCCGAGCCCGACAGGCATTAAAATATTTATGTCCGAGCCCGACCCGAGCCCGACAGTTAAAATCTATTTTTTTCCCTCATATACTAATGACACGTACGTTTGTTTGTGTGGAAAGCCCGCTTTTATTAAGCAACTGTAAGAAAGGCATTCTGAAATGTTTACAGACGAGTGCATCAGCGCGCATGGGGCATCAAACGTTACAGAGCCCAATCAAATAGCCAACTGAAATTAAATGAACAAAGGTCTGCTAAAAATGGCCCAAGCTAACAGAACAAAACATTAACATAACACAATTGAAATGCTTATTGAAATGAAAGTCATCTTACCAATTTTCTCAAACTGTATGGTTCCTAAACTGCAACATGGGATCTATTTACATAATCTATCCATCAAAGTTTAGGCTAATCAAGGTTTTATGCAGAAAAAGGATTGCATCAACTGTGGATGTCTTCAAGGCTGTCCTGCCGCCAGCAGCGCTGAAGTTGCGCTCACTGGAATGACAAGGATGCCGCGGGCAATATGCACGCACGTGTTGCGTGTTATTGTCACGGCGACATAAACAAATTTCCGCGTGCAGGATGTTAGGGTAATATTTTACATTTATTTTAATCACAAAAACAAACCATTGCATCAAGTTAAACAGGCCCATTGGCTACTTGCATAATAGGCAGTTTTAAATTTAAAAGGTTCAATGCCTTATCGCGCTGACGTGACCGAGCCCGACCCGAACCCGAACTCATTTCTAAATATCTGTCCGAACCCGGCCCGACCCGTCGGGTACCGTCGGAACCCGTCGGGCTCGGGTCGGGTATCCATCCTCTAATATGCAAGTGTGAGTGACTTTATTTAAATTAAATACATTAGCTTTTATTTTTGACTGGCATATATTTCCGACCTCTGATATAGTTATAGTTAGCTGGTTTACCAGCATTGTTATGACAAAAACAAAAAGGAAAGATTGAATGTTAATTTATACAGACAAAATTAGCAAGTGATGTTTCCATATTTAAGGTTTAGCCTCTATACTAATGAAAAGGTGTGTATTTTAATATTTATTGTTGGCCCATTTACATCGATTATAAGTGCCTGACAATTTATCTAACTAAAAAATTAGTTAAAGGTTTAGTTCACACCAAAATGAAAAATCTGTCATAATTTACTCTCCCTCTAGTTTTTTCAGAACTTTCTTTCTTTTGCTGAACATAAAAAATATATATTTTGAAGAATATGGGGAACACAGTAGCTGCTGATGATACTAAAGGACCTTATAGTGCTGGGATAGTTTCTTATTCTAGGTGGACGTGGATCATCGTATTTGACTGATTTGACCTGACAGAACTAACACACTAACAGTTATTACAGATTTGCCCTTAGACTGCAGTTCTGATTAAGTTTACAATACCTTGTTTTATGGTTTCATAATATGAGCTGTTATTTTATTATTTTTGCAGTGTGTACTTTGATCTTAACACCTTTAACCTTATTATTTATTCATCTCAGGTTAGGTGAAGTAAATCAAGTCAGTCCTAAATGATTAACATTTTAAATTACAATTACAGTTCAGAAGATTTCGCTGAGGTAAGTTCTTTCTCAAACTCTTAAAACACTATAAATCAAAGCTTCTGTGGACAGTTTTGTAATCAACTAAATTTATTTTAATTGGTTACTTTATTTTTTATAATGAAAAAAAAATGTAGAGGCAAATAAAACTTAATCATTAAAGTATAAATTACAATAATCCCTCTTTGAATCAAAGGTGTCATCAGCTCTGGGCTGCTCGTCTTCTGAAGTTTTACATTTACACACTTGCCAGATGTTTTAATCCAAAACAATTTACATTACAATTCAATTCATTTGTACATCACCTTTTACAATGCACACTTTGCACTGGAGAGGTTTAGATAAAGGTGTTTGAGTGATCAATTATCAGTATTTAACCTGACAAAAAGATATTTATTCTGTGTTGTCCACATTATATTTCACTTGCAGCAGCATTGTGAACTTTTGTAATGACACATTTGGTCATTATATTTAAACTGCAAACACATGAGGAGAGTCTCTGCATTAAAAACCCACACATAACAGATCATCATGCGGCTACATTTCTCTCCCATACGGTAGGAAATTAAACTGAATGTGGAGGATTTGAACTGTGTGATGATTGACAGGGCAGTTTAAACGGTGAAGGGATGCAAGTAACTAATAGAGCTGTGCGATACCGCTAGATTTGGTATCGATCCGATACCAAGTAAATACAGGGCCAGTATCGCCGATACCGATACCAATACCGATACTTTTTAATAATTAAGGTGGATGCGTCTTCAACCTAAATCAAAATGAATTTTCATGACTTTTAATTTGTTTTTGTGATTTGCATTTTGAGTTATTAATCAGTGCTACAAAAGCTTTTGTTCAGAAACAACTTTTGGTTACTTCTGCTTTATTTAAATAAACAAAGTTACAAAATGATTACTTCACAAATATAAAAAATGTAAAAACAAATTCTCTTTTCAAGTAGCATGTTAACAAAAAATGTTTCTTCTCTTTAGTGCACTTCTTTTCAGGATTTTTTTCTTAAATAAACAAAGTCACAAAGTTTTACTTCACAATAAATATAAAAAATGTAAAACAAATTCTCCTTGTAATACGATATAATGCTGAAAATTAAAATGCGCGGCTGAGCTGCGCACGCGCCTGACTGCTGGTGGTAGCGCTATAGTGGTGAGTCACGTGACGGTACAAAACAGGAGAGGGGGAGGAGAGCAGTGTCGAGCACGAGCAGCCCTCTCTTGAGAGCTTCCTCTGCTCTGTGACAGCAGCAGCATTTTGACAAACACAGCCAGGTCGCAAAACGAGAGAAACTGAAACTTAAGTATCGATATTTTCACGTTGGTATCGATCAATACCGATACCAACGTTGGTATCGATATTATCGATATTAGTATCGATCTGCCCACCTCTAGTAACTAAGCAACAGAGTCCGTTAAAGATGACAAAGTAGTATGTCCCGGAGCTTGCATACTCTTCTGCTATACACTCAAAAGTATATACTTTTTCTTCACAAAAAGTGCACATACTTTTAGGACGTAGTGTAAGGCAAACTGGGATGCAGCACGAGTTTGAAGCTCAAAAAAGTGCATCCATCCATTATTAATGTACTCCACACGGCTCCAGGGGGTTAATAAAGGCCTTAATAAATGCCTTCACACTATCATTTTCCAAAAAATGTTCATCTACTCTGAAACGTCTGAAAACGCTCACATCCCCGTACTGCGCATGAGCAAATACAAGACGCTTCGACTTGCGTCATTTCCGCTACTCGTTTATTTACTCTTTGAAATTTTGCGGCAATGTCAAGAAAAGTTTTTTAACAGTATGTACAAACTGACATTAATATTTAACAAGGCTGTCAAAACAGAAAGCATACAAAACAACTGCTGTACAATGTCGTTCACCATCTTGGCTGAATTGGTCATATGACTGAATCACATGGCTAAAAATGCGTCATCGTATTAAAAAGCCTCCTATTTCACAGTCCACATTACTACGCAAAGACGGCGTTTTCAAATTCATCCACTTTGGAGAGCGTTTACAAAACGATGCGTTTTCATTGACTTAAAATGCTGTCTCAGTGTGGACGGAAGAGAAAAACAGAGAGAAAAATATGCGTTTTCAAATGAAAACGTATTAGTGTGGACATGGCCTAAGCAATGCCATTGGACCATTTTAATAGGCTACTTTTAAACGCATAGCCTATAGCTCAGTAATGTCAATTTTATGTATTTTCTGAGAGGCGGTGGGATTTTTGTAGGGAAAGACGCACACTTCAATTAGACTGGATAAACATTATTAATAAATTGACGCTACGATGAGCTTTTACTACTTTAAAAAATGTGGGTCAGGAAGCGGGTCGGGTACAATATATAAATATTTTTTTGCGGTCCGAGTTGCGGGCGGGCAGTTTAAAATTGTAGCTACTGTTGCTTGTACAAGTCAATTTAATACCAAACCCAGTCAAGTTTAAAGCAGAGCATTTTATTAAAACTGCAATCCTAAATCAGTGCAATGTTATTCATATTTGTAATTTTGTACATTTAAACTGTAAACCCCTAACCAGAAAATTTGAAAATAGAGCTAAAGTCAATTGACAATGCTTAATTGGCTGTAAGGTACAGCAAACTTGTAAAGACTGTTTAACCAATAGGCTTATTATAAATAAAATTTTAAAAGAATAATAATAGAAATCCTATATTAAAATATTGACTTTTGTGACCTTAACGATCAAAATGCTAAATCAGTTACAATTTTTTAAAGGGTTACTAATTTACCCAAAAAGGACATTTCTATCATTACAAGGAAATAACCTGTTTTTTTTAATAAAGTCATGTAAACACGGTTACTTGTGTTGTCAGTTTACTGGTTTGTATGTAAATGAGGAAAACTGTCTATTTCAATAAGCTGATATTTGTGAGTTATCAGCTAACTGGTGTGCATGTAAACGTACTCGACTCAACATAGTTCAACGAGTCAGTGTTTCGCGACACCATAGTTCCCATGAACATTTGCAAACAGCCTCACAGAGTTGTGTGGTTGCAACAACAGATCTCGACCTGTGGTTAGAAGCATAGTTTCTTGTTTGCATGACATGTGGACTGAATATGTCCTCAAATTAATTGATTAAAAGCAGTTATTACTCCACCACCTGCATGACATCATTAACCAACATGGTTGAACGAACGATTTGCGACAATAAAGTTTCTGGAAACAGTCGTGACTAGCTAGCTGATTTCTTCAACGATGCAATGTACTGCTAGCCTAGAAATCTAGATGCACCCTATCGGCAGCAAATCTAATCTGCCCGCGAGTGTCGTCTAGCAACTCTCAATACGCTTCTGAGCTGTAAACGCCAAACTCTTGCTGGGCCAATCACATTGTGTATAGTCGGTGGGCAGGGCCATAATGAAGATGGCCAAGTTGCGTTTGCGTGCTTCTAGTAAACACAGAAACTGGCGAACGGCGGCTGTCTTTCGAATCAGCTTTGACCGCGACTCTGGAAGACTTGGAGTTAAGCTTTTCTCTGAGAAAAGAACAAAGAACGGCACTGAAGTCATTCTTAAAAAGGGAAGATGTGTTCGGAGTTTTGCTGACCGGATACGGCTAATGATCTATCAACGAGCTCTGTTTCACCTTCATTGCTCTGGTTGGTGTAGCGCTATCCTATCACATGCAGAGGGAGTTTGAAAGACAACCATTTATCTCACCCCTCGGATTGAGCCCTGTCAATGGTGAGTTTCCAGACCAAACATCTTGATGTGGTTCTGCCTTGTCAGGCTAGCGTACATAGGCATTCAATGCAGTTTTGAGCAATATCTCGCCTTGACTTTTAGTAAATATCTTTGTAAAATTAGGGACAGTCGTCAAACGGACCCATACTCGAAAAAAAACTCTGAAACTTGTGAGAAACCGGAAGGAGTATTTTTAACACAGAAATACTCCATCAAACGTCCAACATTAGTTTTTGAAACTTTGTCAATGTTTAGGATGGGAATCCAAGTCTTTAACAGTGTAAAAAGCTCAGTATGCATGAAACAGCATTTCACCCCCCCTTTAAAGGGAGGATTGATAATACTGTTGTCACATTAGTTAGTGTATGAGGTAGACAAAACATTCTTTAACTTATTGTTTGACAGTTACAATAATGAGTGAGGGGATTTTGATATGTGGAGGCAATTGGAATACAATTTTGATTTTATACAAAACATAAGAAAACTAGAAAAACAACAGCATATACCGGTAGATTAGAGTGAAAAATTGGCTGGAATTAGAAAAGGAATTAGAAAACAATTATCTGACATGGCAAATGAGGATACTGGAAAGAAACTGAGATTAACAAAACAATTTTTTTTAATGAATCAGGCTTAAAAAATCCAAAGCTACTAAAATATTAGCAAAATGATTAAGATCATAGCAAATAAGGAATTCAATTAACAAAATCCGAGACCCTGAAACTAAGGACGTAAAATATGAGGAAATCAAAAATATATTTTATAATTATTATAAATCTCTGTATTTATAATAATTATACAATTATTATACTGTATAAAATATAATGTAGTATAAAATTATTATACTATTATTCAGAACATGTAGACAGGAAAGAAATTGAGGATTACTTAGCTGAATTAGATCTCCCCTCCATAGGAACTACTCAAAATGGATCATTAAACACACCGTTACCAAAAAAGAGCTGGATAAGGCTATCAGTAGATTGAAAAACAATAAAAGTCCAGGGAACGACGGCTATCCTAACGAATGGTACAAAATTTATAAAGAAAACCTTGCCCCTCTATTGTTGGAATCTTTCAATTGGACACTCAAACATGCAAAATGCCCGCCATCATGGAAAGAGGCCATGATAACAGTCATACGAAAGGAAGGTAAAAATAAAGCGTTATGTGAGTCCTATAGTCCAATCTCTATTTTGAATGTTGATTATAAATTATTTACATCTATAATCGCCAAAATATTAGAAACCTTCTTCCCAGACCTGATAAATGAGGACCAGACGGGCTTTATAAAAGGACGCCAAACACAAGATAACTTCTGGCGCACATTACATATAATTAATGAAGTTAATAAGCAGAGCACTCCTACAGCCTTATGGGCCTTTCACACCGAACGCGGAACGCGCTGCGCTTGCCGCGGGGTTCAGCGCAGCCCTTCAGATGCGCTTCACTGGCCAGCGCAAAGTAGGCGGAGGTTTCAAAACTTTTCAAAACTTCAAATTATTTATGCACTGCAAAAGATCATGACTAGATCCAGAACAGTACTGAATACAATTCCTCATAATAATCTCATTGTTAACACTAAGTAAAGCTAAAAAATGGTTTCAAAATCAATTATATCTTGATATTTTTTTTACACTTTTAAAAACCTTATTCGCCTACCTACAAGCTACCTTAAAACACACCTGGCATGCCAACTTGAATTGAGATGTATCTCCATGACACAGCTTTTCTCCCGATGTCCCTATCTGACCGCAAACTTGTATTATACAATTCCGGAAATTTTGACACGCACAGTACAAGCAGAGTACAAGATGTTCATCCATTTTGATTTCCGTGCTCGATGTACTGTTTCTATTGGCCGCGCGGGTAATCGTCACAGAGCGCAGCGGCAAAAGTTAAAATATTTTGAACTTTGACCGCGGCATGCGCGCAAGCTCGTCAAGGGTGCGCTCCGCCGCGCGTGCGCTTTGGTCGGCGCAGCAACAAACCGTCCTTGCGCGGCGCAAGCCATTGAAATGAATGGATTTCTTAGCGCAGCTGCGCCATTGCCGCGTTCGGTGTGAAAGGCCCATTAGTAAGTCTTGACACTGAAAAGGCTTTTGATAGAGTCAGCTGGAACTTTTTTAACGGTTCTGAAAAGAATGGGTTTCAATAAAACTATCATTAAATGTATACAGGCCCTGTACGATAAACCAGTGGCTAGATTCAAGCTCTTCAGAGGGACAAGGCAGGGATGCTGTCTGAGCCCCTCCCTATTTGCATTGTTTATAGAGCCTTTGGCTCAGTGTATAAGACAAAGTAAAGAATTTAAGGAGTCAAAGTTGCTAAGGATGAACATAAGACATAAGGTCTCTTTGCTGATGATATCATCATTTTCCTCAGTAATCCCGATCATACGTTTCCTAAACTTTGAATGTTACAAAAAGATTTTTGCGGGAGATCTGGGTATAGGTTAAACATTTCAAAAACCCAAGTCCTCTGTACAAAATATAGACCAGCTGACACAATTAGATGAGCATACAAATTAAAATGGGATTCAAGAAAAATAAAATATTTAGGGGTTTATCTGACTAGAGTACTAAACACATTATATGAGGCTAATTATAGTAAGATTAATGAAGCTACACAAAAATATCTGACAAAATGGGCAACACTTGTAACGGATCTTAGCTCAAGGATAGAGGTTATAAAAATGAATGTATTGCCCAGATTATTGTACTTATTCATTTCACTGACAATTTGTATACCAAATACTCATATTGATGAATGGGATAAACAAGTGAGTAGATTTACATGGAAGGGGGCAAGACCATGGGTTAAGCTCAAAACTCTACAACTAGAGAAAAAAAAGAGGACTTAGTCTTCCAAATTTTAAAGAATATTTCTTAGCTGCCTAGTTGAGATATATACTTTATTGGTGTTCATAAGAATATTACTCCAAATGGACCTTTGGCCTTATCTATGGAGCATGCCAATCACAAAGGAGACTGGGTGAGAAAACCACAACCCAACTGATAGAACCAAATCCTATAGTAGAGACAACAATTAAAGGGATCCCATGGTGTTGAGACTTGTATGGCTTAATATAACATAAATGATGTCTCTTACTGAATTATGTAGTAGAAAACCCATGAAAGATCTACGTTATTTAAAAAATCGATTTTATATTTGGACCATGGGCGGCGCCATTTTGTTTGCGTTCTAGGTTGATGACGTAGAGTGGTTGAACTCCTCAATCAGCTGGCATTACCCGTAGCTATTTTTACCACAACGCAACTCGAAAATTGTTTCAGAGTTAAACAAAACCAATGAATTCCTTTGTAATTATACTTAAAACACACTCAAACATACATGTGCACACAAACTCACCTACACAAGTCACAAACAGATCGGCGGGCGCGCACACGACAGGCTCTGTCTCAATCGAGATGTTGGGCTGCTCAGTCTCCACGACAGGGGCTGAATCTGAAATCGACCCTATACCCTTAAATAGGGCATTATTTGAAGGGACGGACATTTGTAGTGTTGTCCGACACCATAGTGGACATGTTCGAGTGCAGTCATTCAGTCTCACGTTCCACCGCAATAACGAGTAAAGCCGATTTACAAACAGCTGTCCGACTTCACGCACTCAAACATACATGTGCACACAAACTCTCTCTCTCACACAGACTCACACACACCCCAACAGATCGGCGCGAACACAGCAACACACACACCAACAGATCGGCGCGAACACACACACAGCCCAACAGATCGGCGCGAACACACACACACACACACGCACTGCGCGCGCATACATAACCCTCAATCTATTCCCTGTGTATCCTGTTCAACACATCCTGTTCCCCAGATAGACTGTTGATAGTAGATTAACTATAATGCCTAATGTGACCAGCAGAGGGAAATATCTAGGTAGGACGATGGGATAAAGTAACGTGAGGAAGAGAGGCAGGATGTTTTGGTGATGATGCATGCGATTGAGACAGAGCAGTCTGTCAGTGTGTGTGTGCGCGCCCGCCGATCTGTTTGTGACTTGTGTAGGTGAGTTTGTGTGCACATGTATGTTTGAGTGTGTTTTAAGTACAATTACAAAGCAATTCATTTGTTTTGTTTAACTCTGAAACAATTTTCGAGTTGCGTTGTGGTAAAAATAGCAACGGGTAACGCCAGCTGATTGAGGAGTTCAACCACTCTACGTCATCAACCTAGAACGCAAACAAAATGGCGCCGCCCATGGTCCAAATATAAAATCGATTTTTTAAATAACGTAGATCTTTCATGGGTTTTCTACCACATAATTCAGTAAGAGACATCATTTATGTTATATTAAGCATTACAAGTCTCAACACCATGGGATCCCTTTAAGATCTGGTGGGATTTACTGAATAAATACAAAATGGAAGGGGAATGTAAATTGTTGATCTGGCCATTGCACTCTCCAAAATTCAGAAATGGTCAGATGGGATAGCACATTTACAAGCTGGACTGACAGTAAAACTGTGCCACTGGATTTTGAATTCTAATTTTTAGCACTGAATTTTTTTACATCAATTTTTTAACACTGAATTTTATTTTGCTTCTAAATCAGACATTGGACTTCCGCTTACGTCATGGCCGAGAGCGGTAGGTAGACTTCTCAGCCCCGACAGATCCATTAAAAATAGCCGTTGAAAGAGTTTATTGATAAATGAATACAAGACTACGTGAAAGAGAAAGCCTAGCGGACATGCCGATCCAAAACCCGAGCAAGAAAGAAGTAGGGAAAGGGAGTAAAACGGACGAGGGAAGACCAGGTCCTAAACAGCTAACGATAGCTGAAGCTACTCCACTGAAAACCAGCGGGGATGCTAACAGCATGGCTAGCACGGGGGCTAATGATGTGCTAGCGGAGTTACGAAAACTCCGACAAGAAAACACAGACTCATTTCGAGATTTAAAATCCTCTTTCACCAGAATGTAGACCACGTTGACTGAGATAGCTACACGCACAGGCGACTTGGAACAAAGAATGACCGAAGCCGAGAACAGAGTAAATGCCACAGAAGACTCTCATGTTAAACACGGGAGGGTGCTAAGATACTTGTTGCGAAGGGAAGCTGATCTCACGAATAAGTGCGACGATATGGAGAATAGACTGCGCCGCAACAATATTCGTTTATATGGGATCCCGGAGGAATCAGAGAAAGGTGACATGGTTGACTTTGTGATACATTTTCTGAGGAGCTCGGTAAAACTACCAGAGGGTCTTGAACTTAAAGTGGAAAGAGCACACCGAGCCCTTGGGCCAAAACCCCGAGCCGCGGCTCCGCCGCGGTCTATCATAGTCCGCTTTTTGGATTTCCAGGTGAAGCAGACAGTGTTACAACAAGCATGGAGACAACGCAATATCCAGTTTGAAGGCCATACAATCTATTTTGACCAGGATTATTCATCTGAAGTGCAGAGGAAGAGGAAAAAGGTTCGGGAGGCGATAAAAAAGCTAAAAGAGAAAAACATCAAAGCCCAGGCACTATACCCTGCCCAGCTGAGGATTTCACTGGAATCAGGTACCCGCGTTTTTGCAACACTGCTGGAAGCACAACCTATACTGAAAGATTTGGGGGTTGAGATAGCTTTGGAGGACAGAGACGTACTCGAGATGGAGATGGCACGGGAAGCTTGGACAGCGCAGCCCAATGGGAGGAAAAAGAACCGGCATCATCTGAAGGCATCAGATATAAGGGAGTTTATTTGTGGAACGGAGGAATGTGAATAAAGCTGGACAGGATGTGAGTAAACGAAACATTTTCGGCTGTCACGAATAACTCATTTGTCAATATAGTATTTTATTTTATTTTTTGTAATCTGGGGTAGAGGCTAGAAAATTCACACCGAAGTACACTGAGACTGGATCTGTCTGGGAGGGGGGGTGGACTGGTATTTGATCTTGGCCTTGGGACGGTCTGAATGCAACCACAAGTTTGCCTAAAAGATCGTCTTCACTGCACAACGTGCATTTTACCCAGAGAGCAACCATTCTCTGCCCAAAGGACACCGGGAGTGAGAAGCCCTTTATTTGTTCTTCAGCTGTTCTTATTTCAAGGGCTAACCACTGGTTTTTTGGAAGTTTATAAAGACTTGTTCATTACAGTTATCTGTCCTGTTATTATCTCTGTTTTCTTTGTTTTGGCACTTGGCAGTATCATGTATAATGATTTTCTGTTTCTATTTCTAAATACACGGTATGAATAATATCAATGTGGTTAGTTATAACATAAATGGTATTAATCACCCCATCAAAAGGAAAAAAATGTTGTCCCAACTAAAAAAATTAAATTGTTCAATTGCGTTACTTCAAGAGACACATCTTGATGATAATGAGCACCAAAAGCTACGGAGGGAATGGGTAGGGCAGGTTTTTAGTTCAGCATGTAGAGAAGGAAGAAAGCGAGGGGTTGCCATATTAGTACATAAAGCTCTCGGTCTCACTGTTGAGAAAACATATGCAGACAAAGCAGGCCGGTACATTTTGATTGTTGGAACAATAGGAGGGATAAAAATTTCCATTTTAAATTTGTATGCCCCAAACAAAGATGACATTGCTTTTTTCAAAGATATTTCAGCTGTCCTCACCTCACGAGCTGAGGGGATGCTCATATTGGGCGGGGATTTCAATTGCGTGTTGAACCAGCAATTAGATAAAAAACCTTTTGAGTCTGGTTCAATGACAAAAAAAACAGGGGTGCTGCGGAGTATGATGGAAGAGATGGGTTTAGTAGATGTATGGCGTCAAAAACATCCTAAAGAACGAGACTACACTTTTTTCTCTAAAGTACATGGTAGCTACTCCAGAATAGATATGTTATTTATGTTAAAAGGAGATGTTTACAAAGTGAGTGACTGTCACATTGAATCAATAACCATCTCTGATCATGCTCCGTTGGTCCTTTCATTGGCTCTAGATAAAAGTTGCAGTTTAAAACAGTGGCGGTTAAATGTTTCCCTCCTCAATAATTTGAGTGTTGTACAAAAGATTAAGCAAGAATGGAAAGATTATTTAGATCACAATGATAACGGAGAGGTCTCGACCTCTACGTTATGGGAGGCAGCAAAAGTGGTTATAAGAGGAAAACTGATCGCACTATCATCTAAAATCAAAAAAGAAAGGATTAAGGAACAACAAAAACTGGAAAAAAATATTTTAGATTTAGAAAAGGAGCATAAGGAGTCTGGTCAAGAAAATACCTTTCAAGCTTTAAAGAAGTGCAGACAAGAGCTTAATGACCTGTTAACATATAAAGCAGAGGGGAACCTACGATTTGCCAATCAACGATATTATGAATCGGGAAATCGAGCAAGCCGATTACTAGCGTTTCAATTACGCAAAGCACAGGCCAGTCGTACAGTAGCAAAGATTTTACATCCAAATTCTAAAAAAATCATATCTCATCCTAAGGATATTGCCAATGCATTCTCCACTTACTATGAAGTTTTGTATGACTCACCGGAAGCCACAGAAAAGATAATTAAGATTGAAAGATTCCTGGAAAACATTAATCTACCTTCATTAAATGACACCCAATCTGAAGCATTAGTAAAACCAATTTCAATAAAAGAAATCGAAACTGCCATTAAGAAGTTAAAAAACAATAAGTCTCCAGGGGTAGACGGCTATCCAGGTGAATTTTATAAATGTTTCAAAGATGAAATTATCCCTCTATTACAAAGAACATTTAACTATGCTCTCACTCAAAATGACCCACCTAAGTCCTGGTCGCAAGCTATAATATCCGTAATTCATAAAGAAGGCAAGGATCCAACGAGTTGTTCCTCATATAGACCAATAAGTCTGTTATGTTGCGATATGAAAATTTTAACATCTATATTAGCCAAAAGATTACAAGAGTGTATAAAACATGTAATTGGTATTGACCAAACTGGTTTCATACCAGGTCGCTTGGGAATAAATAACATTAGGAGAACATTAAACATAATGACAGTAGCTAAGAGGAAATCAGATCCATCAATGCTTCTCAGCCTTGATGCTGAGAAAGCATTCGATAGAGTGGACTGGTTGTTTTTAGAGTATACTTTAAAGAAATTAGGATTTCATTCTAAATTTATAAATTGGATCGGGGTGATGTATGTAAATCCTACCTCCAAAGTTAGGGTAAATGGCTTTATTTCAGACGAATTTGCGCTCAGAAGGGGAACCAGACAGGGTTGCCCCCTCAGCCCCCTGTTGTTCGCAATTAGCATAGAACCACTGGCAGAGTTAATTAGGGAAGATCATAGAGTACAAGGAGTAACTGTCGGAGACAAAGAATTTAAACTGTCATTGTATGCTGATGATGTTATTCTATATATTTCTAACCCACTGACTTCTGTTCCTGCATTGTTAGAGTGCCTGAGAGAATTTGGACTAGTTTCGGGTTATAAGGTCAATGAGACCAAGTCACAAGCTTTGTGGTTGGTAGGGAACAAACCAAACCAACTGGACAAAATAGCCTCATTTAATTGGCCCACTCAAGGCTTTAGATATTTGGGGGTGGTTATTACGCCTCTTGTTTCCCAATTGTATAATGAGAATTACGGTAAACTAATGTCCAAAATCAAAGCAGACGTGGGGCGTTGGGAAATTCTCCCCCTATCTTTTATAGGCAGAATAGAAGTTGTAAAGATGAACATCCTTCCTCGTCTTTTGTATCTCTTTCAGGCCTTGCCTATATGGATACCTCCATCTATGTTTAAATCTCTGGATAAGATGATTTCTACATTTGTATGGCAGGGGAAAAAAGCTAGGATCCGGAAGAGATTACTATGTAGCTCTAAGGGAGCTGGTGGCTTGAGTTTACCCAATTTTAAGCTGTATTATTGGGCAGCACAGTTACGAGCAATAGTGGAATGGGTGATTCAGGACATGGATACAAATTGGTTATGGTTGGAGAATATCTCAAGCCCATCGGTTCCCTTGGAGACAGCATTATTTTTGGAACAAAAGAAATGGAGAGAACTTAAAATACAAAATGAATGGATTGCCTGTACCCATCGCATATGGTCAATGTTGAGGAAGAGACTGGGTATCTCTTCAACAACTTCACGTGCACTCCAAATAGCTAAATTGAATGACTTTCCTCCAAATAAAATAGATCCTGGTTTTTCAAACTGGGCAGAGAAGGGATTGATAACTGTACATCAGATGTTTGACGGGGAAATCCTAAAATCCTTCACACAATTACAGGACAAATATGGACTATCCTCCAAAGATTTCTTCAGATATTTGCAGATACGGGATTATATAAGATCGAGAGGGGATTGGGAGTCCTTGAAAAGATTGCCTACCTCAATGGAATCCTATCTGATTAAAAATATCACCAAAAAAAATAAGAAAAAAACAGTTTCAAATTTATATAATTTACTACAGTCACAACTGTTGGACAATTCTTTTGACATAAAAGGCAAATGGGAATTAGAAGCAAATATTATTATTGGAGATGAAGATTGGATGGAGGCATGTGAAAATAGTCATAAAACCACAAATAGTCCAGTGTGGAAAGAATTTGGTTGGAAAGTCATGATGAGATTCTTTAGGACTCCATCAATTATATTTAGTTTTGACAAAAGTAAATCAAAGTTGTGCTGGAGAAATTGTAACCAATTTGGAGATCATAGTCATATTTTTTGGGATTGCCCCATCCTGAAACCTTTCTGGCGAGGAGTTATGCAGGAAATCCAAGTTATGTTAAAAAGTAACTTGTCATTAGAATTTGTTCACTGCGTGGTGGGGGTGGCCCCGGGAGAGGGCCTTGGTAAACAGTACACTAAATTGATTCAGATATTACTCTTAGTAGCAAGAAAAATGATTACTAGGTCCTGGCTTGAGGTCCAACCCCCTACACTTGAACAATGGCAGAAGGGGTTGAGGGAGATATATTATATGGAGAAAATCACGGCCCAAATTCACTTGAAAATTGATCAGTTCAAGGATCTTTGGGATCCAGTTATTCAATATTATGGCTGGACACAATAAAATACAAATGATGGGGAATTTTTTTTTTTTTTCCCTTGCTTTTTTATTTATTTATTTATTTATTTGTGTATGTATGTATGTATGTATAGGTATGTGTATGTGTATGTATATATGTATGTGTATATATGTGTGTGTATGTGTATGTATGTATATATATATATATATATATATATATATATATATATATATATATATATTTTTTTTTTTTTTTTTTTTTTAAAGCAGTAAAATGTAGATAAAGAACACTGCACTATAATTGTATGCTATGGAAATATCTATCTGACCTTAAAATTGTTCCTGGTTTTTTTTTTTTTTTTTTTTTCAATGTTTGTAGGACACTGCCGAGCCTGCCGTTGTTCTTCTGTTTGTATAAAATATATGTAAAAAGGATTAAATAAAAATGTTCAAAAAATAAATAAATCAGACATTGAATTTTAAAAGCCATCGATTTTCTAGCACAGTTTTTTTGCCTATGACATTTTTTTCAATGTTTAAAAAAAATTCAGTGTAAAAAGAAATTCAACGTCTCAAATTCAATAAAAAAATTCAATGGCTCAAAAGATTTAGTGTAAAAAAAAATGTCTCAAAAGATTCAGTGTAAAAAAATTAAATGTCTCAAAAGATTCAGTGTAAAATAATTCAACGTCTCAAAAAATTCAGTGTAAAAATATTCAGAGTCAACATCTGAGTAACCAAGGAGAAGCAATCGATCCCTGTATCAAATCATTCAACATCTAGCCAATCATTTATGCTCCATTGGTCATGTGACGCTGAAACGGGAAGGTGGGGAAGTTCAGGTGAGCTCCAGTTAGAGTTCAGCAGCATGGCTCAGAACACAAACGATGGCGCTTCGGTGAGTTTATAGCTGGTCAGTTACGAGCTACTTCTCTTTACTCAAATCAGTTTTAAAAATAGTACAAATGGATGGCCGATAATATAACTGTCACCAAACTCCTATAATGCTTATTAAAGTCTAGTAACATTTAGCTGTTTAAAACATATTTTTTGTGATGCTGGTTTGTGATATCATTTGTCCTGTATTTGTGATAATAGGATAGTGAAATAGATGAAATAGATGAAATTGTGCTGTCAGCCAGGCGCTTACTGAATTTAATTACTTCGTCTGAAAGACAACGGGCGCAGCCAGTGGTGGAGTAACAAATCAAGTAATGAGGTTTAGTATTAGACTTTAGTTCATGTACATATGGCTTATTTCACCAATACATTGCAGAAGTATTGATGATTAATACATATTCTTGGATACAATCTTGCAGAGAACAGAGGCATACGGAGAGACCATCACTTCAAATGGAAATGACCAGGTAAAGACTTAAGGGAGATGTATGCTATTTTAAGTGCAAGCCCTTTGTATACACATTTTAAAATACTGCTGATTTGTACAGACAAAATTACGCTTAGACGTTCAACTCTAAGTTAGTAAACTCAAAAAGAAAGCATCTGATGTATTGTTACTATTCAGTAAAATCTATAAAGGACTGTTTCACTTAAGGCTAATGTAAAATTTGTTTATGAAAAGAAAAAATATGGGATTTTAAGGTCTGAATGATTGCTTATTGCACTATATTGGAAACTGGTGAGGGTATGCAATACAGTGCCAAGGTTTTCTATTTTCATCTGTCATGTAAGACAATGTTCAAATACGCTTTTCGCAATAATGTCCTCCTTTAATTAGAAAAAAAAATAACAGATGATAGTTAATGTTTTTACACTCTCTTGTTTTCTATAGGCCCTTTCCAGGTGTTTTTACCAAGGGCAGAGGGAAGAGGCGCATTCCTGCAGCAAATCTTGTTCCTGCCAAGAGACTTAAACAACTTGATGTGAATTTCTATTTGTTGCCTAAGCAGTGTGAATCTTTTGGCGTTTGAAATTATATTCATATGAGATGCTGGAAGGCACACCGCGGACTTCGTGACCTAAAGAGTTGTCTTTTTAGGGACCCAAAAATGAACATTCTGTCATTTACTCACGTTGTTACAAACCCGCATACATTTCTTTGTTCTGATGAACACAAAGGACGATATTTTGAGAAATCTTTGTAACCAAACCGTTCGTGGACCCCAGTTCCATAGTAGGAAAAAAATACTATGGAAGTAAATGGGGTCCACAGACTGTTTGGTTACAAAAATTTCAAAATATTGTCCTTTGTGTTCATCAGAACAAAGAAATCTATGCAGGTTTGTAACAACATGAGGGTGGGTAAATGATGACAATTTTCATTTTTGGGTTAACTATCCCTTTAAGTGTTACAGTGACAGTTAAGGTCATCGATCAATCTCAGCTTTCACAGAAAAATGCAGTATATGTTAAGTTTAAGTATAAATGCTTAATATCTTAAGTTTTGCAGTTTAACATATTCCTTGTAAACAATCTCTACACAAATATCATTGAAGCAGGAGTTAAGTGAACTATAAGGGGATTAAAGCTCCTTTTGTAATGTTTCTTGTGTTAAATTAAGTAAACCGTTAACACAGGTGTTAAAAGAAAAATGAACTGGACTGGTTTCATTTTTGTAATGTTACGATGCACCTTCCTCTTTTTCTTTCTTTAGCCAAAACAATAACAATAATACAATTCAGATAATGCAAAAATTATTCATTGTTTCTCTTAACTCAAATCATTCTGATCAGTTCTTTCACAGAACAAGAAACTGCTCACAAAATTGAACAGCAGCAATGTAAGCATCTCAACCAAAGGACTGGGATGCAGCTCTTGAGTTAACTGCTTCTCGTAAAGCAGTCATTTGCCCATCGCTCAGGGGGCATGCTGTGTCTGGGAAAATGATGCTCGACTGGTCATCAAATGGAAGTCCGCTGTTTTCCCACTTGATGCCAGGAATATCCTACCCTAAAAAGAGGGCATTTTGAGTTGTATGCAAAAGGCACACTTTCAAATACTACAGAAATGTGCTCTTGGCTTCCAATTACATTTCTTGAAGGAACACTGAATATTTTTACACTGAACTTTTTGAGACATTTAATTTGTTTACACTGAATCTTTTGGGACTTTTTTATTTTATTTATTTTTTTATTTACACTGAATCTTTTGAGACGTTGAATTTTTTTAAACTGAATTTGAGACGTTTGAAAAAATGTCAGGCAAAAAAACAGTGCTAGAAATTCGATGGCTTTTAAAATTCAAAGTCTGATTTAGATGCAAAATAAAATTCAGTTAAAAATTTGATGTAAAAAATTCAGTGCTAAAATTCAAAATCCAGTGGCACAGTTTTACTTCCATAGTGTGTCCATTAACTGATAGAAAAAAAGTTTAAATCTTTTGAAAACTTGAAAAGGGAATTTGACCTGGAAAACTAATTTATTTAGGTATTTTCAACAAAGACATTTTTATAATACAGACATTGGTAAATAAGTATCTGGTCACCTAAAAAAAGCATGATTTTTGGCTCTCACAGACCTGTAACTTCCTGAGCCTTCTCTGTCCTCCACTCATTACCTGTATTAATGCACCTGTTTGAACTCTTTATCAGTATAAAAGACACCTGTCCACAACCTCAAACAGTGAGACTCCAAATGCCACTATGGCCAAGACCAGTGAGCTGTCAAAGGACATCAGAAACAAAATGTGGACCTGCACCAGGCCTGGAAGATTTAATGTGCAATAGGTAAGCAGCTTGGTGTGACGAAATTAACTGTGGGAGCAATTATTAGAAAATGGAAGACATACAAGACCACAGATAATCTCCCCCGATCTGAGGCTTCATGCAAGATCTTACCCCATGGGATCAAAATGATCACAAGAACGGTAAGCAAAAATCCCAGAACCACACGGGGGGACCCAGTGAATACTGCAAAGAGCTGGGACCAAAGGAACAAAGGCTACCATCAGTAAAACACTACGCCGCCAGGGACTCAAATCCTGCAGTGCCAGATGTGTATCCCTGCTTAAGCCAGTACATGTCCAGACCCGTCTGAAGTTTGCTAGAGAGCATTTGGATGATCCAGAAGAGGATTGAGAGAATGTCATACGATTGGGAGAATGTCAGATAAAACCAAAATAGAACTTTTTAAAAACTCAAACTTGTCATGTTTGGAGGAGAAATGGTGAGTTGTAACATACCTACTGTAAAGCATGGGGGTGGAAACATCATGCTTTGGGGCTGATTTTCTGCAAAAGGACCAGAATAACCATCTGTGTAAAGGAAAGAATGAATGGGGCCATGTATTGTGAGATTTTGAGTAAAAACCTACCTCTTCCTAGCCTGACAAGCCAGACCCACATCAAGATGTTTGGTCTGGAAACTCCCCATTGACCGGGCTCAATCCGAGTTGCGGGATAAACGGTTGGAGTCTTTCAAACTCACTCTACACGCGATAGGATAGCGCTACCACCAACCAGAGCAACGAAGGTGAAACAGAGCTTGTTGATAGATTAAACATTCGCTGTATCCAGTCAGCAAAACTCAGAACACATCTTCCCTTTTTAAGAATGACTTCAGTGCCGTTCTTTGTTCTTTTCTCAGAGAAAAGCTTAACTCCAAGTCTTCCAGAGTCGCGTTCAAAGCTGATTCGAAAGACCACCGTTCGCCAGTTTCTGTGTTTACTAGAAGCACGCAAACGCAACTCGGCCGTCGTCATTATGGCCCCGCCCACCGACTCTATACACGATGTGAATGGCCCGGCAAGAGTTAAGCGAATACAGCTCAGAAGGGTATTGAGAGTTGCCAGACGACACTCGTGGGCAGATTAAATTTGCTGCCGCTAGGGTGCGTCTGGATTTCTAGGCTAACCTCCTCCCATTAGCAAGGGCAAAACGTGGCTGGGTCTTTCAGCAAGACAATTATCCCAAAAACACCGCCCGGGCAATAAAGGACTAGCTTTGTAAAATGCATTTTAAGGTCCTGGAGTGGCCTAGCCAGTCTCCAGATCTCAACCCCATAAAAAAATCTTTGAAGGGAGTTGAAAATCTGTGTTGCCCAGCAACAGCCCCAAAACATCACTAGCTCTAGAGGAGATCTGCATGGAGGAATGGACCAAACTACCATCAACAGTGTGTAAAAACCTTGTAAAGACTAACAGAAGACGTTTGACCTGTCATTGCCAACAAAGAGTATATAACAAAGTAATGAATTGTAGCGTCTGTGGTCTCTTACAATGAGGATCAAAGAGGAACCCAATGTTGATTGTAAAAAGGGGGGGGGGGGGTAGCTTTTAGCCGCATGTAAATTAAGAGCCACGCCACAGAGTCTGTGGGAAGTGACAACTCCGGCAGTTTTACGACCCAGTCCAAATAAAACAGGCAGTGATCGGGTCACACGACTCGAACCCTGTTCCCCCCCCCTCCCCCCCTTCATTCCCCAGACAGAAAGGCGCCAAGACTCCTGTCAATACACACGGACTCACAAACACACACACACATTCCTTATGAAGCTTTAATTAAGACTATTCTAGACTGTATACGAGGTAGCTTGGTGTGTATATGCATGCTCCTTGACTCATGCCTACTCAGTCATGGCGTAGAAACAATGTAAGTTCATTTTAAATGCTTGTATTTCTGTGTAAAATTGTATCTCTGTTTTAATATCTCCCAGCCATAAGGTGTTTGATATCTAAATATTCCTATTTCTTTGACTTACTCAACGATGCACAAAATGGGATTGTGAAATGTATCATTAATATGTTTAGCCGACTTGGGAGCAAAACCATACAAAATCAACACCCCTTTACGACACCTCAGAAACATGCAAAACAGGTCATAAACTAAGACAAAGATAACTTTTCCCGCTCAGAATTCACCCTCTGGATTGGGTGAATTATCCAGAAGGGGGCGTGGATTAATTGTCTTAAAAGACCAGTGGAGACCACAATCGTTCTCTTCTGAAAATCCTCTTCTTCTGAAAATCTCCTCTCTTCCGAAATCTTCTCTTCTACAATCCGGTCTTCAACAACCCTTTGCTTCTCGTTTCATCAACTTACTAGCCCCACGGGCCTTCTTCAGGAGGAGAACACGAAGCGCCGCTAGAGAAAAAGCTGCTTCCCTCCCGACCTCGGAAAGAACCACCGGACACGCAGGAACACACGCACACACGCGAGAAGCCAAAACAAAACCAAAAAGAAAGCAAGTATTCTTATTCTTCCAAATTCAAACTGCTGTAAAGAGGGTGTGTTATTTTCCCGTTGGGACAAGTTAACTCCGTGAAGGTTGTATTTGATGAACTGAAGGAAAGCTGCTTCTTACCCCTAATTCTTTGTACCATCTCTCTCTCTCTCTCTCTCTCTCTCTCTCTCTCTCTCTCTCTCTCTTTTATCTCTCTCTAATTTCATTATTCTCTTTTATGTATTCTTTCGTTAATATCTATATGTCTACTCTCTTGATGCATATTTAGTGTGTACTTTCTGTGTGAATCGTAGTGTTATTTTTAGTCTGTGTTTATTAAACCTCCAAAAGACATTTTATGAGTTGAATCTGTTGTTCTCCCACATACACAAAGTCAATGAAACTTATGATCTAATGTTACCTAACTGCTCATGCTACTATTTTAGTAAAGTAAACTGTATGACCATATGAAATATTGAACTTGTCCTGATCAGTAAAGTTAATGTTTCTTATGCGCTCGTAAAGCAGTAATCCCTTATTGAGAATTGATTTGAAAAGTCTATAACTAATTTGGTGGACAAACTTAGTAGGATAATTTCAAGCAAGTCCGTAAAGGGTTACTTGTATTTAATTAAACATTTTTCCCTATCGGAAAATCTTAATACGTAATGAACAACTGGCAAATTATATTCATAAATTCATGAATATTGAATATTAAATCCCTTTTGAGTTAATTATTCCCCGAGATATTAAACTCATAGTCATTGTTGTTACAGAATTAACTTTTTTTATTGACCAAATACTTATTTTCCACCATAATTTGCAAATAAAATCTTTAAAAATCAGACAATGTGATTTTCTTTACGTTATTTCTCATTCTGTCTCTCTTATTTGAAGTGTACCTATGATGAAAATTACAGAAATTACGCCTCACACAAAACCATTTAGTAGTGCAGAAATATTGCCAACACTGTTCTGTGATTTATCAATAAAATAGCTTCGAAACTGAAAAGTTGATAACAAAAACTCAGAGCTTCAATATAAGTAGAGACGCTGGCAGATCGAATTAATTCACATGCAATCACTCTCTACTTTATCTGTACATTATTCAGAACGAGCAGAAATCTGTGAGAAATATAACGACCATAAGACAAAAGAACTGATACAAAAGCTGTTATGTATGATTAATAACCTTATGGGCAGCGCTGTGTCATGTGCCATAACTGGCATGTGCACAAGAAGACCCGAGTTCGAGTCTCAGCTCAAGGCTCAGGTTTATTTGTTCATTATTGACTTCATCAGCGACTAGTTGACGTCGACTCGACTTTCATCACATAAATGTTGACTTTAAAAAATCGGAAGTCGTTCAACCCCTACTCTACAGGTACTCAAGATTGACATGAAATGGACAGAAACTGAATGTGATACCCCCCTTAAATTTAAACTGATTTAGTACCCTAACAATAATCAGCACATTAAACAGTCTCTGAAACAAAAGGTGTTTCCTGTCTGTGAAATTCATTCCACAATGACATATAAAACAAGTTCTCTCAAACATGAATACTCTTGTGGTACTCCAGGGCTATTTTATACCTAAAACATTACCCAGAGTGACCACATGTTCTGGTTTCATTCCAGTGTGAACTCTCATGTGCCCTTTAAGGCTTACTTTATGGTTGAAATCTTTTCCACATTGTTGGCATGTGTAAGGCTTCTCTCTAGTGTGAACTCTCATGTGAACATTAAAGTTTCCAATATCACTGAAACTCTTTCCACACTGCAGGCATGTGTAAGGTTTCTCTCCAGTGTGAACTCTCATGTGCCCTTTAAGGCTTACTTTATGGTTGAAATCTTTTCCACACTGTTGGCATGTGTAAGGCTTCTCTCCAGTGTGAACTCTCATGTGAACATTAAAGTTTCCAATATCACTGAAACTCTTTCCACACTGCAGGCATGTGTAAGGCTTCTCGCCAGTGTGAATTCTAATGTGCCTGTTAAGGCTTTCTTTTCGGTTGAAACTCTTTCCACACTGAGGGCAGGTGAAAAGCTTCTCTCCAGTGTGAACACTCATGTGGACATTAAAGTTTCCCATATCACTGAAACTCTTTCCACACTGCAGACATGTGTAGGGGCTTTCTCCTGTATGAATTCTCATGTGTACTTTAAGGTTTCCTATACTACTTAAAATCTTTCCACAGTGTTGGCATGTGTAAGGCTTCTCTCCAGTGTGATCATTCATGTGGACTTTAAGGTTTCCCATTTGACTGAAACTCTCTCCACACCGCAGACAAGTGAACGGCTTCTCTCCAGTGTGAATTCTAATGTGCCTGTTAAGGCTTACTTTTTGGTTGAAATCTTTTCCACAGTGTTGGCATGTGTAAGGCTTCTCTCTAGTGTGAACTCTCATGTGAACATTAAAGTTTCCCATATCACTGAAACTCTTTCCACACTGCAGACATGTGTAAGGTTTCTCTCCAGTGTGAATTCTAATGTGCCTGTTAAGGCTGTCTTTTCGGTTGAAACTCTTTCCACACTGAGGGCAGATGAAAAGCTCATCTCCAGTGTGAGTTCTTATGGGCTTGTCAAGGCTTCCTTTTAGAACAAATCTCTCTCCACGCTCTTGGCAGGTGAAAGGGCTCTCTCCCGTATGAACTCTCATGTGTACTTTAAGGTTTCTTTTACTACTTAAATTCTTTCCACACTGAGGGCAGTTGAAAAGCTTCTCTCCAGAATGAACTCTCATGTGAACATTAAAATTTCCCATATCACTGAAACTCTTTCCACACTGCAGACATGTGTAAGGTTTCTCTCCAGTGTGAACTCTCATGTGCCTGTCAAGGCTTCCTTTTAGAGTGAATCTCTTTCCACACTGTTTGCAAGTGAAAGGGCTTTCTCCTGTATGAATTCTCATGTGTGCTTTAAGGGTTCCTTTACTACTTAAAATCTTTCCACAGTATTGGCATGTGTAAGGCTTCTTTCCGTTGTGAATTTTCATGTGTCTGTCAAGGCTTCTTTTTGCAGTGAAATGGTTTCCACACTGTTTGCAGTTGAAATTACTTCTAGTTCTTTTCTTTTCTCCCCTTTTTCGTGTCTTTTCAGTCAGTGAGCAACTAAGCGTTTTTTCTCTCGTTATAAAATCATGATTCTTATATCGCTCTTTCTCTTCCATTTCATTCAGTACTTCACTCTCCTTTTTCAGCACCATCAGGTCTAAGACGAAAAGAAACAAATGCACATTAACACCAGTTTAATGGTACAAAGAAACAGACAAAACATTTAGACATGTAAAGCATCAACACCAATGGAAAAGGGAACCCGGGGGCCCAGAAGTTTATGGAATGACATTGATATGAAGTCAGACTAAACTTTAGTTTAGTTCTCACGTCAATAATTTGTGTGTCGTCTGCACACTCTTGCTCCGTGTGATCTCTATCTCTCTCTTCAGGATCTCTCTTGGCAAATAGCAAAAATGTATCACTGAGGGGGTACTGAAGACATTCTTAAGACTGAATATCAAATATAATATCATATGTGCGGGGGGGGGGGTGTAAATAGCTTTCATAGCTATATGACAGCTATTCATCTCTTAGCCGTTCATAAACTTGTTCAACAAAATACAGCGATTAATAACACATTTTAACTCAGTTCATATCGTCAGTCGAGTGTTTGTGAGCTGATGTGACTTCTTATCACAAACCTTGAGATAGACGATGCATTATTTTATAGTATTCTATACAGTGATGAATTCTATGTCCCCTTTTTTATGTATGTATTATTTTATGCATTGGTTAGCCAAAGACACACTTCCACCTTGGTGGACAATAAAGAATATTTATTCTATATTTATTATAAATCCAATACAATATGTCAATCAGCACTGCATTATAATATACTTTATTATTATGAATATTCCCGAGACGGCTTGAAGAACTCAAATACACCATATACTAATGCAGTCACATGTTTAACGTGTTAACACGTAAACATGCCTTCATGTTTAATCAGTCATAGTGTTTCTATCTTCTTTTTTTCGGCCTACAACGCTAGTTTCACATTAGCGATTTCCAAGGGGGGTAACAAGCCTGCAGTCTCCCTCTCAGATACTGAAGCTTGCGCACCTCGATCGCCCCCCGGTGACCGGTCCCAGTATAGCCGCCCCTCTGTGTTTTCTAATGGACGCGAGGCAAACTAAACAATAAAATTACACTTCAAATATTTTCCATCACAATGATTGTTCAAAGTTATCATCACAATGATTTCATTTCAAGTGTTCGTTTTTAAAATAAGTTTAGTTTTAATTAGTTATCTGATGCTTTTAAAACGGGGGGTGTGACGTCATGATTGACAGCTAAGATTGATGGCTTCTCTGAATGAAGTCGTCACTGAGGCACTAACAGACTTTTTTCTGAATTTTTGGGAGCAGATTGGTGCTTTAGCTTTAATTTCTACATTTCCATAACTGTTTATTTCACACCAACAGAATTAATTGTTCTGCATCTGCGAGAGTGTGGGCGGGCTTTTGATATTGCGACTGTGCTTCCTGCTCTACTTCCTTCGCTCTACTGCGGAACTCCGGTCCCAAAATCTCTACTACGCAGACTCGGTCCCAAGATGTCAGCGCCGTGCAGGCCGCCTGAAAGCTTCAAATATGGCAAGCGGAAAAGGATGATGTCGAGTCGTCCATAATTTTTTACGGTCTATGAGGGGTAATCTAGCACTCGGAAAGCGTTCCACCCATAGGGGACCATTGCTAACCAAGCCATCACCTGCTGTTAGCATCCCATTGACTCTCATTCATTTTTGAGTCACTTTGACAGTGAATAACTTTACATCTGAGGCATTTAAAGACTCTATTTGTCCATTGTTCATTTATAAAGAAACACGACAATGCATAAAAGGCTCCATTACCTTGTAGAAGCTGTTTTTGTAAAAATAGGCTAACGATTGCATCATAACCAATGCGATTCTTTTTCTGTCTATGGCGATTTCCTGAAAACTACACCTGCGTCTCAATCAGCTCCCTAGTTCAATAGTCAGGGCACTGATCAGGACATAAGTCAAAGGGCTGACTCCCTGATCAGTGCCCTGACAACTGAACTAGGGAGCTGATTGAGACGCACCCAATTACTTCTCTGAGGAAAATGTGGACTTTCTACTCAAGGGCGCCCTCTGGCATCCAGTATGAATGAAATTATTATGGAAAAAAAATACTTCTTAATTAAATTTAAAAAACATTTTTTTTTTTTTTTTTACAATAAATCCTTAGACCTTTCTATTGATTTTTATTCATATGAAGTTTGCATATTAACAGATAACCCAGCCGTTTTTTTTACATTTTAAATCGCAATTTTAACCAGAATAATAGCAATTAGATATATTCCCCAAATCGTGAAGCCTTATACTCAACCCTACCTTACACATTAATACTGGAAAAAGAGCCCCTTTGATGTAAAAACGCTTTATGGTGTGATTTTGAATGATAACCATTCACTGTAGGGCTGGGCGAAAAAACGATAACGATAATGATTGCTAAATAATTTTCCTCGATAAAATGATAATAACAGTTCAATAAATTCTTGATCTAATGCTTACGCACTATGCACTTCTTGGTGCAGCACGTGGTGTTGTTTAGAGTCACAGTGGCTGACAGGCTTGGAGGATCGGAGTGAAGTGGAGCGAGAGGGAAAAAATAGAGCAAAAAATGAAGAAATTCAGCCCTTACAACCAGCTTAGAAGACACAGATATTGTTGACAAAAAAGTTTGTTCAACTTCAGTGGTTTGGAGATATTTTGGCTATCCAACATAAAGCGACGTACGTGCACTGCTTATCATAGGTTCACCACATGGAATATAATTATTAAATTATCTTGCTTTTTCAAAGTTCTTCCATATAGAATTGAGCCCAACACAGCTGTAAATCTACATAAGACTAATATCAGTTCACGCATAGGCTTATCACCTTGTTAGTTGTAGCTAACATTACCAAACTATAATCACTAAAACATCGGACTTATTGAAAAATATATCAGTATCATAATTGTTTGTCTTTGGTGATGTATTAATGACTCAGCATGTATTAATGACTCAGGTTATGTATTAACAACTCAGCATTGCCTGTATCAAAAGATAAATAATTTCATCCGATGTTTAAAATGAATAAAATAGACTTTACAGCCTTTACTAGATTTCCACGTCTACTGAACTTTGTCTCTCTCCCGGCCAGCCCACTGTCAGTGAGGTGTGTGTGTGTTATACCTGTCAACGCTCCCGTTTTTGCCGGGAGTCTCTCGTATTTCACACCCATCGCCCGCCCCCCTGCTGTTTTGTAATTTCTCCCGGAAATTTCGAGTCCGAGTCGAGTCACCATTACCTGATTTCGAGTCCGAGTCGAGGCTCGAGTCCCATGTTCGGGTCCAATTAATTATACTTTAAATTATCATTTATTTATGTGATGCAAAGCTGAATTTTTAGTATCATTCCTCCAGTTTTTTTTCTTTCTTTTTTTGAAATAAATCAATAATTTTATTCAGCAAGGATGTGTTAAATTGATTAAAAGTGACAGTGAAGGAGATTTATATTATTTGAAAATATGTTTTTATTTTGAATAATTCTTTTGAACCTTTTATTCATCGAATATATTAGGCAGCAGAACTGTTTGCAACATTCATATTAAATCCTCATATGAGAATGATTTCTGAAGGATCATGATCACTGAAGACTGGAGGAATGATCCTGAAAATTCAGCTTTGATCACAGAAATAAATGATCATTTAAAGTATAATAAATTGAAAACAAAATATTTTAAATTGTAAAAAATATATCACAATATTACATTTTTTTCTGTATTTTTGTCAAATAAATGCAGGCTTGATGAGCAAAGAAACTTCTTTCAAAAACAATACAGTAATGTGTCCAAACCTTTAGCCTGTACTGTATGTAGGCAAATACATTTGAAAGGATTGTTTATTGCTGCTTCCATAGACACATTTGTGTATTTTACAAACTATAAATGTATTATTTTGCTATAAATTATATGTATTTAAATATCTGAATGAAATCTAAAATAAACATAAACGGGATTAAGCGCTGAGCGTGTTCGTCTTTGGCTCAGCGCCAGCCTTTGCAGAAAGCATAGTTTGAATCTGGCAGTTATGTCCCGTCGCTGTACATTTGCTTCCCTGTACGTAGACATCGTCGACGTCTGATGCCAAATAGGCAGACATCGCCCAACCCTAGCTTCCTCTGTTTATTATCATGTATGCATTAGTCAATAATAGTTTCTGCATTTTCCTAATGACAACATTTAGACCGCGAATAATGCAGGAAAATGCAACGTAAAGTGTGTGATGGCAGTGAGTGTGTGGTTAAGCAAGGAGAGCGAGCGGTAGCAGTGTCTGTGAGGGAAAAAAAAGATCACGGTCGCGGCTGGTCTTGGAGCCCGAAACAGGAAAACTGTAACATCTTATATCAAATTTTATAACCTATTTAGTCAGAAAAAACGTAATTAATTTGATGAATCCTCAAGTTCGATTTTATATCCTTGAGACTCGAGTCCAAGTACGAGTCATCAGTCCGCGAGTCCAAGTCGAGTCACGAGTCCAGAGAACGGAGTCTCGAGTCCAGAGAATAAGGACTCGAGTCCGAGTCCAGGACTCGAGTACTCCATCACTGATTTCAAATAAATGTGTTGCGTGTGTATGTGTGTACTTAGTATGGCAATGAATTCATAGTTTATTTTTAAACAATTGCTTGTCCAGAACCATATATAACAACTTTTGATCAGGCATTTAAAACCACTACCACCGGACAAGATTTGTCATGACACCGGGGTTACACCCCTACTCTTTATCGAAAGACATCCTGGGATTTTTAACGACCTCAGAGAGGTTATATAAGGATTTATAAGGTTTGGCATGCTTACCAGAAAGATTTTATTTAATTATTATATTTTTGTTTCTGGACAAACATTATCTTTAATCAGCAGAGGCAAATGTTATATCATTTCAGTTCAATTATAGATTTTACTAATTAGATTTATTTTATAAATTATTTTTATATTAATAATATTCTCTATTAAACAGCACTAGGTAGCTTTTCAACCTTCATAATATATTTTCAAGACTCTTGTGATGATACATCGACTTACAATAGGTTGAATGACACGTCTGCCATAGCTTGATGGGGTCTGTATCGTTTTTAATCGTACTTTTAAACTTCGGGTTTCGGGTAGTAACCCGAGAACAAAAAGAACTACAAAATTCGTCTGCTTTACGGCATATACGTCACTTCCACCAACACACACACTTCCTTACATTCGAACGTGCGAGCCCAACTTTGTTCGTCGGATAATTTAGTCATGTCCGAAACAGCAGAGACAAATAAGAAAGAAAAGGTTTTGTTGGAGGAAAGCAATAAGAGGAAACGAAAAAGTGATGGGATTAAAGGCAGGATGAGGATCAACATTGGACCAGCGTTTGCTCGTCGGCGTGAGCTGAAGGAGGCGTGCCCAACCGATGCTGTCCTGCTTGTTAAGGTGATTACCTACCACTCAAACATTGAATTTAAGTATCATATAGATTCTGTAAAACGGTAACCAATAGACTACTATAATGACGCTGGCTTGTAAACGTGAGCATCGCAATTATTTGGCGTTTGAAAAAAATAAAACCCATGAAATTATATTCATATGACATGCTGAAACATATGCCACTGACTGTACCTGGGATGAAGACATTTCACACGCGCCGCCAGAAGAACATGTGTGTTCCTGCATGTGAACTCCTCCTGCAGTGTTCAGGGGAACTGTTAGTGCTGCACCAACCCGCGGGCTGCTTTTATGAAGTTATTTGGCCCGCCCCGCACCACTGTATATATTTTTACAACCCGCCCCGCACCCGCGACCATTAAATAGACATACGGGGTTGGCGGGTTATAAGACGACCCGCGCATCACTAGTTCAGGGCTACCAGGGTTGTCATGTCAACAAATGCACGCGCGATGGCATCCCCTGTTGTAGGATGACAGCTTACGACGGTAGTTAATTTTTCCCAACTGTAGGGGGACCCTGAGAGCAAAAGTTACCAAGTGCTGCTTTAATATTGCTTTTAATTAGCCTGGATGCCAGCCGAACTTAGCACCGCCCACAACATTTTTAGGTCAGGCAGTTCGGTCTGGCCTTGCTCCATAGAGGAGTAATTATTGTAATTATAATTAATAGTAATTATAGGGTAAAATGTGTGTTATTCTGGCAAGGTTGCCTGCTAAAGTTCGCACTCATGGGTCTATATATCACATAATAGTCACTTCAACCCGCAGACATAGAAAACAACCAGCTGGGGGAAAAACGCAGACTTGGCAACACAGTGCAGTTGAACTCTGTTGACATTTGACAATGCGTCGCTTCGTTGCTCTGATTGGTTGTGGGTCTATCCAATTGATGTCTTTCCTGGTTCGGTTGAAACACGCGCCATAATCACAGCCCAATGGAGCAGTTTCAGACTAGTATGACCACGTCAGGCTAGCTTTTAATAGTAATAAATAAATCTGCCTCAGTTTTAATTGTTCACCTGTGTGGAAAGTGTGTGTCATGTTTTGACAATAAAGGATAGTTTAAAACCACAGTTAACTGTCTGTTTTCTACATCTTTTACTCAGGAGCAAAAAAACTTTAAAGAATTAAAGATTTTACATTTATCGTGCTTTTTATCGATATCGACTGATATGGAAAATTATATTGTGATAATTTTTAGGCCATATCGCCCAGCGCTAATTCACCGTAAATAAGGGCTCTCCCTCCTTGCAAAAGCCAATTAAACACTGAATGAAACCAACCTGTTTGTTCCTCAGTTTCTTCATGTTTCACTCTCAATGTTTCTTCAATCTTCACATCTTCACTCTCCACTTTAATAAACTCCATCTTTATAATAGCGTCACGTGGATCTCAATGACTTCACCAGGAATTTTTCAGTGTGTTTTTCCTGTTTTAGATGAGAATAATTAACAGAAAGAAAAATAAATCCACATTTAATCTCCGAACTCTGAAATTAAATCTGAACTAGAACAAATTAAGTCTTAATCAGTTTTAGCTCAGTCAATGGTAAGAGAGAGTTAAGACTTAAATCACCCGATTAATCTAAACATAACACTGCAGATTAATAATATAATGCAAATTATACAGACCCTTATATATTAGTCTGTTTAGTTATTTAATGATTTGTAGAAATCGAGAAATGTGAATAGAGCGCTTTGAATCATGGAATAATTTGTTGTGAATCAATCGGTTCAATTGACTCAGAGAGTCTAACCCTGCGTCCCAATTCGCATACTATCCATACTAAATAGTATTCGAAAATAGAATTAGTACATATGTCTCAAATCGTAGTATGTTGAAAAGAGTATTCCAAAGATTCCACAGGATGGTTTAATATTTCCGGTCCGAATTCGAAGTATGGATCTGAGCACTCTAACGGCTGATAATGTCCACAACCCATTGCGAGTTGGACGAGGATTCGATTAGAACTACAAACGCGGATAAAAAGCGTTTAAAAACTACAAACATGACGGATGTGCGAGTCCGACGGTTAAGTAGAGAAGTTTAGATAAAGGGGTCGTTTGAGTGACCAACTATCAATATTTAACTTGACATAAGTACTTTTATACTTTTTTTTTTATTATTATTTATTTATATATACATATTTGTCCTCATTATATTTCACCTGCAGCAGCATTGTGAACTTTTGTAATGACACGTTTGTACATTAACTTTTAAATGCATTATTATAAAAACTGCTAACACATGAGGGGAGTCTGCATTAAAGACACACAAATGGCAGATCAACGTGCGGCTAAATTTCTCTCTGATACGGTAGGAGATTAATCTGAATGTGGAGGATTTGAACTGTGACAAATCTGACGATGATTGACAGGGCAGTTAAACGGTGACGGGATGCACGTAACTAAGCGACAGAGTCCCGAAGCTTCATACTTTTCTGCTACACACTCAAAAGTATATACTTTTTCTTCACAAGAAGAGTACATACTTTTAGGACGTAGTATAAGTAGGCGAATTGAAACGCAGCGTAAAGATCCGGTTCTCTCGTCACTCGCCAGAAACTGAATTTTGAACTGATTCACGATAAAGAGCAAAATGAGACGCTCCTTCTGTTACTCGTGAGTTTATATTACTTTACTCACACAACGCTGGTAAGTGTTAGATAAAGCAATGCAATGTTGCTTTTAACAAGGCATCATTCATTCTGCTTCGTTTTGAACACTTAAAAGACAAACCTTTTTCAGTTGAATCACA
The DNA here is from genome assembly GCF_024679245.1 of Pseudorasbora parva. Classification (NCBI taxonomy): domain Eukaryota; kingdom Metazoa; phylum Chordata; class Actinopteri; order Cypriniformes; family Gobionidae; genus Pseudorasbora; species Pseudorasbora parva. The sequence goes on along the minus strand of NC_090191.1, from coordinate 6,474,256 downwards.
AAAGCTGCACGAGAGAGGCGAGGTCTTATGACGTCGCAGCAACACACCAAAATAAAAGTCATGTTGTATAAAACCACACAAGTGCACAGAAATGTTTTCTCTAATCACCTGAAATCTTTTATGAGTGCTTCATTTAATTTGCAATAACCTGAAAGGACATTGTCAACAAAGATAGAACTGTGAAATAAATACTTTAATTAGATGACCTGACACTTTTTTTTTAACATTGATAAAAAAATGTGTAATATCATGCATACATTCTATTCTTCATTTACTTGTGCATAGAGAGTTATTTTGGCAGATATATATATAAAAGAAAAATAAATCAGACGTCTGTTTCAGAGTTCTTAACACAGAAGTGTCTTTGTAAATGCTCTTCACAAACATGTCATCATGGGCACAGACAGCAGTCACACCATCAAACCCGTGCCGTGATAAGGTCTCTCAAGCGGGTCCTAAACCAGCCAATCAGGAGACGCACCCAGCCAAAGTGCATTCGGATAAATCACCAGTCCACATTTCTGTAAGTTTAGGTTTTTGAGAGTTGCATAGTCCTTTTAAGGCATTACGTTTCTGAAACATTATCTTAAGGTTAGTATTATGTTCCTGGAACATTTTCTTAAGGTTAGCATATTGTTCTTTCCAACTAAATTGGATTAACAATACAACATTTAAAGAACCTTTTTATTTGGAACGTTTCAACTTAATTTTTTTTAACACAATCATATACCCATTACAAGAATATCACAATAAAATGCATTACAAAAGGTATGTAAATTACATAACCACACTTTAAAAACTATTAACACTTAATTTCATGTAAATGGAACAATTTGAATTTATGGTCATTATAACTTAAAAAGTAAAAACACAACAGCATATTTCATATTAAAGGGGCACTATGCAACTTTCCATCCACTAGAGGGCACCTATTACAAACAAATGCGTAGTTTGATGCTTAGAACAAATGCCACGTTTGAGCGCAGTATCTTGGGACATGTGGTCTTCACCTCACAGCCGGTGGAAAATAGGACTCGGGCAGAAATCATGTTCATGAATGCGGTTATTAACGTTACTGTAATATGAAGCAGAGCAGGACCGAGTGTTGTGGAGCTGAGCATGGCCGCTGGAGCGATTGTTACACACACACGGCTCACGAGCAACGAGGCTTTTATTATGACGGGATACAGTCGTCGGGCGCCTGCTTTTCCGGTCATGACGTAAAGCAGCTCTGTTTATCATATTAGATACATTTAAGTGTGTTTAAAATTATGTTATGACGTTACTCGCTGCTGTGACATGTTCACACTGCTAAGAGTAAAGCGCTTCTGCAGAATAAAACCTAGGGTAACGCAGATATGACACAATTGACAGGCGACTACCTCAAACGCAATGCTGACATGTCCCGGTTCAGTGGTTAAAATAGCAATTTTCTCACAATTTACAAAATTGGAAACATTTGGGATATTGTAAGTACTCAACTGAACAAAATATATAACACTGGCCTAGTGGTTTTTGTATATTTCACTGCAAAAATACTACATAGTGCACCTTTAACATTTAAATGTACTGGGAATGATAATACACATCTGTGTGGGGGTGCCAAACTAGCAATGTGGTCCAGTCTCTTCATGCTCCTAATTGCTAAGCTAATAAAACCTATATTGCTAAGCTGTAGGTTGCCTTTTTTGCAAAATACATTTTGTCAGTTAAATACTTGACCAAGTTTAATGTTTTCATCTCCCTAATGTAACATTTTTGAGATTATATTATGGTTTTATTAGGTCATTAATAGCAAATATTGCGACTTTGTCTTGTGTTTGAAACCTTATGTGTGAAAATATCTAGAAAATGAAAACACTTTACAACATGTTTGTTCTGAGTAGAGATATATTGACCGGTTGAGCTGTTCTTCATAGCTGCTACAGTAGGAGACAGTGCTCTAATGTTCACAGTGAAGCGGTAAAAACAGATTTCCAGTGTTTGGCTGCTCGTGAAAATCTTCACTGCTGCTCTGATTCTCGCTGAACTGACTGTTATACTGAGGTGGAACTCGGAATGTAGCACTGTGACTTCATGAGGTCTGTGATATCATGGGGCCTGTAACATCACAGGGCCTGAGACACCATAAGGCCATGTATGGCTATATATGTCTTGTGTTTAGCCTTATGTGTGAAAATAATATCTAGAAAATGAAAACACTTTACAACATGTTTGTTACGAATATGAGATATATGTGCTGTAATGTTCAAAGTGAAGTGGCAAACAGATTTCCAGCGTTTGGCTGCTCGTGAAAGTCTTCACTGTTGGTCTGATTCTCGCTGAACTGACGGAACACTTTACAACATGTTTGTTCTGAGTAGAGATATATTGACCGGTTGAGCTGTTCTTCATAGCTGCTACAGTAGGAGACAGTGCTCTAATGTTCACAGTGAAGCGGTAAAAACAGATTGTTTGGCTGCTTGTGAGAGTCTTCACTGCTGCTCTTATTCTCGCTGAACTGATTGTTATACCAAGGTGGAACTCGGAATGTAGCACTGTGACTTCATGAGGCTTGTGCCATCATGAGGCCTGTGACTTCATGAGCCCTGTGACATCATAGGGCCTGTGACATCATGGGGCCTGTGACATCATGAGGCCTCTGACATCATGCTTGTCCAGTGGAGCCTCCATCAGACCGCTGCTTTCACAGATGCTCGTTACTTTACAGCTGTATACATACAATCTATTGTTTTGTTCATTTTACGGGGGTTGTGCGTCAGTTCAGAATAATCACATCATATCGGATCTCTGCAGCGATCGTGTGTGTGTATGCTTGACCTACCCGACTATTATATTTAGCTGTTGTAATGTGTGTAATGTTATGGCCATTGATAGGAGATTATCATGTCTTTAGACTGAAATGTCATATCTGGGCCATGTGTGCAAGATAATACCCACATCAAGGGGCGTTCCTTACTTAGGGCGTTCCAGTTCAGGCCATTGGAAAGGTTCGGACAGTAGTGGGCACTCATGCAATGTAAGCAATGACGCACATCCGAGTGAATGAGAAGGAGGGAAGTTCAGGAGGGAAGGGCATAATAAAAACGAACTGGAATGCAGCACCAGCCGTCATTCACTGATAACTCTCTTCAGCTGGTCTGACAATTCTGTGCGTGAGTGAGCTCCAGACTGTGGTGAGCTCTCAGCCAATGATGCGCTGAAGCTACACAAGGACCGCCCTCCTCATTTCCATGTTGCACACATAAAAAAATAAATAAATGAAGCAATCGATCAATAAATGTAAAAATAAATACATGTAGGAATAAATAAATGTAAAAAATAAATGATCGCATAAATAAATAAATTTAAAATTTTTTTAAAATTATTTAACAAATAAATGAAAGTTAAAAATGTATTTTTTTTTATAAAAGCAGAAAATCATTAATTATGGGAAAGATAATACAAAATTGTATTTGATAAAAAAAAAAATGTAAGTAGTTTATTCTGTTATTTATTTTCCTAATATCACATTTATTTATCTATTTATTAATTTACATATGTGTATATTTAATGATTTATTTACTTATCCGTTCATTTATTGATTTATTTTTAATTTATGCAAGTTTGGTACTCCATACGTTTGCCGATTCCCGCCTCCTTCTTCCCATAACTGTGTTACACCTGACAATACAAATTAACTGCAGTTTTCTTTTCTCTGCTTATTTCCAATTGAAAAGCAAACTTAGAAAACATACACTGATACGTGATACACTGACCTACATGACTAGGGTCGGGAATCGTGAGAAATTTTCCGGTTCCGATTCCTCTCAAATGAATTTACAGGTTGGCAATGTAAAAAAAAAGTCCTGTACTATACATTTATTACAGGATTAATCGAGCCATATGGAATTTATGGAAATTAAAATAAACATGTTCAAATTTACACCTCTGAAATTGTCTTATTACATTTTCTCTCTCTGTTTTAGGGATGTTAACCGATGACCGTTTGACCCATGGTTGACCGTATCAACGTTAACCGATCAAAGTTGTCGGTTAAAAAAAAAAGGGATCTCTAAATTAGGCTATTATAGACAGTGGACTAAACGCTACTACAGTTAGCAGTATCATTCCAAAATCTTTTTGTGTGAAGTGAACATATCCCTCGCACTCAATTTTTCATAACTCTCCTGTTTGTACTTAATAAACCATTAAAAACATTTGGGGCGAGGTCGCAGCATTTGCGCGCGAGGTTTGCAAAAAGTAAACAGGCTAAAACACTCGAGGTTAGAGCCAGAGCAGACGACAGTATGAAGCGTGCATTTCGCTTAAGATGGGCTTACATTTGGAAATATAACTTATTACATCTACATTTCAGTGGTAACACATAAGGTGTTGATCGTCTTTCTTTATTATTGTTAGCACTAACTTACCTCGAACTAAAGCGGCGTCTCTTCAGAGCTGTCATTTTCTTAAATGAGCCGCGGCAATGTTTCAAATGAGCTCATAACGCTAGACAAATGCCTTTATTTTCAACGCGATCAGCTTGTACCCAAACCATTTCGAAACTAATGAGCCATGGTCCTCGGATTACAAACAAGCTCCTCGGCGCCGCGTTTGCGGGACTCACGCTGTGGGGGATTTTAAAAAAGTGACGTGAGAGGAAGGGAGGCGGCAGCGCTAACGCCCGTTTCACACATACTCCGTCTGCAGTGCGTGTGCGGTGCGTGTTGCGTTGCGTGTGCGTTGCAGGAGCCCCACACCCTGTAGTCCTTTCACATATGCTGCGTTTGCAGTCCGCAACTGATCCGCTTTTACATACCACAAACACAGCATTTATTAATGATTTTTTATTTAAAATCCAGAAGTTGTTACTGATCTTGGCTCATCAGAATTGCAATTCTCTTTGTTTAATCTTTCTGAGTAGACAGGTTAACGTAGGCTACAAGCCTACATTTAAACAACATTTTTTTCAATTCATTAATTCATATTTATATATTAATATACTTTAGATTTAGCGCACACAAAAGGCAAAACATTTAAACATAGGTTATAGCCTAAAATCATAAACATTTTAAATTAGAAACTTAGAATAGGCTATTCAAAAACAGCCGACTCTCGTCTTTTCTTTCGTTTTTAAACCCGTTTAAAAGAAATCCTGCAGGTCAAAAATAACTTTGCATTTCACCTCCAAGAAAGTACGAGTGCTCTCCATTATGGCACACTTTTTTTTACCTAAATGCCAGGTAAGGTGTCGTTTTGTTGCTTTACTTGAGAAAAAAAGCCATGTGTTGACTTTGAAACAAGAGTATATTTTAAATGATATGCATCCGTGTTGAAATTACTAGATTTTCGCGTCAGTACATGTTTATTTTAATGCGAACAATGTTCTATCACTTTAATGCAGCAACGCAACGCAGCAAAAAATAGACTCGGTACGAAAACGATCCGTGCACTGCTGCAGACGCAACGCTCCTGGAACGGACTGACGGACTGCATCCGCGTGCAGTGTGAAAGCTGTAATCCGTTAACATGGGTACGGAAAAAAATATGCAACGCACACGCACTGCAGACGGAGTATGTGTGAAACGGGCGTAAGACAGAGTGAGTGTGTGTGTGTGTGTGTGTGTGTGTGTGTGAGAGAGAGAGAGAGAGAGAGAGAGAGAGTGTTCCCATGGTTACGATGGCAGCTTGCAACAAAAATATCAGCTCCTGATATCAGCATCTTTTTACCAGAAAATGTATGTTTTTTATGACTCAAACAGTAGTTCAATAATTGAATACTTAATTATGAACAATTGAGGCAGAAGATTTTTGAGGTAAGACCTCTGAAAAATATTTTATCAACTTGTAATCTCCAAAAAACTGCTTGTAAACTCAACATATCAAGCTAACTGCTAGCCAAGCTAACATTCCGTGGCAGTTAATTCAGTTGAGAACAACATGGGCCTGCACAAAGCTGAGGCATTTTTCAAAAATGAAGAGGAGTTGGAGATAATATACCCAGCTGAAGTTAAATCTATCAAAGATAAGAAAAAGATTAAAGAAATTATCACGAGAGAGAACCCAGAGATACTGCTGTCTGACTACAGCGGAGCAGAAGACAGAGTCCGATGTAACCTGCTCTTCTTCACTGAATATCCATCCGTCTGGCACACCATCCTCTGCTCTGCCATGACATGTAGAAGGAAAGGAGGCATTAGCAAAGGCAGACAACTCACTCTGGAAGGAGACAACGACACAAAGCTAACAGTGAACCTCTATCACAATGGTACAGTCATGATCCAGGGACCAGAGTCCAGCCTTAAAGAATTACAGAGCAACTTTAAAGACCTTAAATCGGAGGTTCAGAAGATTAAAAAAGATCCTGAAGTGAGGAGAATCACAGAAGATGCACTCTGCACCAACATGAACCCCAGCCCAAGAACCCCTCTATCAGAGAGACCCATTAGCACTCCTTCATCTCCAAAGATAAAGGCCTTGAAGGACAACATTGCCAATTTGGAGCAGGAGTTCTTCCTGTTTAAAGAGGAAACTGCCAACAACCTCCACCAGCTCCTGAACCTGACCAGCCATGACAGCAATGAACAACTTCAACAGCTCTGCTCTGCTGTGAGACACCTGGAGGAGGGCAATCAGGAGCTGCGACAGGAGCTGAGGAGGGTGAGAGAGGAACTGGCTCGTAGAGAACAACACGGCCACACCCTGGAGAGACTGCTGGAGGAGACCAGAAACCAGCTGCACACAATTCAACATCAACAGTGTGTCAACACACAAACACACAACACGTCCACTCCTGATCCCATCCCAAACTCTCCTCACCATCAGCAGTGTGTCAACACACAACCTCAGAGATCCTTTACTCCTGATCCCATCCCAAACTCTCCTCACCATCAGCAGTGTGTCAACACACAACCTCAGAGATCCTTTACTCCTGATCCCATCCCAAACTCTCCTCACCATCAGCAGTGTGTCAACACACAACCTCAGAGCTCCTTTACTCCTGATCCCATCCCAAACTCTTCTCACCATCAGCAGTGTGTCAACACACAACCTCAGAGCTCCTTTACTCCTGATCCCATCCCAAACTCTTCTCACCATCAACAGTGTGTCAACACACAACCTCAGAGCTCCTTTATTTATACAGTCCGTCAACCTCCCCAGAGCCTCAAGAGAATTGAGAACCGCAGCACCACACAGAGCCACCCACCATTAACAACAGCATCACACAAAAGCACCAGCAGAGAACAGAACAGTAAAGACAACAATTTTTCCTCCTCCCCCACCCCTCTGACCTGTGGCCTCCCTCAAGGCTCTATTTTAGCACCCTCTTTATTTTCTCTGTACATGCTGCCTCTGGGCTATATTTTAAGAAAGCATGGTGTGTCCTTTCATTTCTACGCAGATGACACTCAAATCTATCTTCCTGTCAAGAAAAATAATTCAACTGCGATCACCTCTCTTCTCCATTGTTTAGAGGAGGTTAAATTATGGCTAGCCCAAAACTTCCTCTTCTTAAACGAGGACAAAACTGAGGTCATTGTATTCAGTCCCAATGACAACACTCAGCATATAAGCCCTGAGCTAGAAAGTTTATCCGCTTTTAGATCAACAAGGGTCCAGAACCTAGGTATTATTTTTGACCAGCATTTAAAATTTGACAGACATATCTCCTCCGTCATTGGTTCTAGTTTTTATCAGCTTCGTCTTCTGTCTAAAATTAAAAACTTTCTCTCCCCGAAAACTCTAGAAATGGCTGTTCATGCGTTTGTTACATCGCGTCTAGATTACTGCAATTCTGTATATTGCGGTATATCTAAATCTCAAATTGCACGACTTTAGCTTGTCCAAAATGCTGCTGCCAGATTTCTTTTAAAGTGTCGTAAATATGAACATGTCACTCCTATTCTTAGATCACTTCATTGGCTGCCGATTTGTCAGAGAATAGATTTTAAAATTCTCCTCTTCGTCTATAAATCCCTTCATAACATAGCGCCTGTCTATCTATCTGAACTCCTTCACTCCTATACTCCTTCCAGAAGACTCCGTTCTTGTGATCATGCTTTGCTGGTAGTTCCACGCGCTAGACTGAAGCGTAGAGGTGAGCGTGCATTTGCGGTAGCAGGGCCACGACTCTGGAATACCCTGCCTTTAGAGATCAGGCTGGCCCCTACCCTGTCTATTTTTAAGTCACTGTTAAAAACTTTTCTATTTACTTTAGCGTACTGATTACCCTGATGTGTTTGACTTTTAAAAGTTGTGCTTTTTATTTTTTACTCTCTTCCGGTTTTATTTTTATGTATGTATGCTATTCTTGACCTTCTGTAAAGCACTTTGGTCAGCCTGGGGGCTGTGGGAAATGTGCTATATAAATAAAATTGAACTTGAACTTGAACTTGAACATCGTCATCCTCTGTGACTCCAACGGCCACCATCTTGACCACAGACGACTGTTTCCGCAGAGATCTGTGAAGAAGCTCTGGTGTCCCACCTCACACTCTGCTTTGAGACTGCTGCGAGAGGGTGCACTGGGCGAGCCAACACACATCATTATTCACACTGGAACGAACGACCTCAGTGCTAGAAGTACGGACGTCACTAAAGCCCTGTCCAATGTGGTGAGAACCGCCAGGAGGATCTACCCCAGAGCCAAGGTCATCATCTCAAATCTTCTACCTCCCAGAGACGTGCCGCAAAGGACCATCAACAACATCAACGCAGAGATAGCTAGAGTCTGTGCTCCAATACCAAATGTCCACATAGCCGACCATCAGCACATCACACTCAAGCATCTGTATGACTACATCCACATTCATCGAGAGGGCATGAGACTGTTCGCGAAAACCATCAAGGACTCAGCTCTGAGAAGCCCTCAGAGAACCCATCCTGACCTCGAGGTCAGGCAGACAGAGCTACGCCGCTGTAGTGGCAGGACGAGGTAGCGCAGACACCAGCGACCTCACCCAGATAAAACACATGCTGAAAATCATATGTGATAACCTGTTAACTTAAGTTCTCACAGTGTGTCTGTAGACAAGAATCAGAATTACTTAATTCATTTTTTTTTTTTTTTTTTTTTTATTGTAAAATTTATTCACTCCCTATATTTCTATATATCATATATATTACCTTTTTAATTGATTAATCTATATTTTAAAACATAATTTGGTCATGAATTCATACATTTTTCTGGTATAAAATATTCCTCAATGTCATCGTTTAAAATAACATGTTATAATATTCAAGGGATGTTCTCTTCAGCTTTTGGAGAGAAAATTACTAATCCTGATTTTGTAAATACTGTATATAGTTCAGATGTAATTATTTTACTTGAGACATGGAGTTGTTTAGACTCCAAATCCCGCACCCCTTCAAACTACAGAGAGCTATGTGTCCCCTCAATCAAACAGCCTAACGTTAAAAATGGAAGAGACTCGGCAGGAATTATAGTTTGGCTCAAAGACCATCTGTGGCATTATATTCAGCTGGTAAAAAAAGGAAAAACGCATATTTGGCTAAACCTTCAGAAAGAGCTTTTGTGTTTAGATGAGGACCTGTACCTGTGTGCCACATACATCCCCCCCATACGAGTCTCCTTATTATGATGATGACATCTTCTCAACCCTACAGTCTGAGATCATTTACTTCCAGTCTCTCGGATCAGTTCTGTTAATGGGGGATCTGAACGCTAGAACGGCAAAGGAACTGGACTTCATCAGCTCAGATGGAGACAAATATATAAATGGTTCACTTAACCAACAAAAATGGTTTAGTAAACCACGGCAGAATTACGACAACACAATTAACAGACATGGAAAACAGGTCCTGCAGCTCTGCAAAAGCCTCGGCCTTTACATAGTTAACGGCAGAACAAGGGGTGATTCTCTGGGCCGATTTACCTACTGCTCACATCTAGGCGGCAGCACAGTAGATTACGCCATCACAGATTTAGACCAGAATAAAATTAATTATTTCACTGTGATGCCACAGCTACCTTTATCAGACCACAGTCACACAGTCCTCAGTCTGAACAGGGCAGTGAATCTTCTGCCACCTTCAGATCAGAAGGTTAAACTGTACCCACTCCCCCCAAAATATATATGGAGTAAAGAGAGTCCTGCCCTGTATGAAGCCGCGCTCGACAGCACTCGTGTTCAGAACATGATAGACTCATTTCTATTGACCAAATTTAGTGAAGAGAAGAAAGCCACCAATCTAGCAACTGAACAGCTAACTGAAATCTTTTCTTCAGTGTCCAAAAAAGCCCTGAGGAAAAGAAAAAAATACAGATGCAAAAAAGAAATGGCTAACGCTGGCTGGTTTGATAAAGAATGCCAAAAAGTAAGAAAAGATCTACGGTCGTTATCAAATAAAAAACATAGAGACCCGGCAAACCAACAAATACGAGCCACATATCAGCAAACCCTTAAAATATACAAATCACTATTAATACAGAAAAAAACTGATCACATGAAAATAAAACTAAACAAGATCGAGGAGGCAGTCGATCAAAATTATTTTTGGGAATTATGGAACAATTTAGACATTTCCAAAAAAGCCAGACAGCTTCCCATCAATGACCCAAAAATCTGGAATGAATATTTTGAAAATCTCTATTCACCAGATAAACCGACCCTCACCCAAAAACATCTAACCTCCCAATTACATCACCTGGAGCGCACTATAAAAGACCAGCTAAACCATTTAGACCAGTCCATAGCATTACATGAACTGACAGACAAGATGAAATCCCTAAAAAACTGAAAATCCTGCGGCGTGGATGGAATATCAAATGAGATGCTGAAACACAGCAGCCCCAAACTGAAAGATGCTATTCTAAAATTATTCAATCTCACATTAAAATCAGGACACTTTCCTGAGATATGGAAAGAAAATTTGATTACTCCAGTTTTTAAACAAGGCGAGAAGTACGACCCAAATAATTATAGGGGCATTACAGTGAGCAGTAACCTGGGAAAACTGTTCTGCTCCATTATTAATGACAGATTAGTACAGTTCATTCAAGAACACAAGATTTTAAAGAACTGTCAAATTGGATTTATGCCCAATCAGAGAACCTCAAACCACATCTACACACTCCACACACTTATCCAAAAACATGTTCATCAAAAAAAAACAAGGGAAAATATTTGGCTGCTTCATTGATTTTAAAAAAGCCTTTGACTCAGTATGGCATAATGGACTTTTTCTAAAACTTATACAAAGTGGAATAGGAGGAAGGACTTATGATATCATAAAGGATATTTATAACGGGAACAAGTGCTGTGTCAAGATCAACGACAGACGGACTGATTATTTCAGTCAGAATAAAGGAGTCCGTCAAGGCTGCAGCCTCAGCCCGACTCTCTTTAACATCTTTATCAATGAGTTGGCATCAGTACTTGAGAAGTCCTCTAGTCCTGGGCTGACCCTCGAGGGCAGACCAATCAAATGCCTCCTGTACGCGGACGACCTTCTGCTGCTGTCGCCTCATGAAGAGGGACTGCACCAAAGCCTCTCGGTTCTGGAGCAGTACAGCAGTGACTGGGCTCTACCAATCAACATGTCCAAGTCCAAAATCATGATCTTCCAGAAAAAACCTCGCCTTACTGATAAAAAATACCATTTTACAATCGGGGGAACACTTCTTAATCACATCACATATTATAATTATTTGGGTCTCACAATCTCTGCTTCTGGAAAATTTGAGATGGCAATCAAAGATCTGACTGATAAGGCACGCAGGGCTTATTACTGTATAAGAAAATCACTGTTCAAATTTAACCACCTATAAAACTGTGGATGAAGATTTTTGATAGCATCATCAAGCCCATTCTTCTTTATGGCTGTGAAATCTGGGGACCTAAATTTAAAACAAACTATAAATTATGGGATAAAAACCACCCCACCTTGAGTTCTGTAAGAACATCCTGGGACTTCACAAAAATGCCCCTAGTTTGGGCTGCAGAGCAGAACTGGGCAGATTCCCTCTCTTATCTGAGATCCAGAAGAGAGCGGCGAAGTTCTGGTTCCATCTCTCAGACTCGCTGACAGACGCCTACCATCACTGTGCGCTCACATACAGGGCAGGACACCCAGAGAATGACCCCTTGCATTATTTAGTGGAAACACACCAACTCAATCCAACCATTCGGTCAAAACTCACAAAAATTAAAGAAATAGGGAAAAAAAAACAAGAAGACTACATCAACGACTGGCAAATCAAAATAGCACAAATAAACAAATTGAAGTACTTCTGTAGAATAAAGACTGATTATCAATTGGCACCTTACCTGATCCAAACTAAAGACTATCGTCAGAGAAAACTCCTGACGAAGTATCGTTTAAGTGAGCACAGTCTGAGTGTGGAGACGGGCCGACACAAGCAGAGCTGGAGAGCCAGAGAGCTCAGACTGTGCTCACACTGCCCTGATGGAGTCGTAGAGGACGAGCTGCACTTCCTCACACAGTGCAGCAAATATAACAACACCAGAGAAACGTACTTCACCCAAATCACTCAAATGTTCCCCGAATTCCAGCAAGCAAGTGACATCGACAAACTGTGTTATATCTTAGGAGAAAAAGAGAAATGTATCCACTTTGCAACACAGTATGTGTCCTCCTGCCATATCATGAGGGACAAAGGCTGAACCCTCTTTAGTCTCCTCACTGCTCTCTGTAACCATTTACCCTGTATTTTACAACCGATTGACTTATGTCATAATATATTTACAATATAGCATGTATGTTTTTTTTCTTTTTTTTTCTTCTTTAATTATATTTTGTATTTAGATATCTATACCTGTATAACTTGTTACATGTTTTATGCTTTGGCAACATTGTACTATCCGACAGTCATGCCAATAAAGCTGAATTGAATTGAATTGAATTGAATTGAATTGAGAGAGAGAGAGAGAGAGAGAGAGAGAGAGAGAGAGAGAGAGAGAGAGAGAGAGAGAGAGAGAGAGAGAGAGAGAGAAAGAGAGAGAGAGAGAGAGAAACAGAGAGAGCGGGAGCGCGGCTCGCGGCTATGCTCCCAGCGCTTCGCACACACATTGCACCAGAACCGTTTTCGGAACCGACACTCAGGAATTTCGCGTGGTTCCGGTATTTTTCAAAAATGAGTATCGGTTCTGCATAAGAACCTGTTCTCGGTTCCCAACCCTATACATGACAGACTTTTTTTCCAAAGCACATTTTCACAAACTTGTAAAACAACACTATAAAACTTCAGCCCAGTTTCTGAGTCTCTCTGAATAACCAATCAGATCAGAGAGACTACTGCTTACGTGTCTGAGTGACATTCTTCTCATTCTCAAGCCTCAAACGTTTTTTGTGTGAAAAGTGACACACATTTAACAGACTTCAACACAACAGCTCAGAGCAATGAGAAGAAACCTCTACAAACATGATTTATGGTGAGTGTTTCATCTTTATTTAGTGTTTTCTTGTCGTCTTATGATGTGTCATTGGTGCTTCTGAGTCTTTAATGCTGTGCTTAAGTTATTTTGATGATTTTATTTAAACCTCTTTATGTCATGATCTGACAAATGACCAAGTGTGTGTTTGTAAGTGAATCACTGAAGGCTTTACAAATCAAATCAAATCAAATAATTTTACTGTTTGCCACGTTATGGTTCAATTAACCATGTAAAGATGACGTAGAAAGAGAAGGAGGAGTCATGGCCGAGCTGACTGGTTGATGGGCTGAGGTGAAATGTGAGATTGAATTGAATAATAATGATTTATGAGGCGACACATACTCTGTGCTTTCACACATGCTGAAAAAATAAAGCTAAGAGACATTTATTTGAAGTAAACTAACCGTGAAAAATCTTCTTTGAGACATAAACCTTTTTTTTGGGCACCTGTCCAGCTGGAAACGTGTGTGTGCATATGCGTGTGCCCGCGTGTTTTAAATGGTCCTGGTTAAACCGGTTTTAAAGATCAACATGTTTTTTGCAGTTGTTTCAAATTATTAACTGTAATAAGTAAATACTAATATCAGAAGCATTTGTTTTAGTAAGAACATATTCATGTATTCATTCATTCGTTCCATTTTACTGTCCATCATGTTTCACATACAAGGAAAAACTGCAAAACCTTTCAAATGCTTTTTATCTGTACAGTCCACGTTTCATTCAGTCTATGAAATCAGTTTGATTACACTGGACCATCCTCAGTAGAGAACAGATGAACACTTGTAAACTACACTAGACTTGTAGTTTTAAACAACATTATTATTCCTTGTAAAATATCTTATTTAATTTGTACACATCTGTTTTGAATATTGTTGGCATCTCTGTTCTGTTAACTCTTGAAGTACTGATACCACAGTGAGGGTTTGACACTGCACATGCTTTATTCAACAGAGATTTTTTTTTAAGCAGATTTACAGTGATAATTATGCAAACAGAGTTATTGCTGGCTGTGTAGAATCTCTAAGAGAAAACAGTGTCATTGTTCATCTGAAGTCAGTGTTGATTCAGTTCTGTTGTAAAGATCATCAACTATTCAACTATTTAATTTAATCTATAAAGCATTTCTGCAGAAAACAGTGATGTCATTGTCCTGCTCAGTTCAGTTCACATACAATAGTGTCAGTATCAGATCAAGACTATTGTTTAACACTCAGACGGTGATGTCATCACACTAGGTCCAGCACGGTGAAAGAGTTAAGGGATACAACTATGGGCACTGGGCATGCGCACATCAATATCGCATCATTTAATTAACGTATCTGCATTATTGTAAGGGTATATTTTGGGTTGGGGTAGGTGTAGGCATTAATAAAACACATCTGTTAAGTAGCAAATGTATTTATTGTTATTTTATTGTGAGATTTTGCCTCATCTCCGACCACTGCTATACCCCTTCTAGCCACAAGTCTTCTTCTCCATTTTTAGTTTTGGAAATATTATGAATTTTTTTTGGAAATAGTGTTGAGGTCTGACTAAAGATATACTCAAGTATATTTGATTGTGCTAAAGTGCAACTATTGAAAGTATACTTTTATATACACTTAAAATATCTAGCACTTAAATTATATAGTGATTATATACTATCCTTAGTAATAGTGATATTAAACACATATTCAAGTTCAAGTTCAAGAGTTTTATTTGTCACATACACAGTTATACAGAATACAACCGGCAGTGAAATGTAAACAGGTCCGCTCCATGGACAGCAAATAACAATTAACAACAAAAAAAAGCACAATACATTATAAAATAGGGATAGGATAAAATAGGAATAGGATAAGGTGCTATATATATACATATGTAGAATTATGAATAAATCAAGTAAAAGAAATGAGATGTGGAATAAAATAAGTGAGATAAAGTAAACTGGAGACTATAAAAATAAATATGTGGATAACAAGTGCAGGAGTGTAATGTGCAAACAGCATTATAATGAGAAGTTACATGGAACACAAGAATAAAGTGCAGTGCAATATCAGTATGTGAGTTGTTAGTACTGAGTGAGGTGAAGTCACATGTTGTTAAGTGACAGCGTTCAGGAGTCTGATGGCCTGTGGGAAGAAACTCCTCCTGAGTCTCTCAGTTTTGGCCATCAGGCTACGGAAGCGCTTACCAGAAGGCAGCCGGGTGAAGTGGGGGTTGGCCGGGTGATTAATGTCCTTGATGATTTTTCTAGCTCTACCTCTGCATCGTTTGATGTAGATGTCCTGCAGAGACGGGAGAGCTGACCCTGAGATGCGCTCGGACAAGCGCACCACTCTTTGCAGGGCTTTGCAGTCGTGACTGGTGCTGTTACCATACCATGCTGTGATGCACTGAGTCAGTAAACTTTCTATCGCCCCTGAATAGAAAGTTTTCAGGATAGCTGGTGAGACCCGGAATTTCCTCAGCTGGCGCAGGTGGTACAGTCTTTGCCTGGCCTTTTTCACCTGAGACTGGATATGTGCAGTCCAGGTCAGGTCCTCGGAGATAATAATAATACATTTTATTTATAATGCACTTTATATTAAACAAAATCTCAAAGTGCTAAAATGTTATGAGATGTTCACACCCAGGTATTTGAAGCTGCTCACTCTCTCTACTGGTGTCCCGCTGATCATGAGAGGGGAATATGACCGTTGCTGTCTCTTCCTGAAGTCCACAATAAGTTCTTTGGTCTTGTTCACATTCAGAAGGAGACAGTTGTCTTGGCACCATGATGTCAGTTGCTCCACCTCATCCAAATATGCGGTCTCATTGTTGTTGGAAATGAGGCCCAGGACAACAGTATCATCCGCAAACTTGATGACAGAGGTGGAGCTGTGTGTGGACAAACAGTCATGCGTGTAGAGAGAGTAGAGCAGGGGACTGAGGACACAGCCCTGTGGAGCTCCCACACTCACGGTGATGGAGGTGGAGGTGAACTGTCCTACTCTCACCACTTGAGGTCTGCCAGTGAGGAAATCTTCAATCCAGTGACAGAGAGAAGAGTTCAGACCGAGATCCAGGAGTTTGTTAGTTAGCTTAATGGGAACTATGGTGTTAAAGGCTGAACTATAGTCAATAAATAGCAGTCTTACATAGTTCCCATTCTTGCTGTCGATGTGTGTGAGGGAGGAGTGGAGGACGTGAGAGATGGCATCTTCAGTCGATCTATTGGGACGATAGGCGAACTGAAGAATAGGCGAACTGAAGGGTCCAAGGTGTCAGGGATGGAGGAGCAAATGTTGTTTTTGATGAGTCTCTCAAAGACCTTCATGACTAAAGACGTGAGAGCCACTGGGCGATAGTCATTTAGGCAAGAGGGTTTACTGTTCTTAGGGACAGGGATGATGGTGGATTTTTTGAATGAGGTTGGGACCACAGATGTAGCAAGGGACTCATTGAAGATGGATGTGAGGAGTCCAGCGAGCTGATCAGCACAGGACCTCAAGACACGACCTGAAACGCCATCCGGACCAACAGCTTTCCTAACATCCACACGTTTGAGTGTCCTACGAACTTCATCCTCCGTGACAGAGATCACGTGATTGTTGCAGCTCTGAGTGATTCTGTCTGACGCGTCACTCGGCGGTGTCGCGCTGCCGCGATTGCCATCAAAGCGAGCGTAGAAAGAGTTTAAGGGTGTACTCACACTAGCCAGTTTGAACCGTGCCCGAGTGCGTTTGACTACCAAAGCGCGGTTCGTTTGACTAGTGTGAGTGCTCCGAACCATGCCCGGGCGCGGCTCGATTAGCCGGCCCTGGCCCGCTTGGAAGAGGTGGGCCAGAGCGCGATTCAGTTGGACTCGAGCGCGGTTCGCATGCAGTGTGAGCGCTAACCGTGCTGGAGTCCGTATTCAAAGCTGCAAAGTCCTAGCTGCACTTCAGCTGGTACCTTGCAAACCTCATAATACGAGCAGCACGATTACGTGAACATTTTCGCGCCACTAAGGCGACACATCTGTTTAACAACAGGCTGTGAGAGGGCTGTGGACCACCGTGGACCAAACGACACAAAATTATCCACAAAGAAAACAGAGCGATGGATTCCATTGTGTTCAGAGAGCGCCGCTCTTTCTGTTTATCCCGAAACCGTCGCACCATAATGACGTAAGCGTGCTCCGGCACGAATGCTGAAACCCGAAACCGTCGCACCATAATGACGTAAGCGTGCTCCGGCACGAATGCTGAAACCCGAAACCGTCGCACCATAATGACGTAAGCGTGCTCCGGCACGAATGCTGAAACCCGAAACCGTCGCACCATAATGACGTAAGCGTGCTCCGGCACGAATGCTGAAACCCGAAACCGTCGCACCATAATGACGTAAGCGTGCTCCGGCACGAATGCTGAAACCCGAAACCGTCGCACCATAATGACGTAAGCGTGCTCCGGCACGAATGCTGAAACCCGAAACCGTCGCACCATAATGACGTAAGCGTGCTCCGGCACGAATGCTGAAACCCTATGTGAGTGCAGGCCAGTGGGGGAGTGGGGAGGGGGGACATTCGTTTTCGGGCCCAGTTCATGGCAACCGTGCCTAGTGTGAGTACACCCTAACTCGTTCACAAGCAACGGATCAGCTCTCACTTCTGCAGAGGATTTCGTTCCAAAAGCACAGATGGTCCTCAGTCCCTGCCACATCCGCCGGGAGTCGTTGAGTTGGAAATAAGACTCCACGCGATCCCTAACATTGGGATTATGCTTAATATTAAGCATAATCCCTTAATATTAAGCATAATCCCTTATAATGCTTATTATTAAGTATAATATTAAGCATAATATATTATGCTTAATATTAAGAAATATACATTGTGCAATAAAGAAGAGCTCTAAAGTTGAATTATAATATGTATATCAGTAAATCTCAAGCGATATGTCAGTAAATATATTAATGGGTTTGTAGTAATAATAATACATTTTATTTGTATTGCACCTTTCTTACACTCAAAGCGTTACAACAATACATAAAACACAACTCCATAATGAACAATCACAGTGATACAAAAAAAGAAGAAAAAAAAGCAGCAAATATGGTAAAATTATTACTTAAAAGCTATAGTTAAACATGAAGGTAAAGCTATAGTATAGTTAGTATGAAATAAATATAGGCCTATTTTAAATACATATAGTTGTTGTTGTTGTTTTTTGCACTTGGGCAGAAACCGTCACTCACCGTCAGGTTCCTTAGGAAGTCTTAGGAAATTTGTGCTGATGTTCATTTGCATTTTAACTCGTACATAATTATTTCTGACATGACTTGAAAACAGCATAACTGCTGAAGCTCAGAGGTGTTTAAACATGATAAGACACGATTCAGAGACATAAAGCTGCTTTCTGGAAACTCTCCAGCTGTAAACTGACTATCAGCACAAACCATTATAACCGGTTTGATGTGTTTTCCTGAAATGGCCCATGGTCAAACTTGTTCTGAAGATGAACACATTTTGCAATGTTAGAAAATCACCAGCTAGTAACTATCACAGTAAATCATTCATCTTCCCTCATAAATAAAATCAGAATCAGTAAGAACATATTCATGGATCATTTCTTCTTCTTTTCACTCTGTAGAGCAGCTGTTCTTCACAAATGAAATGCTGTTAAACTGCAGTCACTGAAGTCCAATGCAGCTGCAGAATCACACAGACGCAGACACTCATGTGTCCACTAGAGGTCCTCCTCTCATTATGTTGTTGATGTGACGATCATACGTCAAAGAAACAGATTCTTAATAAAACTGACATGTGAACATTTCTTCTGGGAAATAATCAAGAGTCATTTGGTGACCTTAATCCCAGCAAGTGATTGTCAAAGAACTGAATATTCCAAAATATTATAAGACATGTTATAATACGTGTTTATAGTGTTTTAACTGGTTTTGAGAATGGCACACTTCACATTGCTTGAGAATCTCAGGTGAGAGCGTGTCTGTAGAGAGTCATGTTAGAAGAGAGTAGCGAAAGGAAAGGTTGTACATGACAGTAGATGAGACCTTTTGATATAATACATCTATACAGAAGCATTAAATAACTTGTCATATAGTTAATAATTGGCGCTTGCGACTATATTTTATTTACTTGTTTATTTTCAAATATTTATTTTTATAAAGTGCCTGGTAACAGCGGAGCTAAGCAGCATCACCAGCAGCGGTGAGTCAGTGAAGGACGATGGCATCTGCTGATCAGCATCGTGACACACTGGATGAGCTGGAAGAAGACAAGAAAGGTAATGAAGGAAAGAATATCAGTAATGTTAAAGTTGGCATTTAGGAAATGTGATTAATTTCTGTCTCTATTCCAGTGGAGATGAGCAGCAGGGCTCACACTGGAGTCTGTGTTGATGTGAATGCTCAGACGGGAGCGACTATAAATGCTCCTGTACTCACTGGAAACATCATCACAGGCTCCGTGATCTTCAACTACAACGCTGCAGGAAAAGGTACTGTCAATATAGCTGTGCTTCAGTGGTATAATGTAACAGTAATAATACTCTGTATTAGTATTTTTTGGAGAATCTATTTGAGGTTACAAGAATTCAGGTTTCAAGGCATAAATCTTTATTCTGATTTCAAAATGCATGCTTTTACATTTGTAACACATACACTGACGTGTATTGTCCACCTGCTGAGCTGATTATAATGAATCTACTATAATGAATATGAACCTAACTTTTTAATAAGCAGGAGAAATTCCTGACTTTAAAAGAATAACAATTTACATGCTTAGGACATTTGTGTTGTAAGAATATACAGATATAAAAAGATATAAGCTTCAGAAAAACAGTGTCTCCTTAGGTGGTGCTTTCTCAGTAGAAGCTGTACTTTACTTGAGTTTTTATATTTAAGTTAACTTTTACTTTTACTCCACTACATTTCCTAAATATAATATATACTTTAACTCTGATACATTTTCTTAAAGCATATACATTACTTACTATAAAATAAAGTTGGAAGAACAGACTGCAAGCAAGCATGTGCTTGCGCATTGATTTCATTGTCCGTTGCTGCACTGTAAAATAAATAAAACAAACAAAAAAGTTAGCTGGTTGCCTTAGATTGCTGAGTTCATTTAAATAAAAAATACAATGAAAATTTTTGAGAATCAACAGCCTTTTTTCAAATATTATCAAAAGATTTTGTAAGCATATTGGATAATTGTGTTTTATTAGTGATCACACAGTGAAACATGCCAAATTGTGCTATTTTCATGATTTATCAAATTTTTTATGTGGTTCAGATACAATCATATTTTGAGTTTCTATTTATTGAACCAATTTCCTTCATTGTATCAACTTTTTAAGGCAACCAGGTTACTTACTTTTTAAAGTTAAATCAACAAAACATTTTTACAGTGTGTAGCGGCTGACACTTGAGGCTTTGTGCTGCACAGAGCAGATATTTCAAAAACAAATTTAAATTATAGACAACAAACCGGTGTGCTATACACTACAGTTTTTGTTAGAATTCTGTTCTATTTTTTTTCAGTTTCCGTCATATCTATATTAGATCTCATTAGTTGCTATTAGTTAATGTCTGCCCAGCTGTTCCTGTTTAGTGTCCTCAGTTACTGTGTGTACTTATACTCCTCATTCTGGTCAGTTCTCGTCGGTTATTGTTTGTGTGAATGTAGTTGTGAACTTTCTGATTTTGTTATTTTGATTAAAGACTTTGCATCTATCAATGTCTCCGTTATCGTGTGCTTTCTAAGCCATAAACCGGTGACAGTTTTCCTATCACTATAAAGTAATTAATCTGTTGACTAGATGCTACATTAATGCTGTCAAAACTGAGAGGATGCCAACATTAGTTCCTCAAGCTGTTAAAACAGTGACAAAAACACAAGCAAGCCAGATCTAAATGTTTATTGTCATGTTTTTACCATCTATTTGGATTAGTTTAGATCCAGCTGGATATTTAAAGCTTGTGACATGAGAACACAAACTGTATGCAGCTGACAGAAACGTACATCA
Source organism: Pseudorasbora parva (assembly GCF_024679245.1). Lineage (NCBI taxonomy): Eukaryota > Metazoa > Chordata > Actinopteri > Cypriniformes > Gobionidae > Pseudorasbora > Pseudorasbora parva. The sequence continues at coordinate 6,452,868 of NC_090191.1, read as the reverse complement.
GAAACGCATTCGATCAGAGTCCCTTTATATAAAGTCTTTGATTCTATTTCAGTTTTATCGTCACTGTAACATATTTTGATTAGATAATTGTCGTGTTCTAAAATAGAAGTATGAAAAGTGTGGAAGTATATATATATTATCTATATACATACATACATACATATATATACATACATACATACATACATACATACATACATACATACATACATACATATATATATATATATATATATATATATATATACACACACGCATATATTATATATATATATATATATATATATATATATATATATATATATATATACACACACACATATATGTATGTGTATATATATATATATATATATATATATATATATACATACATACATACATACATACACACACACATATATATATATATATATATATATATATATGTCTAATTTCAGTACTTCCTCTCAGTCGTCTATGGTCTGCATGCCAAATCTTCAGTCTTTATTGAGCAGTTTACACAATTCATACTTATAAAAAAGTGACACCCACATCCCAGATGTTGCCTTCAGAGGGCGTGCAAATATAAAACCATAGAAGGAATCGTGACAACAAATGTGTGATGTAGGCAGGTGATGACAAAACATAAGTCCAAAATAATGTTAATGTGAAAATTATTTCACAGTTGGAAATAGCAAATATGAAATATAACCTTGAACCAAGAAAAACAGGAACAAGCTGGCTAGAAATAAGAGGAAAAGAAACATACAATGAGTTGTTTTTACAGCAGTTATGGAAAAATTCAAAAGAGGCTATGTGACATTTCAATCATACATATTCTCTATGGTGACTGAACATAATGAAGTTAATGGTGACTTATATTACACTCAAGAGAATTAAAGGGAGGGCTGTATGAGGCCGCTAAAGCTCACTATTCATTTTATGGTCACGTTTTTCATAGGCAAACATGCTTTAGCTTCAGTATTTTCTTTTGTGTTTCTGTATATGGTTCTCATTTTTTTTTCTCTCTCCTCTCTCCCAGAGACAGCAGAGAAACTAACAGAAGAGCAAGGTACATTTCACAACAGTGTTGACACCAATGGACATGAGCGCCATTATGAGCGCTTCTATTCTGTTACACATCTGTTACTGTTGGTCTGTTTATTTTTACCCGTTATCTTTATTCACTATTTGTCAGGAACATGATCTGATGATTGCTCAGTGTCCGTCTGTTAAAGTATTTGAGAAGTGATTTAAACAGGTTGGAAGTATTTTGAATTTGGACACCAGTCTAGGGGCCTAATGTACAGAGTTAATGGGCATTAATATTAGAACATAGGTAAACCTTACATACAAGAACTAGAGGATTCACTGCTAGTTGTTCCTCGAACCATGTCTTCTGTAAAGAGTTTGCAAATTTCGCAGAATAAAATTCTGATTTTAATGCTTAAAGGTATTCCCTTTAATTAGTGTAATATATTTATCAAGATATGGTAAATGATATGGAAGATCTGAGGCCTTGGGGCTGTAATGCTTTCAACAGTAATTTAATTACAATATGCTGAATCAATTTTCAGATAATCAGATGATGCTGATGTGAAAGTTTGTCATTTATTTACTTACACCAATCTTTCATAACAGAGGATTTGATTCTGAAAAAATTCTTGGAAACTCACAAAACCAACATGAAGAAGAAAGCAGAGCGTATTTTTGAGTGCAAGAAAGAAAATGAAGTGCATCTCAAAGCTGTGTACACAGATCTGTTCATCACAGAGGGAGATATGAAAGATGTCAATCAAGAACATGAGATTCTGAAGATTGATGATTCTTTCAAGAACAAACAAAAACAGGACAAACCAATCCAATGCAATGATATATTTACATTATTAAAGAAAAACAATGAGGAAAAGATTGTGCTGACTAAGGGGGTCGCTGGCATCGGAAAAACTGTCTCTGTGCACAAATTCATCCTGGACTGGGCAGAAGAAACAGCCAATCAGGATATAGACTGTGTGTTCCTGCTTCCATTCCGAGAGATTAACAGCATTAAAGACAGAGAGTTCAATCTCCATGAGTTTCTGCTGAAATTTTATCCCCAAATGAAGGACCTGGAAAAATCTGGAGAACTTGGAAAAAAGTTATATGAGGAATATAAACATGCCTTTATATTTGATGGACTTGATGAGAGTCGCCTGCCTTTGAATTTTAAAAGCGGGATATTGGACAATGTTGAGGAAAGATCATCTGTAGATGTGCTTTTCACAAGTCTGGTCAAAGGGAAGCTGCTTCCATCAGCTCTTGTCTGGGTGACCTCACGACCAGCAGCAGCCAATCAGATCCCTCCTGAGTATGTAGGTTTGTTCACAGAGGTGCGAGGATTCACTGATCAACAGAAGGAGGAGTACTTCAGAAAGAGATTCACAGATGAGACACAGGCCTCCAGAATCATCTCACACATTAAGACGTCTCGTAGTCTCTACATCATGTGCCACATTCCCGTGTTCTGCTGGATCACAGCCACAGTACTTCAGAATATTCTCATCAAGAACAATGCAGAGAACATCAGCACAACACTCACAGAAATGTACATCCACTTCCTGCTGATACAGATGAAAATGAAGAGCCAGAAATTTGACGGAAAAGCAGAAAGACAACGTAAAAAGCTCTTACAGTCAAACAGAGAAAGTATATTGATGTTAGCCAAGCTAGCGTTTGAACAGCTGAAGAAGGAAAACATTGTGTTTGATGAGGAAGATCTGGAAGCATGTGGTATTGATGTGAGTAAAGACACTGAATTCACAGGAATGATTGCTGAGATCTTTAAGAAGGAAGATGGACTTCATGAAGAAAAGGTCTTCTGCTTTGTGCATCTGAGTGCTCAAGAGTTCCTCGCTGCAGTGCATGTGTTCCTCTGCTACCTGAAAAAGAACATGCAGGAGCTTCAGTTTTTCTTTGATGAGCCCAAACAAAACATCACATTACAGGAGCTACTAGAGAAGGCTGTTGATAAAGCCATGAAGAGTCAGAGAGGACATCTGGACCTGTTCCTGCGGTTTCTGATGGGAATTACATTGAAATCCAGTCAAAACTTGCTCAAAGGCCTCTTCACACACATTGAAGACACCAGAGAGAGTATCACAAAAACAACTGAATACATTAAACAAAAACTACACTGGGCCATCTCAGATGAAGCTTCAGTCAACCTATTCTACTGCTTAATTGAGCTCAAGGATCATTCATTATATGAGGAAATCCAGAGATACCTCAGTTCAGATGCACATCCAGGAATGAAGCTCTCATCTTCAATGTGCGAAGTACTGGCCTATGTACTGCTGATGTCAGAGAAGGTGCTGGACGAGTTCAACCCAAAGAGGTTCACGTCATTAGACACTGGCTACAAAAAACTCCTTCCAGCTGCGAGATGCTGCAGAAAAGCCCTGTGAGTAATTTCACTGATCACTGTTTAATCAAAAGTTTAACTCTACATCGCTAAACAACTGAATGTCAAAATACTCTGTGAAATATCTGTCTGATTATGCGAAACACTGAACATCACAAAATAATTTGGGTCAATGTTCTGTTTTGGCAGACTTGACGGTTGTGTTCTTGATGAAACATGCTGTGAAACTATATCGTCAGCTCTACAATCATCAAACTCCCATCTGAGAGAGTTAGAACTGAGTAGCAATAACCTGAAGGATTCAGGAGTGAAGCTGCTCTCTGATGGACTGAAGACTGCGCACTGTCAACTGAACATACTGAGGTTTGACATTTACTCTTTTACTATGTTCAAATATGTGTATGAATAGCCATTTCATAACTGACTAGCAGATAATTTCTCCAGTCTATATTGTAGTATGAATGCATCAGTGACATTTTCTCCAAGAACAAGGCAGACAAGCCGGTTTCATTTTTCACAAAAAAAAAAAAAAAAAAAAAAACCATGCATGAATGTGGGACATCCCTGCTTTTAAAGAGAGTTCAGTCAGGACCACTTTGAGAATGAAATTAATTGACAATCTTTGATTTGGTGAAAGGCTTAGGCTCAAAAGATGCTCGAGCTGCCATACTAGGCAGCTCGAGATGCATCCTTGAAACAGAATCCCCCCAGCCTTCATAATAACCAACAGTTTCTTAGCATATATAACAGAAAAATATGAATGGTAACAATAAGAGTTCTACACAGAATCCGATACTCGATAATGAAGATACTAGGAGGTGAAGGGGTGGAGGTGGGTGTTTTTTGCAATATGCCACCTACACAAGCCGAGCTCCACCTGTTCGCTAACGTTCAACAACTGGTTCACTTCCTCATTTCGCAAACAATATGCACCAATTTGTTCAATTCGTTCGTTAACAAGATCTCCCATTCAGAGACAGACTCAAAGCATCTCGGTCCGTAAAGGGCGTATTCATTCACTGATTCAACAATCACATGATCAGTCACATCTCATACTTGAACGCTATTGGCTCAAGGTTTCTCAATCTTTGACAGAATGCAACAGTCCACGGAGCTGCGCATGCGCTCCTTACCAATAGCTCCATGCTGTTTGTGGAGGAAGGATTTTCAGTGAACAAAATATGAGTCAATAGACCATGTGAAAGTGATTCATTCGAGTACGAACATAATATCCCTTGGACTTTCAGACCATTTACGGGAAGTTCCTGTTTATGCCAATGTTCATGTTTACATTGCTCAGTATGTCTCATGAATAACCAAAATTCAGCAGGCTACTTGCCTCACAACATGAGAAATTGCATAGAAGCTTAAAATGTCCTCTTCCAATCCAAAAGATAAGAAATGTAATGGGAAGCAATGTGCAACGTTCATTAGTGGCACCAATATGTATCTGTTCATTCATTCTTGTCAAAGTTACCCGCCGAATGACAACACGCTGACATCAGACGCATGTCAGTTGAGCCAAACAATGTTGAGATGCAGCCCAAATAGATGAATGTAACTTACAGGACACAAGTATCCATGTGAAATGTTTTAGTGCGCTAGCCTAGCGGCTTACATGATTGCAATGTGAAACCAACAATCTTACCGAATGTATCAAATCAAACATGAACTTCGGTTCGGACGTTGGGGCAGACTTCAGTTGTGAAAATGCCCTTAGTTGAAAATGCTAGCAAGATGGTAGTACTTACTGTGTCGAGCCCTGTGTTTATAAGCTTACGTGAGCTTCGAGCTGAGAAGTATTGAATCAAAGGCAATGCTGAGAACCTGTCAATGTGTAAATGTCTGTGCGACAGACTGAGGAACATGAGTTTGAATGAGCTTAAATACTATAATTGATTAGAGTAGGTGGAGTAACAAATCAGCTGAGCATCAGCTGATAACGTTTAGCGATCAGTTGTCTGCCTGAACTACGCTTGAATTCCATTCGATCACTCAAACTCCATTTATTAAGCACAATAAACCACAGAAAAGATCTAAGAACATTACTTGCGCTAGACGATGGTGGAAGATCTGGTTTCAAAGCAAGATGTAAAATGTACCTATTCCGCAATATTTTGGATTTAAACCCCATGCTAATAGGGAACATGCAAAGGATTAGTTTTGTTTTTCTAGTTGTTGTTAAGAATAATTATTAACCCACCATTCAAGCAATTGCTGCTTATTTAAAATCGAAAGTAAAGTGTTTCACAAAATGTGTCCAATGGCACAGAGCTGAGTGAGCATTTTCAGTTACAGTGCATCCGGAAAGTATTCACAGAGCTTCACTTATTCCACAGCCTTATTCCAAAATGGATTAAATTCATTATTTTTTACCTCATTTCAACAAACAATAACTCATAATGACAACATGAAAGAAGTTTGTTTGACATTTAAAAATGTATTAAATGTATTATTAAATAAGTTATATATTTTTTAAATCACAAAAAAACATTTTTTTTAACATATACATAAGTATTCACAGCCTTCGCTTGATACAAGGGGTGTCCCCGACTGAGGATTTACATTTACATTTATGCATTTGGCAGACGCTTTTATCCAAAGAGACTAACATTGCATCCGAGGTACACATTTTACATTATTGTCAGTTCTTGTTTTCCCTGGGAATCGAAACCCATGACCTTGGCGTTGCTAGCGCCACGCTCTACTGGTTGAGCTACAGGAAAGCCAGGATTTAGACATTGGAATCAGAATTTTCTAATCTCTCTATGGTCAACTGATAGTGTAATCATCGTGTGTGTGAATGGGTCGGGAGGGGTACGACACTAGTCAGCAGGAGGGTAAAACTATTTTTATTTACACACTGCACACAGCAACAACTTTTAAAAAGCGACCAAAACTGCCTGCCAACTGACATACAAACCTATAATGGCTTTCTTATTTAGGTTTAAATAAAAGGTAATGTGGTGGATAAACATTCATAAACAATTTTCTCATAACATTTTAAAGCCACGATCGAAATACAGAATATCACATAATATATAAAAGAACATTTTGATAAATAAACCTAAAAAAAATACCTGCCTAGAGAGGAAAAGAACACGTTGAGTGCGTTTACATGCACATTCTTAAGCTGATTGTGCCTAAAGGGGGTCTCACACCGTACGCGAAGCTCAGTGCCACGTCTCAGGATCTCACACCGCCACCAGACGAACACATTATATACACGCAAGCTCAATTTTGAATCAACTTCTGACAGAAGAGCTGCACTATGAGTGTATCTTGTAGCACAAGGTGAAATCAGTATGCACATTCATGATTTGAGGGAAATATAATATACATTTAATCGCCCTGTGAAGTGCTGCAGAGATAGTTGTTCTTCTGGATGTTTCTCCTTCCAATTCCAATTATTTCCAGTAAAATAATATCCAAATTTCCTGTTTTCATTAAATAATTCTTACAGTCTGTTTCAATGAACATTGTTTAATCCCATAATAACATTTTTAATACATGTTCCGTTTCCTTGTGTATTTGATGATTTATTACTCCTGGGAGAAAGTAACTAGTTATATTGCTAGTTTTTTTCTTTTCTTAATTACTCTATAATTGCCTGAGATGCATCAGATGGAGGGAGAACATACAAAGGAGGAGTGTTCTTTAGGGTCTTTATTACGCCAACAACAGACTGGCACTGTCTAGCACAAATAACTACAAACAACTGTACTTATGCAATCAAGTACAAACAAGTATTAACTTCCTCAATGTTTAACAAACACCGTCTGGTAAAAACAATCAATACATTTGATTGTCAATTTATAACAAGTCCAAACATATATTAACTTCCTCAATGTTTAACAAACACTGTCTAGTGCAAACAATCAATTTGATTGTCGATTAACAAGTACAAAAAAAAAAAAGTTAATTTACTCAAAAATATATATCCATAAATAAAAAAGACTGGCCTTGCCAGCACTGTGTAGAGGAGAGGTAAATTGTTAAAAAGCAAAACACAGTGCAGAGGAGAGGTAGGTTGTTGAAATGAGTTAAAGCAAATACAGAGGACTAAATAAAAGCAAAAATACAGTTGGCATTTACTGTAATGCATTTTTCTGGTGGAAAATATGAGCTTCTGAATGTGTCAGCTTATTTATCAAAGTAGTGGTTATACCTCATAAGAAGGAGTCTCTCAAAGCACTTGTCTCCTAACCTGTTCCTCCTGGGAGTGAGAACAAGGCTTCCCAGGCTGAATAGCCTCTCCACTGGAGCACTGGATGCTGGTGCTGTATTGTATTTTAAAGATAAGTTCTTAATTCTGGGGAAGTTGTCTAGGACCCCCATCTATGACCCACACTTCAGGTACTCCATCACCTCCCTGTCTGGGCCAAAAGATCCTGAATCCCGCTCTTCCTCAAACACAAAAAAGTCATCCTCACTACTGCTGGATGCTAGACTAATCTGTGGAGGCCTGACCTCATGCTCCTCATTGTGGGTGGCAGCCAGGGGTGAAGCACGACACTCTATTATCAGCAGATTCTTTAGGGCCTCTCTCCTACCCTCTTCCCTCAACCACCTCATCTTGAACTTCGGCAGAGTGACAGCATTCAGGAGACCCTCCCTACTGTCCAAAACAGAAGCAAAATTGTTTGTTGGTCTGTAAGAAAGAGATTTCTAAAATTAGATATTTCTCTTAAAGAGGAAAAACATAGCTTCCTGTGGAAGGAGTTGACATGTAAATGATGCAACAGGCATATTGACTATACCAGGTCTTCAGAAACACAGTACCAGTATACAGTTCTTGCATTCTTACGAGCCTATTTCAGTGTGAAATTTAGAAGACTGCGATAATGGAAGCATCTGTGATAGTGGAGGGATGTGCAATTGTGCATATGACAGGCTTCTCTCATATTACACAAAGTTACAGTCAGTAAGTCTTAAATACACACTCACAGCCTACCTGCACTATGACATCAGGCAGATTTGCCATCATCTCGGAGAGACCGGGACGCAATGCCAAGGTCTTTGACATTAGAGACTACAGTGTCGGTAATAGATTGCCATAATAACAATCATTTTCCCCTGGAATTAATGAATATGAATCAATGAATGACTTACTTGTTTGATTCAAATGTTTAACATTCAAAAAAAGGAAAGGGAAGAAGCCACAGGTTTACTCGGCAAAGGCTCGTACACCTAACTGACTGCAGAGAGGTGTCAACTGTGGTCTGGATGTCTCAGTTATTCGTGCAACTGCATTGTGGAAAGAGTTCCATCTCGTCACTGTAGGCATCATGAGCTTTTTTCACAAAGGCTTTCCACTAGCTCTGCAGCTACTGTAGACCGGCTGGCCTTAGTCCAGAGGGCAGAGCAATTTGCAGTGGCACTTCTGTAAATTGTTTTGTTTGTCACCGTCAACCATTTTTCAATATCAACAGTTGATATCAAATTAAGTGTGTGCGAGGCACATCTTAAGTGAGGGGGGAGAGTAAAGTGTCCTGGGTCTTCTTGTTCCGTGGAGAGTACTTCTTGTACATCGGTAAATGACACTTCTTCATCCTCCCCTGATCCCTCGTCCTCTGAATCGGATGCTGCTGCTGCTGCTGCTGCTGCTGCTGCTGGCTTGGGCTCATACTCCTTGAATGTGAGAAGTACAAGAAAAAAATATATATATATATAATGTGTGGCCTATTCAATTCAAATTTTATTTTTGTTATAATTGTGATTTTATATTTAGATATGAATCCAACTTGTGAAAATATATCTTGCAGGTAGTCAAATAGCTAATAGCATAGTGGAGCTCTATTAGCCATCTAGTGGTTAAAGTGATTTTTTTATTTTTTTTAAACTTTTTTTTAAAAAATGGGCATAAATGTTACATTAAACTATTTAAAATAATCCATGTTATCCCCATAAATGAAAGTTAGAAATCTGGGTCTTTTATAAAGTTAATTTTTTGTAAAAAGCTTATTTAAATATTTATTTATTTATAGATTCTCCAATCTATAAACAATTCTGAATTCTCCAAAAACGGCACAATTGTTGAGTAAAAACATTAACAAACAGAATAAAATTAAATTTGTAAAAAAAAAAAAAAAAAAAAAAAAAAACGATTATCTTGTTACAAAATTAAATGTTATTGTCTGGGGTCTCTGGAGACCCCAAAAAACACGTGTAGACATAAATAAAGACCATCAGAGGGTTAATGCAATCAAATTAAACAATTCATTAACTTATACATTTGCAAATAAGTACAAGTAAACTATTATTCAACTGACCTGAAAGCCTTCAAAATTCGAAAGACTGCCGCCGTTCGGCAGTTTCTGTGTTTACTAGAAGCATGCAAACGCAACTCGGCCGTCGTCATTATGGCCCCGCCCGCCGACTCTATACACGATGTGATTGGCCTGTCCAGATTGAGAGGAATACAGCTCAGAAGGGTATTGAGAGTTCCTAGACGACACTTGCGGGCAGATTAAATTTGCTGCCGCTAGGGTGCGTCTAGATTTCTAGATAGAAAATGGTAATATTATTACAGTTTTCCCGAGCTAGTTACTTGCGTTACATTTGCCAGTAGCACCTTCATCACACACAAGGCACACAACACAGAGAACAGAAGGGAGGGGGAGGAGGGCGTGAACAGAACAGTGATTTGGTCAGGGTTTGTCACGAGGTATCATTTACCATCACCGATTGGTTGACACCTGGCAGCCAGCAGCAGAGCGGCACCCTCAAAGACAGATGGGGAAAAATGGAAGTGTCAACAACAGCAAGCTCTTTTTCAGAGGAAGGTTCCCAACAACAAAAAGCTAGTTTCGATGGGTGGAGATTCAGTAATTATTTTGAATATGTTCAACAGAAGGAAAATAACTTGACGGTGAAGTGCACACTCTGCCCGAGAAGAAAGGTGCTCTCCACCGCTTGTAACTCTACCTCCAAATTGGACTTGGACTTAACTTGACTGAAACACATATACTTACCAATGAAAGAATTACACAAACAATTCTAGACAAGAGACAGTGGAAACATGAGGGCTATTTATACACACAAGACTAATAAGCAAACAAGGGACACCTGTGAACAATCAAACAATGAACCAGTGACAAACAGAGCAGAGTATCAAAGACAATCGGTGTGTTGGACATCGGCTGTGGCTGGATGCATCCGATCGGTGAGAGTTGCCGCGTGCAGGCGGAGCTGCAAACTGAGACATGAAGACAGACACTTTCTGCTTCCCGCAGTGACCCTTGCACTATATTAGCATACTTTATCACAGCTGAAGTTAAATAAATCTAATATTTCTCAAATACACATTATACATTAAGAAGACATTTCCATTCAATACTTTATGTACTGCTTAATAAAGCGTCTGTTTGGACAAGAAAAACAAGAAGTTCAACATATAAACATACAATATCAATGAAGTGTGGTTGTAGCCACAGTGGTATACAGTTTTGATCAGTTTTAGTTTGATAAGTATGACAATATAACATCGTGACATCATGAAAAGAGGTTTTCCTGTAATAAATATATGATTTGTGAACATTAGTGTAGCATAAGGATTCAGAATAAACACGAAACGCACGTGATTGCTGTCATGTGGTAAGCAAATGTTTGCCTGCAGAGTTTGCAAACAGCCTTTTTAGGGTCGTCCTTTGACTTTTAAAAATGATCCCACACTTTGGACTTGTTTCCTGACATAATTATTAGCATCAGCCAGACACCTCTCCCACAAGTGCGCTTTTGGTCTCATTGATCTCTCGTTGCTTTGATGTCATGTCATACTCCGTCTGCAGTGTGTGCGGTGCTTGTTGCGTTGATTATGCATATGCGGTACAGGATCCGCACGCCCTGTTATGCTTTCACATATGCTGCGTTTGCAATCCGCAACTGATCTGCTGTTGCAAACCACAAACAGCATTTATTCATTATTTTTTATTTAAAATCCAAAAGTTGTTACTGAACGTGGCTCGTCAGAATTGCAATTCTCTTTGTTTACTCTTTTATAGAAGAAAAAATATGCACTGCAGACGGAGTAGCCTATGTGTGAAACGGGCGTGACTGCGCAGCCCCTGATTGCATAAATTTTCACGTGATTTTTTTTTGCGACTAACCACCTAATGAAAATGTATTCGACCAAGCCCTCTTCATATCGACTAACGTTTAGTCGACTATTTGGGGGCAGCCCTGTACAATGGCATTGCTCAGTTCATCGGGCATTTTGTCCTGCATCAGGAAAGGGGTTAAATAAAGGGCTATAAGGTGCCATTGGTGGCCTAAATCAGAAGATTAGCCTACTTATTTTTAGCTTTCCTCGCGCTAGAAATAATAATAGAAATTAGGGCTGCACGATTTGGGGAAAATATATAATTGCGATTATTCTGGGTAAAATTTTAAAATTTAAAATGCGATTATTGTTATTATAATTTTTTTTACAAATGAAAAGTATGTGTATATAACATTTTCTGTTTTTATTTTAATGTGACTAATAATAAGTATTATGATTATTATTACTGCAAAAAATATTTTTAAAAATAAGAAATATTACCATTACAATAACATTTTCATAATTACAAATAAAAAAAGAATATGTCAGAATAAATATAACAATATAATACTAATACTAATTATTATTATTATTTTTGTAATATTTTACAGAAAACTTATATTACAAAAAAGAAAAAAAACTGCTGGGTTACCTATTAATATGCAGACAGCCTATGACTAAAAAACATTAGAAAGGTCTAAGCCTAAGGAGTTATTCTTAAAGTCTGTCTTTAATATGAAATAAGAACCTGCATCCACTGTGGGGGGAAAAACTCCTGTACATTGAAGAAAAACATGGATTGTCCAACAAATATATAATTTTTTAAGTTTATTAAGTTTTAAAATGTATTAAGCATTCATTTCTTATTATTCATTACCCAAAAGTTTTTAATTCATACTGAAAGCCAGAGGGCGCCCTCGAGCGGAAAACGGCACATTTGCCTCAGAGAAGTAATTGACGTTAGTTTTCAGGAAATCCATGATTTGAAGCTAACGCTGTAAACAGAAGATAGAGACGCTTTGATTAAACATGACGACAATAAAAACGACTGCAGCAAAATATGGTGTATTTGAGTTCTTCAAGCCGTCAAGGGTATTTTCATAATAATAAAGTGTATAATAATGCAGTGCTGATAGACATAGAATACTATAAAATAACGCCTCGTCTGCCTCACTCTGATGAGAAGCCACATCAGCTCACACACACTCGACTGACGATATAAAGTGAGGTAAAACATGTTATTAAACGTTGCCTTTTGTTGAAAAGGTTTATGAACGCTTCACTAGTTTGTGAAGATTTTTGTTGCTTTTTCAAACGCACGTTTATAAGCAACTCAAACTCGTAGTCTTTCAGACGGAGCAGCGTTTATCACAGAGCCGATCTTCGCTAACACACTTGGCATTTATTTATTTAATTAAAATCGTAGCCTTTGTGATTTCATAATCGCACACAAGCCAAATCGCAATTGCGGTTCGATTTCGATTAATCGTGCAGCCCTAATAGAAATAATATTGAATCAACTGTCCCTGAGTTGAGCCAATTTCTTCTCGCCTCTATTACTTGACCTGCGGTGCTGAATTTGCGCTCACTGGCTGTAGTTATGGTGGAATGCAGAGGATACTCCTTGCCAATGTATTTCATAGTAAATTGTGTCTAGTAGGCCTACTATATAAATTACAAAGGTTTAATTGGCATCATTATTTCAAATGACCCGACTCATCGCGACCCGAATATCATTAAAAATATTTTTGGATGACTTAAAAAAAGTTAATGAGGCTGTGCTGGAGAAACTGGACCTCTCGCTGTTTTCATACAGATTACATAAGCAGAGATTTTTTATATATATATATATATATATATATATAAAAAATAATAATTTAAAAGTAGACATTCCAAGCTTTATAAAGAAATATCTGTCGTGTCTCTGTGGCAAGTTTTCTCTGACTTCACAGGGAGACAGACAGAAGACCGTGCATCCTGTTTGTTTTCTTAATTTAGCGAAAAGCACAACATTTAGATTTTATTTTGACTGTACATAAAAATGTAGACACTTTAAAGGGGTACTTCAGCGCTGGAAAGATGAATCTGTATTTATACTGGGCCATTAATGTAGTAGAAATGTGAAATTATTTTTGAATTTGGTGCCTTCTAGACTGAGAAAAGACTCATGGGGATGAAAGACTACAATTCACAGAATGCTTCGCTGCCCTGTGAGGCCATTCCCAAAGCCACCGCTACTGGATTACTGTGACTGAGTTAGAAAACAGACACTACAATTAAATACTGAACGTGTCTGTTCAATATTACGATCGAGATGCCGCGTGAGTCTCCCAGCACTAACTCAGATTAGGAGTCAGATTACATTTAACGTCATAAATGAGCTAATGAGCTCTCATGATGTAATCGAGACCACATTCGTAGCATACATTCACAACGCATGTTCAGTCTGGCGCGTTTTCAGTTCAACTTTCATAGAAATTAATTTGAGAAGTTAAAACACTTACATTACTTAGCATCCGTTTAAATTAATGCCGAGCTGTGCTGTGAGTGTGATCTCCCATCCCCCATGTGCAAGTTGAAAACATGTGGAAATGGCTCTCTCTGCTGGCTGTAGTCTTTAGCCTCTGGCCAAACATTCCAAAGATGAAGCAAATATCGTCATTTTGCGTCACGGGAGGAATTTTTCCAGAAATAAAATGCATAAATCTCTCGTCTCAGGAGGATATGAGGGGGGGAAGAACAATCATTTAATTATACTTCAGGGTTTCTACTAATACAAAGCATGCTAATTGCTGAAGTAACCCTTTAAGCTTTGTAAAGACATCGTTCATGTCTGTGAGACCAAAAATAACGGAGTATTTTAAGTTGTTTTACACTGTCATGAGGAAAAATACAGCAAAACGCGCGGGCGCATTCTTCAAGTCCAGATGGTTAAAGTGATACCCAAAAATGATTTTTTTTTTTGTATTTAATGTAGTTTCAGTGCTGAACTCCATGAATGAGTGACATATTTCATCTAAATGTGTATATCAGATGTAAAACAGAGTTTAAATCATTCCATTTACTTCAGTACTTCACTCACTCCAGTAAAAGAGTGTGTACACACAATTTAGAGCAGAGGTCTCCAAATTCCTAATATAATATTTCCAACCCCAAATAAACACACCTGAACCAGCCAATCAGTGACTTAAGACGGGCATACACTGGACGATTTCAGCAAGGTTACCTACTTACAATGTACAAATAGCCAAAGCTCACAGTTTATGTGCTCACACTGTACGGTGTACGGATCGTCGAGCGTGACTAATACGTGTGAAATATGCGTGATAAACAGAGAGCAAATTATATGGTGTAAGATAGCCTATGGTCAAATGCATGAGCTACTGATATCAAAAGGATTTAGTATTTCCAATTTATGTATTAAATTATTATTAATATTATTATAGGCCTAAATGTATTATTCTGTTGATATTACATTGTATTTGCCCCGCAACAATTTCATAATGCATCAATGCATAACTGACACGCTGCATAATAAAAGATTAGATAGATTAGCTTACTCGTCCTCTTTTAAATTTAATTATTTAAAAACATTTAGGCCGATTATACAATGAATTATAGGCCTTTAATTAAAATGATTAATGGTCTTTAATATCTCAGAACACTGCAATAACAGGCACATGCAGAGAGGCGAGCTTTGGGTGCTCGAGCCCCTGCCCTTTTTCAAAATAAATCAAAAGTGCCCCTCTCAGACAAATACCAATGATAATATTTGTGGTCAATAAAACAAAATAAATTTGACTTGACAATGTGTACAATAGTAACGAATGGCTCAAAAGTCAGAAAATGTCTGTTTATTTTATTTTTTTTGTCGGTCTGAGGCGTTGCCATAACGCGTTGCTATGGGTTGCGTGCGTTTTACTGGCTGATTTTCCACAGTATATTCGGAAACTGCTCTCGACTCGAGCCATATATGTTTTTTTTAAGAGTTCTGTGGCTTTACAGGGAAAAATTAAACCAAAAACCCAAAATGCCTGTTTCTCATGTATAATAATGTTACACCAACCAATCATGATCTGGCAAAACAAGTTGAAACAAATTGGTTGAAAATAAATCAAATTACATCGCTGACAGGATGTTATCTGACAAACAAAAAAGAACTGCACAAAACCATGCAGCACCAAAAGTCGCATTAAGGGTAAAGTGTTACTTGTATTTATCATATTTCCTCAAATAAAAGCCTGTAGTCAAATAAACACTGGGCCTCTGATAGTGGCCGGGGGCGTGGTCAACACGAACAAATAAAGGCCGGTCTCAAATAAAGGCCGGGGGAGTGGATAATCTCCTAAATGCCGTTAATTTAATGCGAATCCATCCTGATGCCACGTACGCGCCCCGATGCGAGTCATGCCAGCAGTGCAACACACACTATAATCCTGGTCTCTTTTGTAGTTAACCTAAAAACTTTACAGGGATTGCTTTGTAAATGAAATTGAGAATATAACGGATACATGTGCCATTTTAAATAGGCTACTGTAGTCTATTAGAGATGCGACGTCTTTGAAAATGCCGTGTCAGGCAGGCTACAAATATCGATCTTCACATTGCGTGCGTCTCAATCTTCTCCGTCAGTAGTCAGGGCACTGATCAGGGAGTCCTCTCATCTCTTTTATGTCTTAATGGTGTTGCACCCAAGCCTCGAAGCTCAGCTCCGCGCAACACCGCATCTCAAGCCTTTGTTTATACTTTCGCCTGTCTCCACTGACTGCGCGCGCTCCTCCCCAAACGCACGAGGCGTTTATACTTGACGCGCTCGCCGTTGTGCTATTCTTTGAAAAACGACAGAGGGCGATACGGAGTAATTGTTTTATAAACCAACGCGTCGAGAAGAAGTGGGCACCTTTTACAGAGGTGATGATATTTATTTTAGTACATTTCACCAAAAACAACAAAAGAATCGTGTAAAACTCAGTAAACCTTGGCTTGATATTATTACCTGTGACATGAGAACAAAATATCCACTAAATTAACGATCTCTTAAATATTTCCTAATTTCACTAAACTTTAATGACGTGATTTATTTATTTATTTGCTTAAACCTGGATCTTTATTTAAAATGGCTTATTTCTGCTTTTGTAGGCTCATGCACCTAATTTGTATGTGCAAACTGGTGCCGGTTTGATGAGATGTCATGCTCGGCTAAATTCGCTGAGAACTCGTTCATCTTCGGATGCGGAGCTGCGGGCGGAATTACAAAAAAGCGCATTATTTTGTTGTATGGTGATATTTTTGCACATTTTTCTTAAAAAAATCAATGATATTTGTCCACTGGAATGATCACTTTAAATTGAAAACATCAAGCAATTATATTTCAAACAGATGGAATTAGAAATACAGGCCTACCCCTAATAAAAGCCTGCTTCAAATAAAAGCCGGTTCCCATCGGCAGTTCAGGTAAATAAAGGCCCCGGTCTTTATTTGAGGAATTACGGTATGAAGCCCAAGTTCCAGTGGCACCTAGCCTAGTATGTGAAGTGTAGTCTGGCGAAATGGTGACATGAAAGGACTTTATTATATTACCATTTTTGATAGTTATGCAGCATTATGAAAGAAGTCTCTTATGCTCATTAAGCTTAAATTTATTTGATCAAAAACAGCAATATTGTGAAATATTATTAAATTAATGTTTTTCTATATTAATAGACTTTAAAATACAATTTATTCCTGTGATCAAAGCTAAATTTATCATCATTACTCCAGTCTTCAGTGTCACATAATCCTTCAGAAATCATTCTAAAATGATGATTTAATGTTAATGTTGGAAACAGTTGTGCTGCTTAATATTTTTTATAACCTGTTGTGTTAATCTTTTCAGGATTGTTTTGATGACTTAAAAGTTTAAAAGAACATCATTTAAAAATATTGCACAATATTAGGCAACTACTTTTGATTTTTGATTAAATAAATGCAGGCTTGATGAGCATAAGAGACTTATAGCAAAAAAATAAAATGGTATCCAAATTTTTTTTTTTTTTTTTTTTACATATTGCCCCTTACATTTGAGCCCCTGCCCCTAAATAACTCTCTGCACGTTCCTGTGCAATAATATCAATCTCAATGAAAACTAAGAGCAGTTTTATTTCAAAAACAACTTGTTAAACACGATATAGGCCTAGGTCAGAAATATTAAGAAAATAAATAAAGACAGTTTAACATTTTTCAGCATATGTTGGAGTAGTTTATCTCTCTCTCCGAAAGCCTTCCAGATTTTACTTTCACTTTATGTAGTGAATCCACTGACTCACCTTCATGATTTAAAACAGAACAATGTATTTCAATATTGCGATGTGACATTTTTCTTTATCACCAATTGTCAAATGATGGACAACGATTCACATTTCCCATGATAATAACATTAAGTAAATGTTAGATAAATTAGTAAATGAAGTGAAACAAGTAAATTAACAATCGAGTAGCTGAAATATTAAAAGAGGCACTGACTGGATAGGCTACACGGTGGTTTGGAAGACTTGGATTATCCATTTTACAACACAAACTGGAGGCATGCAATAGTTTGATAAATTGCTGCAAGTTTGATAGCTTCCTATAGAACATAAAGATCTGCCTCTTTTTGTTTTCTTTCTTGCTGCATTAAAAATGAAATGGTTTAGCTTCTGCTTTTGCGCATACACAGTGAGGGGAAATAGGGCAAACAGTTCATAGCTCTGCTTCAGCTGTGCGATACCCTCATGAGGGGCGACCAGAATTTCTGACATTCCAGAATTCCAAATTCATTCGGATTGCAGATAAGGAGAGGTTTGTTGCCTCTTGTTTCCCCCTGTACACTGCCCAAACACCTACCGACAAGCGATGCACGACAAAGCTGAAAATTGCCCCAATCTAAAAAAGAGTTGGATTAATCAGAATTCAGCTCGGAATCAGACGAAAATCTGTGTATGCCCAGCTTTACAAGGCCCTAGCAATGACAGCCGCACTCCAGGACTGAGTTTGGAGACCACTGGTCTAGAGTGTCCGTATGGTGCGCACAGATTTACACCTAGTTCATTTTTTATAAATCCGGATACATTTTGTGTGCATGCAATGTTTATACATCAGACCCCATATTATAAACCCTACCTAATAAACACATTGATATCACTGTTTGTTTTGTTCTCTACACAGGCTATGTGGATGTAATTTCACTGCTCAGTCCTGTGAAAGTTTGTCTTCAGCTCTACAATCATCAGCCTGTGTCCCAAGAGAGCTGGACCTGAGTAACAATGACCTGCAGGATTCAGGAGTGAAGCTTCTTTGTGATGGACTAAAGAGCTGTAAGCTGGATATATTAAGGTTTGAGTTTCAAATACTTTCAATGTTTTTTCCCATTAAGCTAATTACTAAAAATCACTCTGTTGAATTTATTCAGTATGCAATTACTGTTTTTCTTGTTCAGATTGACCATATGTAATCTCACTGCTCAGTGTTGTGAGAGTTTGTCATCAGTTTTACAATCCTCAAACTCTGTCCTGAGAGAGCTGGACCTCAGTAACAATGACCTGCAGGATTCTGGAGTGAAGATTATTTTTGATGGACTGAAGAGCTGGAAGCTGGAGATACTGAGGTAATTTTTGTTTCCTTTTTTTGGCAGTGTCTGTAAAGTCGCTGCTTCTCAACTGCACTCAGATTGACCATACTTGACTAATATGGAATTAGATTTGTGCCGAATGTATCTTTTCAATAAACTAATAAAAATATGAATTAAACACTATAGAAAAAAACTCTTTGAAACTGGAAAAAATAAGTCTGTGCCATTCTGGCACAAACCCTTGTGTAGGCGGGGCAAGCAGCAAATGATTATCATTGACTAATACGTTTTTGATTGAGAACTTCTTGACCTGGAAGGGAGGATTTTAGTGTAGTGTTTACAATAGGGCTGTCAAACGATTAAGATATTTAATTGTTATTATTCGCATGGTTGTCATGAGTTAACAATGAGTTAACAAAGCAATTAATCGCAGATTTTAATATGTTGTAAATGTATCTTAAATTAAGTTTGAATTCAGTTTTTAATACTCTAATCAACATGGGTAT
Organism: Pseudorasbora parva; assembly: GCF_024679245.1. Classification (NCBI taxonomy): domain Eukaryota; kingdom Metazoa; phylum Chordata; class Actinopteri; order Cypriniformes; family Gobionidae; genus Pseudorasbora; species Pseudorasbora parva. Next base: position 6,433,357 of record NC_090191.1, on the reverse strand, counting down.
ATGGACAAATATGCATGCTTTATGCAAATGTATGTTTATTATTAGTGAAACAATACTTATTCAATAATAATCAATAATACAGCATGAAGACTACACATGTATCAAAGGCCATAGATGTTTATCAAAGAACTTGCTCCTATCTCTTAAGCCTAAGCTTAAAAATCCAGTATAAGCAGGGATTTCTCTCATTTTAAGAATATAAATAAAGGTAGTATTACTGACTGTTTAGTTCAGAACAGGGCAAAGTTCATGTGAAACATTGGTGATGTAAAAGCTGTCTTGTGGACCTGGGAGCACAGCAGTAACACACCATACCCGGGGGAGGTCCATATTCCACGATTAGGAATATAGTCCGGCCCCTTTAAGAGACGCGCGCTCTCTATTGAACTGCCGGTATGTTGTGTGCACGCCGAATTGTGCCGTGATTCACGCGAACAGTGTGAGAAACACGGACTTGGGAGCACTCTTGTTACCTGTGCATTCGTTTTAGATGATTGTAATGCATTTATTTCAATATAACACATGTACTGTAAGTGGTGATGAGTCAATGATTTACCTCAGATATGAGCGAGAGTGAGCTTCAGTGTATTCGCGCATCGCGCTCGGACTGCAGAGAATGTGCTCAATGTAAACAGACTTTTCTTCCGACCTGGTGTCTAATATGGTTAAACAGAATAATATGGTAGCTTATAGGCAATAACTGCACTTTTGGATTAGAATATTAATGTTAACCATTTTCTTTCCCTATTAATGTTTGCTGCTGCATTACGTCTATGGCTTATCTCGATTTCTCCAACTACGGGCTATGCCACGGATTAAACAGAAAATGTGCGCTGCCTTAATGCTCGTTAATAAATTTTGTGCCGTTAAAATGAATATGCGTTAACGCGTTATTAACGTTAACTTTGACAGCCATAGTTTACAATTGTGAGAATCTGCAAGCAGCTTCCTACTTTATTTTAGTAACAAAGTTTGACATTTTGTTTTTAAATGTTCGATTTATATTCTTTCTTTCACTAAGATTTCAGGGGAAGTATTGCACCACTGTTGTATGTGTGGGATCAAATCCATTATTTACTTTTAATTTAAGTTCAAGATATAATGTGAAAGGTTTTGAAGGGGAATATTTATTTCTTTCGGATAATAATAATTGACCACAAAAAAATATTTTATGAAACGACAGTGAGATCAATTAAAAATGGCACTTCAAGTTTCGACCCCTGGTGTTTACTGACAATGCAGAAATACTTTGTTCCTGTTCTTAAGTATAGTTCTACTTTACTGGCGTATAAATGTTTCTGTTGACTTCACTTTTGTTACTTTTGAGACTGAAACTACAGAAAATACCACCCAACAGCTACCACCCAAATGACTGTTAGTGACGTCTGACTGCCAAACTAATGTGATATTGCTGTGTGTGTTTGTAGGTTGTCTGGCTGTATGGTGACAGAGGAAGGCTGTGGGTATGTGTCTTCAGCTCTGAGGTCAAACCCCTCACACCTGAGAGCACTGGATCTGAGCTACAATCACCCCGGAGATTCAGGAGTAAAGATACTCTATGATACAGTCAACCACCCAAACTGCAGGCTGGAAAAACTCAAGTATGTTGAGCAGGAAGAGTGTTTAATAAGTTCTACTATGTTGTAGTGCACTTCTATAACTCACTGAAATTGAATAAACATGTATGCAGTATATAATAATACTAATACTAATAATAATAATATAAATAAATAAATGAGAAAAGTGCACAGCTGAAAAAGAGCACAGTAAAAGTGTCAGTGTTAAATTAACACTTGCTCTGTGTCTATAAGTCCAATTTACAGAGTAAAAAAGTAATACTACAACAGTGTTGAAGCTAATTAGATAATTAAATGATCAAGCAATTATTAATCATCATATGCACCTAGTCTCCTGTGCACAATGACACTATGACTAAAATAGGGATTGTAAAAAAGAAAAAAATGTATAGTACTGTAAAGTATAGCTTTATAAAGTTGCTCAGTATAAGGATTTGACTGTTCAGTGTTCATAGATTAGTTAGTGGTCTCATTCTCTCTTGCTCTGCTGCTTCGCGAGCACAAATAAATTAATGAATGAGCATCGTCGGCATCGAAATGCACAGTCATGGTAAATTTCCACACATTGTCATTTAATCTGATGCACGTCTCCATAGACATGTCACTTGTTGACACTTTTACTCCGGAATTAGGCCCGTAATGACCTTCCAGATCTGGAGCAGGCGCCAGCTTGCCCAGAACAACAAGTCACCCATCTCTTAGAACGTCCATTCTCAACACTGATCTGTAACACAGAATATTGCACAATCATTTGAATATACTTCAGGGTTTCTACTGATACAAAGCCATATGCTAATCGCTGAAGTAACCCTTTAATTAGGATATTTACAGGTATATTGAAGCGGCAGTGGATTCCAGAATCTCCCTTTCAATATAGCGTGGCGCCTTTAAGAGCTGCACTGTATTTTTTGTGCAAGCCCTGCGGCTCAAGCACTCCCATGTGTGCGGATTATTTAGTTTTTTTTGTTGCTCATATTTAGTTTTTTTGTAACGCTGTGGACGGAATGGAGTTTGTGACGCACTATTGTGAGAGTTTTACGGGGAATGAAGTACGAGCTGTTAAATGTCAATCGCCTCAGTATTTGTATTAACGCCAGTTAAGTGAACTATCCTTGTTTTTTTTCATCCAGTCACAACGTGTTACAGTCTATGGATACAAGGTGCTCTGAGTTCGGTTGCACTCGAACTGTGCCGCAATTTACGATAACAGTGTGACGGACTCGGGAACGCTCTTGTTCAGAAAAGTAACCTGCGTATTTATTTTAACCGATTGTAATGTAGAATCTCAATAAAACACATGGGGCCCTATTTTAACGATCTGAAACGCAAGTGTCAAAGAGCGGAGCGCAAGTAACTTTGTGGGCGGGTCTCGGCGCTGTTGTTATTTTCCCGGCGGGATAAATGGCTCTTGCGCCCGGCGCAAATCTAAAATGGGTTGGTCTGAAGTAGCTTCATTATTCATAGGTGTGGTTTGGGCGTAACGTGAATAAACCAATCAGAGCGGCATCCAACATTCCCTTAAAAAGCAGGTGCACAAGTTCCCTTATGGATTGCTATTATTATGGCGTATTTACCAGGCGCACGCCATGAGCGGTTCACAGCCGACGTGACTGATGTTCTTGTAAGAGCAGCCCTTACGAAACAAAAATATATTGCAGTATATTGGAAAATTTCATGCAATACATTAGGAAATATATTAACATATATGGGAATTAATATTTATATCTTTCAATATATTGCAATATATTAAAAGCGCCAATCATTTGTATATTTTGCAATATATTACATGAATATATAATATATTTTATAATACCATCAATATATTATTCCATATTTTTACAATATTTTAAAATATATTTCAACTAATATATTGGTAAATATATTTTCCTTTCGTAAGGGAGTGAAAGACAAAGAAGTTGTGTTGAATGGGGATGGGAGAAACCCACCCAAACTAGCTTCGGTTAAACAGTTTTTTTATTTTTTCAGTCGATTTTTTTTCCTGGTTCTTGACGGACAAACCAATTTGTCAGATGTCCATATATATATATATATATATATATATATATATATATATATATATATATATATATATATATATATATATATATATATATATATATAATGTCTTGCCACTACTGGGCAAACAGGTCTGATCCTTAATTACTACAATAAGCCTGAATAATTTGTAAGCTAGATTTATGCCTATTTTTTCACATCTTCGTGGCACACCACAATGTGTTAATATTTTTTTTTAGTGTAACAATTTATGATTTGCAAAAATAACTGTTGCATCTCTGTAGATTTCATGAGCAAAGTGTATGCGCGTTGTGCACGCTATACATTATGGTCAAGCATGCGCCCTTAAAATAGCATAATGAACAACGCGCAACGCGCCACTGACTTTAGACTAGGTTTTTTCTGGTCAGTGGCGCAACTGTTTAATGGAACAGCAAAATAGCACCAGGGATTGTTTGCGCCGGAACACGCCTCCTTTTTTGCGCTGAACCGCCCAGGGAGCGCAAGTTCATTCACTAGTTTAGCGACGTGCTTCTGTGGAGGGAAAAGCGCGCTTTGCGCGGGTGCAAAATAGGAATGACACATGCGTCGGTGTACAAAGTCAATTGCGCTGGGTGCAAGATAGGGCCCATGTACTGTAAGTGGTGATGTGATAATGATTTTCCTCAGATATGAACGAGAGTGAGCTTGCAGTGTATTCGCCCATCGCGCTTGGGCTTGAACTGCAGAGAATGTGCTCAGTGTAAAAACACACTTTTCTGTTTAATAAAAGTTAAACAGAAAATATGGTATGTTTCAGAATTGTAATGTTGTAATGATTCATCACACTGGTAGAAATCCATTTGCATGCTTTATTGAGAAATAGTCGTACAGGCAGGGTCAGACAGGAGCAAATAGATATGACAGGATCAGGCAGAATCGTAAACAGTAGAAAGGCAGAAGGTCAGGGCAGGCAGATAACACTCACAGCTCAGTATAACAGGCAGGAGTCAGAGGCAGGCAGCAAAGGGTCGATGACGATGGCAAAACAGGATCATTAACAGGTAGTCAGAATACGGAAAACCGCTCAGAAATGTTCACAACAGCAATACAAGACTTCGCACTGAGTGGAGGGAGAAGAGAGTTCTTAGGGTGTACTCACACTAGGCACGGTTGCCATGAACCGAGCCCGAGTACGATTGTCCCCCCTCCCCACTCCCCCCTCTGGCCTGCACTCACATAGGGTTTCAGCATTCGTGCCGGAGCACGCTTACGTCATTATGGTGCGACGGTTTCGGGTTTCAGCATTTGTGCCGGAGCACGCTTACGTCATTATGGTGCGACGGTTTCGGGATAAACAGGAAGAGCGGCGCTCTCTGAACACAATGGAGTCCATCGCTCTGTTTTCTTTGTGGATGATTTTGTGTCGTTTGGTCCACGGTGGTCCACAGCCCTCTCACAGCCTGTTGTTAAACTGATGTGTCGCCTTAGTGGCGCGAAAATTTTCACGTAATCGTGCTGCTCGTATGAGGAGGTTTGCAAGGTACCAGCTGAAGTGCAGCAAGGACTTTGCAGCTTTGATTACGGACTCCAGCACGGTTAGCGCTCACACTGCATGCGAACCGCGCCCGATTCCAACTGAACCGTGCTCTGGCACTGAACCGTGCTCTTCCAAGCGGGCCAGGAAGCTAATCGAGCCGGGCACGTATCGGAGCACTCACACTAGTCAAACGAACCACGCTTTGGTGGTCAAACGCACTCGGGCACGGTTCAAACTGGCTAGTGTGAGTACACCCTTTAAAGGGCCAGGTGATGAGAAACACCTGCAAGATAATCAGTCCAAGGCACAGGCTTTGTGGGAAATTTACCCTGCGTCCCAATGATAAATATTAATAGTAAATAGTATTCCATAATAAATAGTATTCGAAAATAGAATCATTATGTCTCAAATCGTAGTATGTTGAAAAGAGTATTCCAAAGATCCTGGATGGTTTACTATTTCCGGTCCGAATTTGAAGTACTGATCGATGGGCACTCTAACGGCTGATATTGCCCACAACCCATTGCGAGTTAGACGAGGATTCGATTAGAACTACAAACGCGGATTAAAAGCGTTAAAAAACTACAAACATGACAGATGTGCGAGTCCGACGGTTAAGTAGAGAAATTTAGATTTAGGGGTTTCAACTATCAATTTTTAAAGCTGACAAAAATATATTTATTCAGTGTTGTCCACATTATATTTCACCTGCAGCAGCATTGTGAACTTTTGTAATGACACGTTTGGCCATTAACTTTTAAATGCATCATTATATTTAAACTGCAAACACATTGAGAGTCTCTGCATTAAAGACACACAATTGGCAGATCAACGTGCGGCTACATTTCTTTCCGATACGGTAGGAGATTAAACTGAATGTGGAGGAATTTTAACACTGACGAATCTGACAATGCCTTACAGGGCAGTTAAACGGTGATGGGATGCACGTAACTAAGCGACAGAGTCCGTTAAAGATGGCGAAGTAGTATGTCCCGAAGCTTGCATACTTTTCTGCTACACACTCAAAAGTATATACTTTTTCTTCACAAAAAGAGTACATACTTTTAGGACATAGTATAAGTAGACGAATTGGGACGCAGCATCAGTGTGTCAGTGTAAGTGAGAGTCAATACTCGGGTTAGAGCTCCCTTCGGTGGTCAGAGGAGGGGATCACGGAGTTTGTCTCTGACAGGAGTTTGTCTGTGTGCCTGATTCGTGAGTTTACTGTTGGACAGATCAGTCGTTAAAATGATTCGCTGTTTCATGATTCAAAGTCGTTCGGTCGCAAATCGGACATTGGCAGATGCGTTGTGTGCGAATCCCGTCTGTTAGAACATCGCAGAACATTTGTCAACAAAGAAAACACTTCATAATTGGATAGTATTTGTTTCCTGTTTATTGAAAGTATGATTTATGTCAGCTGGTCAAAGAAGAGTCAAATACACTGTTTTTTGAGCGTAATTAACACCCAGCGGTGATTCAAGGAAAAAATTGTCCGAATGCGCCACGTTAAACTGTATATTGAAAACAGAGAGCGAGTGCACGAGTGAGAGGTTCGCTGTAGGTTCAATAAACCTTGGGATAAACGCAGACACATCTTTTTATGATGTAACGAGTACAACAGGTGTTATGGGAAGTGTTCCCGGTTCCGGCTGACCTAGTTATTGCAGCCAAACAATCATGTAACTGATTTGAATAACAGAAATTGATAATGTTCTATGTGTATGCCATAGTAAAGAGATGTGTTTTTAGTCTAGATTTAAAATGACAGAGTGTGTCTGCTTCCCGAACAATGCTAGGAAGATTGTTCCAGAGTTTAGGTGCTAAATAGGAAAAGGATCGACCACCTGTTGATTTTGATATCCTAGGAATTATCAACTGGCCAGATTTGTGAGACCGCAATAGACGTGATGGAGTATAATGTGTTAAGAGCTCGCTTGTGTACTATTGAGTTGTTCATGAGAACGGTTTGTGTTTTTGTGATTGCTATAACTCTAATCTGGTCATAATTGTAGTATGTTGTTAGTTGGACTCGTGCTTGTGTACTATTGAGTTGTTCATGAGAACGGTTTGTGTTTTTGTGAATGCTATAACTCTAATCAGGGCCGTATTTATCAAGCTTCTCAAAGTGCTATTTTAGTCTTAAGTGCTGAGAATTCATGAATATTACTCCTACTTTCAAGTTATAAAATTTCTTAAAGCTAAGATTCACTCTTACTCTCCCAGTTATTTAAGACAACTCGAGAGGTCTCTCAAGTGGTTAGGAGTTACCAGTTGAGGCTTGTGACGGCACTGAGGAGACACCCAGCAAACACGTTTACTTTGTGGCACGTTGCATTTCTACTATGGCAACGTCGCTGTCTACGTGCTCGCAACATTGTAACAACGTAGAATTGTAAGACGCGACAGGGCTGAAGCAACGTTGTTGCACAACATTCAGCAACTGCAAGACAACGTTCTGACAACTTATTTTATGCTAGATATAGATATTCCCCATTTAGCATGTTTTGTGGTTCATTTTTAATGTCAGAAATTATACGTTTTATATAGGTCTTTTGTTTATTCTATTATTTATGGGCCTAACAGTAAATTAATTATAATCAACACCTGCAACATTTTGAAGAGTAAAAATGACATACAAGGTTAACTAATTCAACTTTATTAAAACAGCATGTGGTAATCGAACATACATACACGTATTTTGTAAAAAAAATATATAAAAAAAATAGAATAAATAAAAAAATTGTGAGATCTGCAGAGACATACGCAAAAATTTTCAAGAGAGGGAGAATGTGTTCGAAATGTTTGACGACAAGCAGTTTATCAAACGGTATCGTTTAGACGGAGCAGGCATCATCTTTTTCAGCGCTGGTTAATGTTGGGCTTTATAAAAAATTAAAAAATGCTGTTTGAATAATAATTCAGAAAACAGTAGCAATCGCTTCTTCCTCCTGCCAGTTCGGTTTTCTTTTGGAATCCATGGTGGCTGATTATATAAAAAAATGTAGGCTGTATATAGGCAGATCAGTTAACAGCACACCAGTTTAAAAATTGTAATTAAAACATGGATGAAAACATATCTTTCATTTAAAATGTGTATATTATAATGTATTCTCTTGAAAAAAAATTATTGTCAAATGTGTATTGAATGTAAACTCCTCTTAGGAATTTCACCATTCAATGTGAATTTATTTGAGAATATTCTTAAATAAGGACATCTATTCAGTGATTGGTTCATGCCTATGACATCATCCAAAATCCCGTTTGTGACACAGCAAAGTGTCGTGAATCTACTCTAAGACTGACACTTAAAGCAAAACTGTGTGATATTTTCCCCCATCTAGCGGTGTAAAGGTATATGACCATCCAGTGAATATTAGTTTCAGTTCCTCTCAATTCCGATTTCGTTTTAACTCCTACGGTGGCCGATTTAGTCCAAGATTAACATGGCAATCCCCCTCTTCACATTCGACACGGTGCCATCGAGTGTTAAAACGTTAAAGGCGAAGCTTGAATTTATGGGTATGTCCCTCTTTGGCTAATGTACTTTCAAGATGGAGGAGCAACATGGCGTCCGGCATTTGAACCCCTCAGCCGTATGTATTTTCAATGGCATATTATAGACTTACGAGAATACTTTATTACTTGAAAAAAGTAAATATACATTGATGAGCACATATTTTTGGAATTGTTTTTAGCTCAGATTAAACTTAAAAAGTTACACATTGTAGCTTTAAGATTTAGTCCTACACTTTACTTAAAGTATGATTAGGATGCGTGATGACTAACTTTTTAATTGCAGCTTTGAGCCAAGAATTTTTTTACTCTTAAGTCAATTCTTAGCAGTGTTCTTGTGAGTAATTCTAAGATGTTTGATAAATATGGGCCCTGGTCATAATTGTAGTATGTCGTTAGTTGGGCTGTCCTGCTTGTGTGCTATAGAGTTGTCATGAGAGCGGTTTGTGTTTTTATGATTGCTAAAACTCTAATCTGGTCATAATTGTAATATATTCATTAGTTGGACTGTCATGCTCGTGCTGTCGAGTTGTTCATGAGAACGGTTTGTGTTTTTGGCATGGAAGGGATTACTTTTTCATTGAACATTCAACCTGGATTAGCATAGTAACACAGATTCTGCCATAGTCATTGCCTGGGTTACGCATTTGTGGGGCGGGGCTATCAAAATAGGGGCGTGTTTCGAAATATCAACAACAGTTACCAGAAAGCACTTACCCCATCTTGAAGCCATCCCTGTGGTTTGGATTTTAAACCTAGATTTTTTAAAAGAGCACAATTGATGTCATTACAGGTGGAGTTAAACATTGACACTAAATCATCTAAACCCAGGTCAGAAGATAGAGACCCTGAGTTAAACACTACTGGAGATGGTGTATAAGCCTTAGAAAACTTACTGGCTGTTGAAGATCTTATGGAGCAGACATAACGGCCTATAGATTTAACATTCGTACAAGGTATTAAAACCGAAATTTGGTGATCTGAGTTATCAAGCTTCTCAAAGTGCCATTTTAGTCTTAAGTGCTGAGAATTCATGACATTTACTGCTACTTTAAAACTTAAGAATAAAAGCAAGTTATCAAATTTCTTAAAGCTAAAAGTCACACTTAGGACTTTGTTGAACACTTAGGATCACACAGAACGTGCTTTTCAGGTTCGAAAAAAGGTGAGGCGCACTGCACTGTCTTTTATTGGTTGACGTTTTTCAATTTAGAAAATAGCAGTGCATTGTCTGTGCTAAAGTAGGGAAGAACCGGGACGAAAGTAACAAAGCGATTTTCTCAGAGCCCTGACTACATTTGCATTTCAAGCTATGACAGCACGTTCAGCACGCAAACCTTGATGGATCTGCCAAAAATCATATGATTTTGTCATCTTTTTCCGTGGTTGTGTCCAAAATGCAGTTTTAGAGTACGGCAATTATTTCGCTTCTGAAAATTACTGAAGCTGTTCCTTTTTTTCTAATTACAAGTAGTGTTTCTTGTTTCATGTGTCACAGTAATGATCAATCAAGGTACAAAGATGTTCTTCGGGCCACTGCTTGTGGTGTATGCATTGCTTACAGGTACCGGCTGGCACCACATTAACATCTTATATGCTCTCTCTGGAAACAGGAGAAATAAATGAGACAGGGCAAACGATGTGTCTGTTTTTCATCTTGCGCAGCAGAAAGAGGACTACCGCAAAGCAGACCAAACTGACGTAAAGCCCTGGAGCAAATAAGCACCACGCTACCCCCTGCATGCGAAGTCCACAATTACAATCTCAATTACTAAAATTAACTAAAACTCCTGATCTGAAATATTTTAGTGAAAGGATGGTGGCGCCAGGTTCATTACCCCTGAACAACATTCAAAATCATTTATTATAAAATTACAGAAATTACCACAAATGTGATAACACATTAGTGGGCATCACACATTCAGCCAAATTATCTTTCTTGAAAAGCTGTCAGTACAGCCATTTATGCAAATACCATATGGCTTTAGTTTGTCATAAGAATCAAAGTGGCAAATGTAATTTGCGAAATAGTTGCGCCGATGGAGACATCGGGCTTTCCTGCGTTCTACACCAATAGGATTGAAATGAAAAACAGAATCCATCTCTTTGTACTGAAGTCCAAGTTTAAAATATAGGTCTATTAATTCATATGCATTCACATCTATGCTTGTTTCCAGTGACAGTTACACAGCTCAGTTTAAATAGTCAGTAATAACCAACATTTCGTGCCATTCAGCATGAGCACTGCTCCACTGTGGTGGATTTTTCATGTGTTACCTTCTCCCGCTCCCGTCCGCATAAAAGTATAAATAGTTTTTTCTGTACGTCCTTAACACTATTCCAAGTAATTTAACGTAAAAGCAAGCGTGGGTTGGCGTGGTAGAATATGCGCAAAGTGCGCTCCCTTCATAATTCCCAAAAAAGATAGGATCTCAGATTATTGCGATCTCACAAAGACTGCATGTCAAGCTTATTTTGTGCGTGCACAATTTCCCCGCTTTAAAGGGAGAACGACAACATCAACGGAGGCCAACTGGATTCCACTCTTTTTTTTAAAGTTAAGTTTAAGTTTATTAAGCTGGTTAATCATATAATTTGAGAGTGCTTTATGTTAAAAAATACACAAACTCAATAATGAAACAGGTTAATAAGCTTTATTTTCAATTCATTTACATTTTCTGTATTTTTTGTCTCTGTCAAAGGTTTTTCACCTTTCTCCTGTTTTAATAAAATGAAAAAAAGAAGAGTGGAATCCAGTTGGCCTCCGTTAATGATGTCGTTCTCCCTTTCAAGCGGGCAAATTGTGCACGCACAAAATAAGCGTGACAGTGAAAAACTGGGAAACTAGTAGCAGCTGGAAACTTGTGAAACTTAAAGAGACAAGAGACACTGTTTGAAGAATAATAAATTATTTTCCCAACATTAACAGAAAAATTAAAATGGCAGAGCAAGCGACCGGGAAATCACTCGAACAGCTGAAAGCTGAAAGGACAGTGGAGAAAAGAGCATTCACACAACTAATCAGCACCATAACCAGAGCTTATCAAGAGATGACAGAAGAGGATCTTCAGGATAGTTTAAATAAACTCACAAAGCAAGCAGAAAAAATCATGGAAGCAAATGATGATCTTGAAGCGGGCATTGAATTAGAGGTGGAGCTGGACACTGACAAGTCACCTGTGTTAACAGAACAGCAGAAAGCAGACATTGATAAAACAGCGAGCGAATGTTCTTCTCCAAGAAACTCTCTGGGCTAAGTTTGGAGATATTGAACTGTCCATAGCATTGCAGGTTGCTGTAGCTGAAAGTGAACGTGTCGCAGCAGTAGTTCCAGATGGCAATCAAGAAGCATACAACTTCATGCTCAGTTACCTTCAAAATTTGGTAAAGACCGCAAAAGACCTGGACAGCCGGTGGCAGTGGTGCATTCCCCAAGGTGATCAAAATAACTTCCGCCAGGGCCTGAGAAGTCATGAGCTCAATGTTACCAGATTAGTTTCGAGAAAAGCTGATTTCATTTGTGCGAGACGAGAGGAGGGGGCAGAGAAGTTAACACCACCACCAACGATCTCTAGCTACCCTGTGGCAACAATTAAGTTAAAGCCCACATCCCTCCCAAAGTTCACTGGCAACAAACGTGACTTTCACAGGTGGAAGAGAGTCTGGGAAGTGCTTCAGAACATCTGTTTGATAATCTGTTAGCATTCCTCAAAAACCAAGAGAGCATTTATGAGCAGCTCGAACACCTAAGGGATGAGGAACCAAGCAGAAGGAAGTCAAGAATTGAGCCGAAGGACAAGAACAAAGTCCACAAAATCAAGCAACGACCAATCAGGGTGTGTAGTCTGTGATGACGTTAAACACAAAAGGAAGCTCTACTTCTGCAAACAGTTCCATTCATTAAAGCTAACGTACAAAAAGGCTGCAGTAAAAAACTGGGAGCTTGTAAAAGGTGTCTTGAAGTCCACGAGGACCATTCATTCTGCAAACCCAACTTTCTCTGCAAAATCCAAGCCTGCAAAGAAGAGAACGTTCCTGAGCATCACTATTATTTATGCCAAAATGCTGAAAGGAGAGCAGTGCTATACAGAAAAAGAGCAAGCTTCATCCTGAAGGAGGATGAGGCCAGAGGGATTACACAAAAGATCAAGAGGACTTCCTCAGTAAACTCCCATCAGACTTAGCACAGCAATGCCGAAGTGTGTTCTCAAACACAGCATTAAGGGCGTTTAATGTGACAAAAGAACACGCAAGTTTGCTAGCAGAAGGTGGGTTGCTGGAATTGCCAATAATCATGATGCTTCTCAATGTGACCGCTAATACCGGACAGAAAATTGGGACACTAATTGACTTGGCATCAGACACTAATTACATAACACTCAGTGCTGCAAATCGTCTGAACCTGAGAGGTAAGAGAATCACTCTTGTTATCCATGGAGTCGGAGGGATAACGCCTGTTTCACACATATTCCGTCTGCAGTGCGGTGCATATTTTTTTCCGTACCCATGTAAAGGGATTACAGCTTTCTCACTTCATGCGGATGCTGTCCGTCAGTCTGTTACAGGAGAGTTGCGTCTGCAGCAGTGTGACGATCGTTTTCGTACCGAGTTTTCATACCGCGTCTATCTTTTGCTGTGCTGCACTGCAGTGATGGAACATTGTTCGCATTAAAATAAACCTGTACTGAGGCGAAAATCTAGTAATATCACCACAGATGCATATAATTTAAAATATACTCTTGTTTCAAAGTCAACATAGCTTTTTTTCTCAAGTAAAGCAACAAAACAACACCTTACCTGGCATTTAGGTTAAACAAAATGCTATAATGGAGAGCACTCGTCCTTTCTTAGAGGTGGAAAACAAAGTTCTTTATGACCTGCAGGATTTCTTTTAAAAGAGTTTAAAAAACGAAAGAAAAGACGAGAGTCAGCTGTTTTTGAATAGCCTATTGTAAGTTTCTAATTTAAAATGTTTGTGATTTTAGGCTATAACCTATGTTTAAATGTTTCGCCACTTGTGTGAGCTAAATCTAAAGTACTAGGCTATAGAAATATATAAGATTAATGAATTGAATAAAATGTTGTTTAAATGTAGTAGGCCTACGTTAACCTGACTTCTATGAAAGAGTAAAAAAAAGAGAATTGCAATTCTGACGAGGCATGTTCAGTAACAACTTTTGGATTTTAAATAAAAAATAATGAATAAATGCTGTGTTTGTGATATGCAACAGCGGATCAGTTGCGGACTGCAAACGCAGCATATGTGAAAGCACAACAGACGGAGTATGTGTGAAACGGGCGTTAGGATACATCAGGAAAATTAACAATTCCATTTGTTTGGAAGACTGTGAAATGAATCTACACAGATTCCTTTGGAGAAACTCTGAAGACGAGGAGCTGGAGGAATACGCAGTCACACGAGTCAACATTGGAGACAAGCCAGCAGGGTGCATCATGCAGCTGGCAATGCGTGAAAATGCTAATTTACCATCCTTTGCTCACTTTGAGGAAGAGTGCAGAGTGCTCCATCAAGACAGCTATGTTGACGACATTCTCATGTCCCACAATGACTTTAACCAGCTGAAGTCCATCATAGCAAATGTGGAGCTGATCTTAAAGGCAGGAGGATTTTGTCTTAATGGTCCATGGGTCTTCTCAGATCAAAGTGAGAGAGGTGAGTCTTTTGAGAGTAAGAATCTTTTGCAAGAGCAAGTCAGAACCCAAACACCAAAACCACTGACACAGAGGGAGCTGTTGAGACAGATATCAGGTATGTATTGTCCAGTAGACCTAGTGAATCCTGCCAAGCTGAAAGTGGCAATTTTGGTCTGTAGAGCTTTCCAAGAGGCAAAAGATGGAAGGGTTCCAGTCAGTGAAAGTTGGGACACAGTATGTCCAGCTTGGCCAGATTAAGTTCACTAAAGCTTTGACTCCCCCAAATTCCAGCGATAAACCCTGGGCGATAACCTTTTCAGATGGAAGTGAAAATGCTTATGGTGCGGTAATGTACCTCATATGGAATTCTGATCAGGGCTCAATCGTCAAGCTTGTGGAGTCCAAAGCAAAACTGACACCATTAGATCACAAAGGAGACGCTGTCAAAGCAGAGATGTGTGGAGCAGTGTTTGCTTCACGGCTGCAAAAGTACTTTGAGCAGCATAGCCGAATTTGAGTTGGAAAGTGGTATCATTTGGTTGATAGCCAAACTGTCCTTGGTGCTATACAGCGAGAGAGATATGGCTATAAAACATTTTTCGCTAACAGAATTGGAGAAATCCAAGAAATTTCGAAGGCGTAAGAATGGTGGTGTATACCAGGTCCACAGAACATTGCAGATGTGATCACAAGAGGGGCTAATCCTCAAAGTCTTGATGAAAATTCAGTGACAAAATGGGCCAAAGTTCCTTAGCTTACCAGTAGATGAATGGCCAATCAAGTCAGCAAAGGATATAGCAGCTACTGCCTGAGAAAGCATCAGTAAGCTTCAAAAGAAGGCATTTGCAGCTGCACTGACAAGGTCTAAATCAAAACAACAGGGACCAGCTGAATTGTCAAGGCAAAATGAGGATCTAATCCAAGTCCAAACAGACCAAATGCTGTTTCATGCATACTGAGCTTTTTACACTGTTAAAGACTTGGATTCCTATCCTAAACATAGACAAAGTTTAGTTTGAGAAAAATAAAGTTTTTTTCGAGTATAGGTCGGCTTGACGTCCTATATATAGAGCGGAAGGTCCTATTATGGGCCGTACGGGCTCTTCTCCCGGAAAGTTGCTTGCGCGCGTGACTAGATGCACTCAAGCCCATAAACAATAATCTCAGGTGCAGCAGATCCACTAGTCCGTCCAACACGTCTGCCGCGCCGCGCCCCACTTTATTCCTATGGGTGACATCAAGCGACTTCAACGCTTCAGCACAGCATTCCGGGAAGGCAGTGCTGCATTTGAACCGATTTGAATGCAGAAATGACCGGAAGCGTCACAACATACGCTTCGGTCGCAAAAGTGGATCTCCACGGTCTCTGCTGTCAGGACTTCACGAAATCAACAGTTAACTTACCAAAGAAGTGTGTTTTTGACGGAGCGGTCCCAACGATAAAGGTTCACGGTCCTGCTTTGGAAACAGCCGGTGAGTAAAACTGCTTCAAATGTCTGTTGTTGGCGGTCTCTGCTGTCAGGACTTCACGAAATCAATAGTTAACTTACCAAAGAAGTGTGTTTTTGACGGAGCGGTCCCAACGATAAAGGTTCATGGTCTTGCTTTGGAAACAGGCGGTGAGTAAAACTGCTTCAAATGTCTGTTGTCGGCTATCGTCGCGTAAGTAAACATCGGTAAACAACACGATCGTGTATAATGTTAGTTAATTTATCAATGGAGCATGCGATCTATGGTGTGTGTTTAATTACATTTGTTTAGTTGACCAATATAAGTGTCACTTTGTTTATTGGAAAACCACCCAAACATAAAAATTGCGTTCTCAAAAAAGCGTCCTTCGTCATTCAAATGCACTAACGGTTACTCCATTGTTGCTCTATGTATAACGTTACACTAGTCTGACGTGCAAAACCGTTTTGCTTGCTACTGCTAAGGTTTAGTCGCATACAAAAGTCCATAAACCAAATCATGTCATCATAAACTGAGAGTAAACACACAAATGTTGACAGGCCACTAAATACAGTACATACCACAGAGATGGACGTCCTGCTGTTGTTGCTTCCCCTGTTCAATTTATTTCAGCCTCCGGATCTGATTCTTGATCATATATCTATTAGTTGAATCTGATAGCCATGGTTTATTTAGGGTAACGTTTTCATCTCCATGCTTGAGGATGTCAGCTTTCAGAAGCTCTTGTGCAGTAGCTGCGCACTCGTCATTCTTTAGCTCCGCCCACTCGATACGCCTCCAGGCGCTCGTTTTTTTCCGGAAAGACTCGGTACAGCCTATATTTCTTTTATAAATATAATAAAACTAAAGACTTTTCGGAGATATGAAGGATGCAATACTACTCTATAGGTACTCAAGGTTGACATGAGATTGACTGAAACTGAGTGTTTCTCCCCCCCCCCAGTGATCTATCCAGACTAGTTAATACAGTGGCGTGGGTTTGGAGAGCAGTAAAAAAAGTTAATTGGCAGGAATCAACCCCTAAATAACCCAAAGTGGGAGGCAGTCTCTTCAACAGGAACCATCTCCGTGAGAGAAAGACAAGATGCCCTGAGAGACATTTTTCTCGCTGTGCAAGAAGGTATAACCTTCCCGAACACTACCAGGGACAGGTTGGTTGTGTATGAGGATCCAGACTCTGGGCTATTGGTTTGTGGTGGAAGAGTGCAGGTCTTTAAAGAAGATCAATGTGGTGTGACAGGCAGCGGGGCGAGGGACCGCGAGAGCGGGCCGGTGATTAACGTTCATGAGTGCCAGCTGCGTGGCACACCGGTCTCGTCTCGCGGCCATGTGACGGGAGCATATAAGGAGGAGCAAGAGCTGCGGAAGACGAGAGAGGACCAGGCCTGGAATTTTATGTTATGTTTTGTTTATGTGTTTGTGGGCAGTCGTCCGTGAGGGGCTGCCCACGTTTTATTTTGTGTGTGTTTGCGGGCAGTCGTCCGTGAGGGGCTGTCCGCGGTTTTACTTTCGTTTTGTTTATTTTATTTTGAGTTAATAAATGTTTGTGAAACGTTCGCCGGTTCCCGCCTCCTTCCTTCCCATGAACGAACTTCATTACAATCAAGTTAACGTCCCATTCCTTCCCTACAATGAATGGGTGTTCACATTGCTAGCCCGAGAATCTCACAGAGAAAGCCATGGAGGTTTGGACGAAACTTTACTTAGGATGAGGAGGAAGGCTTGGGTCATCAGGTGTAGAAGAATAGCCCAAAATGTTGTCGACAGCTGCGTTCAATGCCGAAGGACCAAAGCAAAGAAGTGTCAACAATTTATGGGTGATTTGCCACCAGAGAGATCTCAGCCTGCTGAACCTTACAAGTTTACAACAGTAGATCTCTTTGGGCCCTACCATGTGAAAGTTGATAAAGAAAAGAAAAAGTTAAGAAAAGAGCTTCCATGAAGGTCTGGGGTGTTGTCTTTTGCTGTATGTCAAGCAGAGCAATCCACGCAGAGTTGTCAAACACCCAATAAACTGAATGTTTTTTAATGGCCTTCCAAAGATTTGCTGCAATTAGGGGCTTTCCTAAAAAGATCTATTCCTATCCTGGCACCAATTTCATCGGTGCAAGACCGGTTCTACAGGAGCTTTACAAGTTCCTGGAGGGCATCGACAAGTCTGCTCTAGAAGAAACAGGAATAGTTCAAACACATGAAATTGAACGGAATGGATGTGGAAAATTCATCCAGCCGATTCTCCACACAGGAATGGAGCTGCGGAGGCTGCAGTATGCATTCTAAAAAGGGCACTCCAAAACTGTGGAGTTGAGTCTAGTATTCCAAACAGTATTTCAAATGGCAGCCAATCTTGCGAACGAGTGGCCTATCGATGCCAGAGCACAAGCCCAGTCCAGCTATGGAAGGCTCCAGGGCCCCCAAACCAACGCTCCTCTCTACGTCACAGCAGCCCCTATCGGAATCCAAAGTTCCGAGAAGATTGGAGAAACTTGAAAATTTCCCTCCAAAAAACACAAAACGCCTTATAGATTTTTTGGGGTGGAAAATCAAGTTTCTCTGATCTTCTCGAAACTCTGGATTCCAATCGGGGTCGCTGAGACGTAGATAGGAGCGCAAGCCTGGTGGCCCTAGGGCCTTCTGTTGCCGAACGGAAGTCAAAAACACAAAGTCGTACAGATTCCCAATTACGTAATGGCCGCCAAATAATTGACTCCTGGAAACAGTGTTTATAGATGATATTTCACATTTAATATACATTTTATGGATGAAAACCCCTCTACTGTACAGGGTACACTCAAAAAAAATCACTCATCTAACTTTCAGGTGATTTGAGTGCTTAATTTGCATAGAAAAGGAAGGCCCGTAGACCCGTTATTTGGGGGCCTCTACATAAATGAGAGCAGGTATGTTTTGGGGTTTCCTGGTCCCGTTCATAGCGGGAGAACCCGAATGACTTTAAAATTGCACTGCTGTATTCGCAGAATAGCTGAACTCTTGGTAAACATTTGGGTGGATTTTGGCCAATATTTGGGTGGATTTTACCACATATGTCAAAGCATGGCAGTATCCAGAACTTGCGTGATTTCTAGCTTCAGACCCGGCAGGCCCTTGACCTCGGGGGAAACAGGAAAGGGTCCGCTTCAGAACGAAGGGTCCCAGAGGCTTGTGGCTCTAGGGTCCGAGAGGGCCCCTGGAGACCCCGCACCACCCCTAAGGACAAGCCACTGGGACCTTTCCTTACCGAGATAGAGGCCCTTTTGTCCAAAAGTCCCTTATGTATAATTGGGGTTAACTCGGAAGGCAAGCTGAGTTTGAGCTCCGAGCTCCAAACTCCGGGAACTGGGAGGTTTCCGAGATACGGTCACTTCCGGTCCAGCTTTGAGGGGCCGTTTTTTGGAAACCAAACCGAGTTGGAGCTCCAAAATGCTGGTGCTGGGAGGAGCTCTAGGGGCCCTTCCAACCCCACCGTCCCCAGCTCCTGGGACATCCCGGTTCCGAGATATTAATCGTTAAAGTTAAAGGACCGTAACTCTGGACTCCATATAGCGATTCTGGCAGCAGTCATCTTGTTTAAACCGTCTAGCCGAGTTTCAGGAAGATCTGCCGTGTCCCCGTGGAGAAACGCGGCAAAAAGCATATGGCGCTTTTCAAAATGTCGGTGACCATGCCGTTGTCCGACTTTGGCTCATTGCTCGGGAACGCGATGCCCAAACGGGCTCAAATTTACGTCAAAAACTCCCCTCTGCCCCACGACCTGAATGTGACAGCCGCGGGCCTCCGGGGCGCCCCCTGGCGGAACGCGAATTTGAAATTCCGAGGGCTCTAGCTCCGGAACCAAGAGACCCAGGACCTTCGCGTTTGTTAGAGGACGTCGAGACCTCCCACGGCCCCTGCGTTCAGGAGAAATAAGGCAGAGAATCCAACATTTTTAACCACCCGTTACTCCCGAACCACGGGGCTCAGGAACCCAGGGCTCATTCGTTAGAGGCCCTCGAGACCTTTCCAACGAGGCTTCACACAAGGCCCGGGGCCTTTGCGTTCTCGAGATATAGGCCCGACAATCTAAAACTTTAACCGCCCGTGACTCCCGAACTGCGTGGCCCAGGGCATCAGGAGAGAGCGCGTTCGTTAGAGGCCCTTGAAGCTTCGACCGCACTCAGCGCACTAAGCCGGACGTGTTTCCATTCCAAAAATGTCCCAAAATTCCTTAATTTGCATAGAAAAGGCAGTGTATGGTAGACCGCTATCTGACTGCCCCAACGTAAATGTGAAAAGGCAACGTTCATACCGAAAGGCCCTGAGTCGATAGTACCGTCTAATGCTGGTACGTGGTGGTGCTCGAGTACCACCTGTCAAAGTTACAAATTCCTAGAGTTTTGGGAAGTGCCTTTTAAAAAATCAGCTAAAATATTCACAGAATATTCCAAAAACATTTGCTTGTTCCCTGACTCGGGGGGCCGCGGCGAGAAGAAAAACGCCGCCCCCCGGCCGATCGGACCTTTCGAAGCGCAGTCCGTGAAACAGCTTTGGCAAACGTATTGGGAAAATAGCCGAGTTTGATTTTGCTACAGGGGTCCCACAGGCCCCAGATTTCGCACAGTGGCTGCTGGGGGGCCCCCCGAGCGACATACTAACAGTGCTTGGCTCTAGAGCGGAGCAGGACCAAATTGAGCCTTTAAGTCCATTTTCTTACAAGGTCCTCTCACTCTCTTGTGACTTCAGATGTTTTTGAGAGATACTTAGTTGCGAGCGGCCAGCTTTTTTCCAGGAGGACCTAGCTTTTCACGCTTTGATGCCATGAGTCGGGGGCCCCCGCAGAGTCGGAATCCTCAAACTCGGGGCGGTGCGACCTTTCATCTCCGAACGGTGGCCGTCCGGAGGCTAATTTACGCGAGTAGCGCTCTGGTGGGATAGGGTTAGGCTTAGATGTCGAACGTGACTGATTGAAAGGGAACGTCTCAGTTACATATGTAACCCTCGTTCTCTGAAAGAGAGAACAGAGACATACGTCCCGTTGCCAGGTGCTGTGCTTCCGCTAGGAGCACAGTCACTAGTTGGCTCCTCAGCAGAAAAAAGCATTGATTTGCCATTCCACTTCCTATTTATACCCGCACTGCGGGGCAGAGCATGGAATGCTGTTGTCTGAGTGATTGGTGTGTGTGTGTGTTTATGAGGACACAAATTTGTATAACTACATGGGAATTACACTGCTATTGCACAATAAATGTGGTTTATGAGGACATTTCAAATGTCCTGATAATTTAAATAGCTTTTAAAACATACTAAATGTTTTTTTTTTTTTGTTGAGAAAGTAGAAATGCAGAATGTTTCCTGTGATGGGTGTATGTGTGTGTGATGGGTAGGTTTAGGGGCAGGGGCAGTGTAAGGGGAAAGAAAATATGGTTTGTACAGTATAATAACCATTACGCCTATGCAGAGTCCCTGTAAACCATATAGACCAATGTGTGTGTGTGTGTGTGTGTGTGTGTGTTTATATGTGTATGTGTTTACTGATTAACTTTCATTGTGTGTGTTTTGTAGTGTGGATCATGGAGGAGAGATCAGGATTACTGCAGGACTACACAAATGTATGTCTAAATACACACACACTCACTCACAACACACACACTATCTAACACACACACACTCACACTCTATTGCTTTATCTCACTCACTCTCACACACACACACACTCACACTCTATTGCTTTCTCTCACTTACTCTCTCACACACACACACACAAACACACACACGTTAACTCACACACACTCACACTCTGTCACACACACACACAACACACCCTAGCGATTCACAGATATATCGGGCCGATATTTGTCATTTTTTTATATATCGGCATTAGCTGATTCAAAGTCCTATGGCCATATATTTACAATTTATTACAAGCAAGCTATTAAGTGTTGCTTTACTTAGTGAAAGAAAAAACTAATAGCATAGTACCGTCGGGAACTGGCATAACGCTACAGCTGGCTGAAGGTTTGTTTACTTACCATTAGCTTTAAGGACTGTAGTCGAAAACTATCAGCAGCTTGCTTGGAATACTTAACTACTTTTTCATATTAAACTATGTTATTCCCTTACGGCTACGCTACACACAGTTCATCTTCACACACAGAACACAGTTCCATCTTCACACACAGTTTAAGATATTTTATATTTAGTCCGAGAGCGTATCTAATTGTAGGCACACTATACTGACCATGTCCAGAAAGGGAATAAAAACATCATCAAAGTAGTCCATATGTGACATCTGTGGGTTAATTAGAATCTCTTGAAGCATCGAAAATACATATATCACCAAAACTACGACTTTATTCAGCATTGTCTTCTCCATGTTTGTTTTCAATCCTCAAATAAAGATTTGAACGGTTATGAATCAGCGTATTGATTCATGATTTGGATCATGTGTCAAACTGCTGAAATCACGTGACATCGGTGATCCGAATCATGAATCAATACGCGGATTCATAACCGTTCTAATCTTTATTTGAGGTTTGAAAACAAACACGGAGGAGAAGACAATGCTGAATAAAGTCTTAGTTTTTGTTATTTTTTGGACCAAAATGCATTTTCGACGCTTCAAGAGGTTCTAATTTACTAACTGATGTCACATATGGACTACTTTGATGATGTTTTTATTCCCTTTCTGGACATGGACAGTGTAGTGTGCATACACTTACATATGATCTCAGATTAAATATGAAATATCTTAAACTGTGTTCCGAAGATGAACAGAGGTCTTACGGATGTGGAATGACATTAGGGTGAGGCATTAATGATTTAAATGTAATTTTTGGGCGAACTAACCTTTTAATATAATAAAAATTAAAAATAAATAATTTAAAACTACATAACCTAAAATGGAAATGTAACTGAAATTAGGTCAATATAATGGGTGAGATAAATTCTCTTCTATTTGATAGTCCTCCTTGTCCTGTACAGTGTGACCAGGTGATGATTAATATTATAATTAATAAATTTAGTGAACTCAGTTTGTGTTTGTGGCTCACACCCTGACAAAGGCACATTAGCCACAACACGTATAGTTGTCCAGTACTTGTCACCTGTTTTAAAAATATTAAAGCCATGTTGAAATAAAGGCTTTTTACATTTCTTCAATAATATTTGAGTGCTTCCGATTATTGATTTTTATCAACTCCTAACGTCCAAACAGCATTGCTGTCAACATTGAACATTAAAAATAAGGGAGATTTCCCGGAATCCATCCCCAAAATAAGGGATTTTTTTTTTACACGATTCTTGTCCACAAACTAAAAAAAAGAAGAAAAAAAAAGAAGCACTAATCATAACAGTCTAAAGAGTTTATAACTACACAATATATATTAAGCATAATGTTATTGACATTATGCCAGAGCTGCCTTGGTCTATTGTCTGTGATGTTTGTTTACTGTAATATTTACCAGTAAAGAGTATAGCTTTTTTTATACATGATTCTTATACATGATCCCACAAACTAAAAAAAGACTAAAAAACTAAAAAAAGCACTAATCATTAACAGTCTAGAGTTTATAACTACACAATATCTATTAAAGAATGACAGACCAATGTATATGTTTGAAGTGCTTTATTTAGGAACAAATTAACATTACTTACACATTTTCATTTGCTACATGTTTTAGCTTAATGTTGGGGGACAGAATGAGAAAGTATGGTGGCCCAGTAGTGCAGCCGTACCAAATTAAACCACAGCACAACGGAAATGCTCCCGACCACTAGGGGGCTCTCAGAGTGCGGTAAAGTTAGTTTTCCCTGCCATTGTTCTATAGATTGGCCAGTCTTACAAAGATATAAACACTACGATCAGTTTCAAGTGTGTATATTGACATGAAATATCAATTCAAAATCACCTACAGGCATTATAGCTGCATATTTATACTCGTGAACGCTTTTACACGCTGTCAGGCGCTTGATGCCCAAGGGAACGTCTGCCAATTCCACCATGCAGTTGAAACATATTTGTATGAATTAAAATTACTTTAACATTTAAAAACAGACATGTTAAAATTCCACAGCTTGGTTGTATTGTAAAAAAAACTGACTCAAAAATGCACAACATTGGAATTTGAACATTTAAACAAAAGCAATTTCAATTCATAAAATTATACGTTTCAACCACTTGGAATTGGCGGACGTTTTCTTGGGCATCAAGCGCCGTGATAGCGAGTAAAAGCGTTTTCGAGTATACATATGCAGCTATAATTCATGTGTGTGATTTTGAATTGATATTTCATGTCGATATACAATGGTTACACACTTGAAACTGATCATAGTGTTTATATCTTTGTAAGACTGGCCAATCTATAGAACAATGGCAGGGAAAACTAACTTTACCGCACTCTGAGAGCCCCCTAGTGGTCGGGAGCATTTCCGTTGTGTTGTGGTTTAATTTAGTACGGCTGCACTACTGGGCAACTGTAAGAAAGAGACAGAAAGAATGAATGAATGTGATTAGAGACAGGAAAGACAACCTTGTCACCCTTCCTGGTGTGAAGCATGAGCCCTATTGTAAACATATGTGACTGATTTTGCATTTCTCAAAACTTTCTGTGAGGGAGTGTATAGGTGAACCTGACCAGTGTGATTTATTTTACAAGATAGCAATGCACACACAGTGCTGGAATCCAGTGCCATTCGGTTGGCTGTAACAATCTTGCTCACCATGCTAAACGCCCTTTCTGAGCTTGCGTTACTGTATGGTATACATAACAGTGTCTTTGCTAGTCTCGCCAATTTAGTGAAGCTGTCATTCTTTCCTACAAGGCCCCAGAACCTGTCTATTCTTGGTTCTTGTGGGAGATCTTTGCTATCAGTGACTTGGAAATCAATTAGCTCCTCTCTGAGCCTATCCTCATTCATGAGAAACTGTGGGAACAGGGCACCTAGCCTCGACACTGAGAAAGAAAACAAATTAATTTATCATAACCCTAAAGGTAGATCCTGCCAGCTTACTTTCTCTGATTTCTTAGTTAAAAACATTCAGAAATTGTCCTTCCTTCACTCATCACAAATTTACCATACAAAATACAGATTCGAAAGCAATGTGCGGCGGTGGTGGTGGGTGTGCGGGCGGGCCGGGGGGGCTCTTTAATAAATATTATTTATTAAAGAGCCATATGGGGGTTTGGGGCTCTTTAATAAATATTTGTCATTTGGGGGGTGGGGGTTTGGGGCTCTTTAATAAATAGTATTTATTAAAGAGCCATATCAGGTACTTTGTGGGTAATGGCATTACAAATGAAAATTATAAATTTTCTGGCCACAAAATGATTCTAATTTGCCTCTTTGCATTGGAATTCTCTATTTAAATGCGGTTGATGTGATAATCAATCAATTTTGTGGCACCCCCTCGCATAAGTTACGCTAGGGGTGTAACAGTAAAGATTGCTCACGGTTCGCTTTGTCTCGCTGTTTTAGGTTCACGGTTTCAGTACGGTTTGGTATTTGCTATGTTCAGGGGAAAAAGGACTACTGTCAAATAAAAATAAAGAAAATAAGAACAAATAACGTAAATGCAAGCAGCAGTACAAATAAAGAGTGTGATGTCTGCGCGCTTTGGGATGAGTGCACAGAGACAGATCTTCTCACAGCGCGCGAGACTTCTCATTCGCGTCTTCTGGCGAATATACCCAGGTGATGACGGCGAAAATGACGGGTCATGCGTTGAACAAAGTATTTTAAATAGCGTACAAAAATGAATGACGAAGCAATATGTGGCGACCGGTGTTGATTCTGTGGCGGACCGCCGCAAATTAGTCTATGTGTGGGAAACACTGATGTTATCCCTACCAGTGTCTGGACTTATCTCCATTCGAGATCCAGGGTCTAGTATCCTCAAGTCCTTCAGTAGCTGGGAATCAATTGGAAAGCAGGCAAACATCTTGTGTAAAACTGCTTCGTAGAAAGCTCTCACGGTTCTACATGAAATGGATAAAAAAACATGGATTTGTGTTAAGGCGGGCGTACACTGTGCGAATTCGGACACTCGGAAGGTCGTGAGATATTGCAGACGCTACGAGTCATTTTAATTTGATTATCGCATCACATCAGCTGGTACACGGCACGACTGTTTGCACCGCGAGCCGGCCGCGATCACATGAGCTTTCGTGTTAAACACAGACACCGGAGCTTTCAATGTTGCTGCTATAGCTTCAGATACAAAAAATAAAGAAAAAAGGTGTGAAAATGATTAGTTGAAAAGCAGAGAAAAGCCATTCCTTTTAACCGAAACAACCAGAGGGAGAGAGAAGAGTGCACGTGAGAGAGAGAACGTGTGTGTGTGTGTGTGTGTGTACGCAGTATGTGGCAGCCTACAGTCTATGGTGGCAGCCACTGAGCTAATAATAGTCATAGATTGAGCGTATGTGACGTGCTTGTGCATGATTTGGCGACAGCCATATGCTGGTAAAAATCGGGCCGACTCCCCGAACTTTTTAAACATGTTTAAAAATGATCGTAAGGTCGGGAGGTGCTCTTAACGTGCCCGGCTCGTCTCGTATTTACGGTGCGAGCCGCGACCATACGAGCATCCACGATGTCCACGCGATTTCTCCCGAGAAAAAAAAAATCGTCTGCGAGTTCGTACGACAGCAAAAATCGCACCGTGTACGCCCGCCTTTAGACATTTCAATGTGGGTTAGAACAGAAGATGAACATTATAATTATATTGTACAAAATAAATCACTTACTGAAAGAATTTGTTCTTAGTTGGAACAGGGAACTCTGCAGTTCTAATGAACGCCTTTGTGTCCTCTCCAATAAAGAGGTCCTCGTCTGCCAATTGATGTCCCTCTCCAAAGTTCACTTCTTTGAGAGGGACATCCATAATCCCCTTTGCTGGAACAAGGCACCCCAGCATCCGCTTGATAAGCCTGGTCATCTCTTTGTCCAGCTTGTGTATCTGTACCTGCTCTGACTGTAAGATAGTAAATAATAGTGAAATGATGAGGATTATGATCTGTGGTTATCAATTTATTATTGTGACAACTAGGATATGATGACTATACCAACCTGAAAGGCAATATTAAAGTCTGATAGAGGCTTAAGGGCAACACTGAGAAACTTGAAGTACGCCTTAATCAATGGATCGTTGAGATGTTTTGATAGATCCCTAATTTTGGTGTTCGTCTCCACCCCCTCGTGACTGTTAAAATATGCCTATATATAGGAATATATGGTAAAAGTAAATACCATTATAAAATATAATTTTAGGTTTACATATTATATATATATATATATATATATATATATATATATATATATATATATATATATATAGAGAGAGAGAGAGAGAGAGAGAGAGAGAGAGAGAGAGAGAGAGAGAGAGAGAGAGAGATTTAAAAGTGTTGTAATGGCTTTTTTTTTTTTTACATAGTTTATCATCATTATCATCACACAAGAGTTATGTAAAAAAAAAAAAAAATAGGAGTGGCATACACAATACTATTACAAACTCTACCTGTAGAGCAGCCCACTGGTTGAGAACCCTCTCTATACAGCTCAGCAAACTGAGCCATCTGCTGCTGCAATATCTAAGCAGTTTCAGGCTGTCAGAATCCGTGAACTCTACAAATTCCTTGTAGAGTTCACATCTCTTTGCACTGAAAACAAACACATATGAGTTCTGAAAGTGTCAGTTAACACGATAATAGTTATACAGGTGAGTGAGAGAAAAAAGTGCATGTCTACATGTATGAGTTTTACCTTTTGTCGAAGTGGGTGTAAATGCCCACCAGTATGTCTTCCACAGGCAGCTTTGCAGCCTTCATGCCACAACCAGTGGCAAGCTGCACTAGGTGGCAGATGCAGCCGAGATCTTGCACATTAGGCTGGTTTGTTTTAACCCTACTTATTACTGAGTTGTGCCTGCCTTTCATGACACTTGCGTTATCGGAATTGAACGCAATCAGATTTTTCCAGGGAATGCCACGATTCCTAAAACCAGGAAAGAAAATTAAAATGGAGCCACAATGTCTTTGATACTGTATGTAAACTTTGAGGGTGTGAGGGAGAAACAGAGTGAGAGAGTGAGTGTGTGAGTGAGAGAGAGAGTGAGTGAGTGAGTGAGTGAGTGAGTGAGTGAGTGAGTGAGTGAGTGAGTGAGTGAGTGAGTGAGTGAGTGAGTGAGTGAGACTGACCTTAGTGTTATGTCCAGCTTGTTGAACAAGTTTTCTGCATTACCAATATTGCATGTGGGCATGTCTAGAAACTTTGTAGCTACTTCCAGGTTTTCCTCATTGTATACCCTTGCAAGTATGACAAATTGCTTATCAGTGTTTCTGTTATTGGACTCATCACATAAAATTGAGAAAGGCTGGGATTTACAGATTGACGTCACATCTTCATCCATGTCCAGAGCTATGGCACCTGTGCAGCAAAAATGTGAAGTTAACATAAACTTACATTGACTTAATGTCAACTAAAGCCACCCTTACACCAGAAGACTTTGATAAGATTTGGGAAAGATTCTTGAAATATTGTAGTCTTTTGAGTAAAGCGTGAATGTGGGACATTAGTTAAAAGACTGCAATCTTTCAAGAAACTTTCCGAAATCTTGTCAGACTTCTGATGTATGGGCAGCCTAAGGAAGTTGTGATTGATTTGTGAAAACCCCTCATATGGTGTGCCCGTAGTAAAGTTAACGTTAGAAGAGCTTATCCATTGACTCCATGAAAAGTATGTAACGTTAGTCTTACCTTTAATGATTTGTGTAGCCTTCGTTTTCCCCAGAGCGTATTTCTTCTCAATCGCAGAATCCGGGAACATGTCAGCAACACTGCGGTTGAAGTCGTCTAAAAAACTGAACGCGACGTTATTTTTGGCAATTAGCATCGACATTTTAACCTCAGCTTTCAATATTTGGTCAGCTTCAGACGACGCACGGTTCACCATGAATGATGATAACGACGTTGTGTGTCTAGCTGACTCACTCGCACGCTTGTGTTTTATTGATTTGTCGTGCTGTGAAACGTCATTTTTCCCCCCATGACTAACACTGAAATTGCAACGACAAATTTTGCAGAATGCATAGTTTGGGCCTATATGGCTGCTTTTCAGGTAGTGGAAGGTGGTCTCCCATTTAGTTAAATAGCGACACAATGTCCTCGGTTTTGGTTTTGGTTGGTTAAACCTGTGATCTTGGCCGTCTGCGTCCTCCTGATCCATCATCATCACACTCATTTATTCACTCTACTACTCTAACTTGAAGTTTTCCCGCCTTAGATTGTAAAAAAAATACTGATTTTTTTTTCTCACTACTTACCTTTTCCCTCTTTCTCCCGCCCGCCGCTGCAACTGTCTTCTTCTTCGATAGTAAGCTACTGTCTGTATACTGCCACCTGCTTGACTAGAGGTCTAGCAACCCAAGTGCAAAAGCCACTTCACACAGCATAGACCGTTAAAAGCTTCAGACATAGATGTAGTTGCGTGTTCTGAGTTAACACAATCAGAGCGTAAAAAACGGGATATTTTACGGGAAAATACTAAAACGGGAAGACAGCGGGAAAAGAGCTAAAATACGTAAGAAACCCGGGAAAAACGGGAGGGTTGACAGCTATGACAAACAGTGGCTCAGCCATCATTTCAGAAGTGAGGGGGACAGAATGTCAAGTGTTAGGCCTTTACCAGTTTTTGTCTAACTGATGGTTTTATCTTCAATTTTATTTATAATTTTTGCTTAATTGGCTTAAAATGTTATTTATGTAAGCTATCTGGGTCTTTTTGACCCCAAATGAAATTGCTGGAAAAATAAAATAAATAAAAATGTCAAAATGTAGCGAATATTACTCCCTTAAATCATGTTTTACTAAAATGTTTTACATGCATGCAGTTGGCTGGAGCATTTTTATTTATATATTTTCAATAAATGGGAGAGTATAAAAATGACTTTTTGTTACATCATTTGTCAAAAAGCAACTCCAATGCAGAACACAGAAATGGTGGTGACACTACGTCACAACGCTACACTGTCGAAACGCTCAAAGTAGGTGTCTTCAGCAAAACTGGTTAATTATTCAACAAGAGAAATATGCAGTTATCCATCATTGTTCAACACAAGTCAGATACCACATTTCAACTTACAGTGCTTAGCGGTGTCTTAGTGAAGAGGGTTTTTTCATCATTGCTAAAAATGATGGATACAGCGCGACCCAGAACACACCCAATGTGGCAACACTGAGCGCGTACGAGGCGAGCATGTGCTCGCCGTGTGATCTGTTAGTAACAGGAAACTTTGCGTAGGCAGCGCCCTCCATGTTCATTTGCGACTGTCTCCTTTTATATATATATATAAAATGTTTTTGTTTTTTTATTGCACTTCAAATAAACAAAGTCATTGTACAGTCAGAACTGCAAAACATACAAATAGAAAAACAAAACAGTCAGGCGGGGGGAGGCTAAACATAATATAAAAATATCAAAGGATTCACAAACAGAGACCGTTTTAATTTCTTTCTTATTGTGGGAATGAAGGATAGTATTGATATATGTCTGCATTCTTTTTCAAGAACCAAAAATAAAGATTTGGTTTTATTGTACTTACATTTATGGATGTGGAATTTAGCAAAAATTGTAATTAAATGTATAATATAGTATTCTTTCCTTTTATTTGTTGGAATATTATTAAAACCAAAAACAACGTTTTCTAAACACAAAGAAAAAGTGGGGTCTGTGTGGTCAATTATAAATCTGGACAAATCTTTCCAAAATTTTCTTACATGAGTGCAATGCCAAAATAAATGAAACAAGGTTTCAGCCAATGAATTGCATAAAGAACAGTTCAGATCAATATTCAGTTTTAAATTTAACAAGAAAATTATTTACTGGGTAGTACCTGTGTAAGATTTTGAAACTTACTTCCTTTATTTTATTTACCAATAAATATTTGTTTGGTAAGGTCCAGATGGCCTTCCATAGCAAACCTTCGACCAGTCTATTCCAATAAGCAATACAGTTTGGCCTGGTGACAATATTTTTTTGAAATAATGAACGAATAGTTTTATTAACATTTACGCCTCCGGTGGCAAAACAAATTTTTCGATTACAGTATCAAATAAATCAAAGGAAGAAAGGGGAGCAATACTGGTTTGGGTATTAGCTCTGAATAATGCCAAGACCCGTGTGGCTCTCATCTTATATAACAGGGACCAAGCAAACAACATTTGTTTGTGAAAAGAAGATAAGTTCAGAGGGATTTTCTCAATTTTATAATTGCAAATCAAGAGAAAATCAAGACTACCTTCTCTGGAGAAAACAAGGTTTGGAATGAAATTCCAAAGAGAATATGGATTTAAAAAGAAGTGTCTGATCCAATTTATTTAAAAAAAAAAAAAAGTATTTAAAGTACTTAAATCAAGGAAGTTCAAACCACCTTTTCATAAGTATTCATTATTATAGACTTCCAAATATAATGAGTTTTGTTTCTTCAAAGAAAAAGGCAGTTTCAATAGCTTTACACGTCTTTAGAAACAGCGAGTAAAGTCGCAGTGTAGACTAATCTCGACAGTCCCTCAGCTTTACTTAACAAGAATCTACCTTTTGATGATAAATCCCTTAAAAGCCAGTGATTCAGCTTTACTTTAGTCTTCTGAAGAATGGGTTCAGTTTATCTTGCATCTAGATTTTTGGTCTTTCGAAATAACAATTCCCAAATATGTCACTGATTCCTTCACTGGGATATTAGCAATTTGTTGTAATTGACAGTCTTTTACATATAAGAGTTCTTTAGAAAAAAAAAAGCTTTAGAAAAGGCATTGATTACTTTAAGAGCTACTGGGACCTGATGTTGATCTTTCAGAAATAGTGCAGTATCGTCTGCAAACTGGGATTTGATAATATTTCTGCCAGCAATGGATATACCTTTTAATTGGCTTGATTTAATATAAATATTCATAAGCTGAGTGCAAAACAAGAAGAGATAAGGAGAGATGGGGCAACCTTGCCTTAAACCATAATTTAAATCAAATCTAGAGGACGAACAACATTTAAGTTTAATAGAACAGTTTGCGTTCCTATACATTGTTTTTATGGCTTTACAGAAAAGGTCTCCAAAGCCAAATTTTTGTAAAGACCTAAAAATAAAAGCATGCTCCACCGTATCGAATGCTTTATAAAAAAAAAAAAAAAAAAAGGATAAATCCATCATCAGTACTTAAATGCGAATAGTCCGACACATCTAGGACTACTAATCTTATATTATTTGAAATATGTCTTCTCTTTAGGAAGCCAGATTGAGCCTCATCTATAAGTGGATCCATGACTGATTTGATTCTCTTTGCAAAGATTAAGTCAAAAATCTTATAATCATAGTTTAAGTGAGAAATTGGTCTCCAATTATCTAACAGCAATGGGTCTTTTTTTGGTTTTGGAATCAGCGTAATTAATCCTTGAGTTAAAGTAGGTGGAAGACATTGCTTTACTATACTTTCTATAAAAACTTTTAAAAGGGGGCAATAGCGGTTTAAGCATGGCGTGAGTAGACGCACACGAGTGTAGCTCCCGATCTCATTCGTTTATTTGGTGTTAATCTTTCTACTACACGCTCTCTACAATCGATTATCTGGCAACAGTTATTACTTGAAGTCACGGTGGAGCAAAATGGCAAGTAGAAAACAACTTCGAAATAAAACTGGCGACAGAGACGGCGAAGCATCGACCAAGGCCGATGACATGGCGCCAGCCCCTGAAGGCATAACGGCTTTACCAGAAGATCTCGAAAAACTCCGGTCAGCGCTTCTTTCTGACATGACGCAAGTAGTTCACTCTCTTTTAAAAACAGAACTGGCCGGCGCACTTTCACCCGTGAATGCGACATTGGAACAAGTGAAATCCTATTACGAAGCACATGACGAACGACTCCGCGAAGTTGAAGATGGACTTAATGACTACAGTGATAGGCTGGTGAATGTCGAAGCTTCAATGGATGCGCTACGGAAAGAGAATGTGTTTCTGAAGGAAAAGCTGGATGACCTCGAAAATCGCTCACGGAGATCTAATATGAGAGTGGTGGGCATCCCTGAAAAGTTGGAAGGATCAGACCCGATTAAATTTATGTCTGAATTTTTTGAGGAAGTACTGGGGAAGGAATTCTTCACGAGTCCTCTTGTTCTTTCTCGTGCCCATCGAATCGGACCCATCCCATCCAATGCAAGGGCCAAGCAGACCAAACCCAGAGTGTTTCTGGTTCTTTTTCACTTCTTCCAGGACAAGCATCGCATCCTCAGATTCAGCAGGCAGCAGCGTGAATTATCCTTTCGCGGACACAGGGTGTTTTTCCACGAGGATTTTAGCGCTGAGTTGGGGAAAAAGCGAGCGGCGTTTAAGGATGTGAAGTCTCAGCTCTACGAAAAGGGAGTCAGATTCGGTCTCTTCTACCCTGCAAGGCTCCGTGTTTTTCACGAAGGGAAAACGCACCTTTTCGACACGCCAGAGGAAGCCAACGAGTTTTACCGTTCCAATTGGAGTGAAGAATAATGTGCAAGGACGTCCCTTTTGCCCCCTCGGGTAAGGAAAAAAAAAAAAAAAAAAGTTGTCATATCGTAACTATGTGCGAAACCCGAGGTGGCGCAGGACTTTTGGCCACCGTACACTCGATTTTCAGAAGCCAGATAACCTACACCGTTTTTGACACCATTTGTTGTTTCTGAACCACCTTTTTAGGGGGGCTAAACTCATTGTATGATACTTCCTTTGATGTTAGTTTACATACTGTGGAAGTGTTTCGTTATGATTTACCTGCGATCATCCTCTGTTGGGGATTTAGATCTAGGAATTGTAATGTTTTGTTTATTTAATTTGTTTTTTTTTGTTTTGTTTTTTCTCTTCTTTCTTGGTGGGTGGTCGGCAGCATTGTTTACCTCTGGAATCTGGCATTTCACCATATTTTTGTCATTCACAATTTATGGCTACAATTTATTTTACTCAGGAACCCCTGCATATTTTCTAATTTGTATATTATACAGGTATTATAGGTGATGATGATAAAGGTCATCCTGTGAGGCTGATGACATGGAATGTCAGAGGATTAAATGGCCCTGTTAAAAGAGCTAAAGTCTTCTCCCATCTTAAATCATTCAAACCCGATTTATTGTTTTTACAAGAAACACATTTAAGACTGGATGATCACAATAGAATCCGTAAGATATGGGTTAGTCAAATTTTTCATTCAAAGTTTAATAGCAGATCAAGAGGAGTGGCAATTTTAATTAATAAGAGGGTACAGTTTATACCTTCTGACACAATCTGCGATCCTAATGGTCGTTACATTATTGTCTCTGGATCACTCTTTCAAGTCCCGGTGGTTTTAGTTAACGTTTATGCTCCCAACTGGGACGATGTTCACTTTGCAAATAGTCTCCTATCAATAATTCCTAAGTTAAATACGCATCATCTGTTATTTGCTGGCGATTTGAACTGTGTTTTCGATCCTCAGCTTGATAGGTCTAGCACTAGTAGTAATGTATCTGATATGGCAAAGGCCTTTTCTCAATTTATGTTACAGAATGGCTGTGTGGATCCTTGGAGATTCTTAAACCCATTGACTAAACAATTTTCCTTTTATTCTCATGTCCATCATTCCTTTTCGAGACTAGATTATTTTTTTATAGACAATATTTTTATATCAATGGTTAAGAAAGTTGACTACTCAGCTAT
This sequence comes from Pseudorasbora parva, assembly GCF_024679245.1. Classification (NCBI taxonomy): domain Eukaryota; kingdom Metazoa; phylum Chordata; class Actinopteri; order Cypriniformes; family Gobionidae; genus Pseudorasbora; species Pseudorasbora parva. The sequence continues at coordinate 6,398,923 of NC_090191.1, read as the reverse complement.
AGTGGTATCCGATCATGCCCCAGTGGTTTTGGACCTGCACTTCCCTTTGAACATCAGGGAAAGACCACTCTGGTCATTCAATCCATTACTGCTATCTAATGATACATTTTGTAACTTTGTTTCAACTAATATAGACAATTTTCTGGAATTCAATAAAACGGATACAGTGTCTTACTCATTACTTTGGGAGACTTTAAAGGCTTATTTGAGGGGGCAAATACTATCTTATACATCATATGCTAATAAAGAACGTAAGAAGGAATTGCAAGCACTCTCACAATCCATATTAGATGTAGACAGACAATATTCTGAATCACCTACTGCTGAATTAAAAAAAAAAAGAGTTGACTTGCAGACAAAGTTTAATTTTTTAACCACTACTCAGGCAGAACATTTAATAATGAGGACACGTGGTCTTTACTATGAGTATGGAGACAAATCAAGTCGACTCTTGGCTCACCAGTTAAAACGCCAAACTGCCTCCCGTCTTATTTCTCAGATAAAAAACTCAAATCAAATTTTAACTAGCAACCCAAAAGAAATTAATAATATTTTCAAAACCTTTTACTCCTCATTATATACTTCGGAATTCCCACCAGATCCAACAGATATGGAACATTTCTTAAATAATTTAGATATTCCTACATTGCAATTGGATGCAGTGATGGATTTAGAACATGATCTGGAGATTGCAGAAATTAATAGGGCCATTATGGCAATGAAGAGTGGCAAGTCTCCGGGCCTTGATGGGTATCCTATTGATTTTTATAAGAAATTTAAGGAGAAACTTGCGCCAATTCTTCTTGAAGTTTTTAAAGAATGTTTGGCCGTAGGTTCCCTGCCTCCAACCTTTTCACAAGCATCCATTTCACTCCTTCTTAAAAAAGACAAAGACCCTACACTGTGTGGATCTTATCGTCCTATATCTCTTTTAAACACTGACATTAAAATTTTAGCAAAAGTGTTAGCATTTCGTTTAGAACACGTCCTTCCCTCAATAATTTCAGATGATCAAACAGGATTTATTAAAGAGCGCCAATCTTTCTCTAATATTCGTAGACTCGCCAACATAATGTATATTTCTGATCCTTCTCCGCACCCGGAGGTAGTCATATCCTTGGATGCGGAAAAGGCGTTTGATCGAATTGAATGGCCATATTTGTTTGAAGTCTTAAAAAGGTTTGGTTTTGGCCAAAATTTCTTGTCTTGGGTTAAATTAATATATCATTCCCCTTCGGCGTCCATTCGGACCAATTATTCCCGATCCGAATTTTTCCCATTAACTCGAGGGACCCGTCAGGGATGCCCACTGTCCCCGCTCCTTTTTGCCATTGTGATTGAGCCTCTTTCAATAGCTTTGAGAACAACCACAGCATTTCAGGGTATTATGAGAGGGGGTATTGAACAACGCGTGTCTTTATACGCCGACGACCTCTTGCTTTACATCAGTGACCCCATATCTAGTTGTCCTTTAATTATATCATTATTATGCCGGTTTGGTACTTTTTCTGGATATAAATTAAATTTCCAAAAAAGTGAATGCTTCCCCATTAATAATTTGGCCTTACAAATTTGTCAAGAATTATTACCCTTTCGTTTCTCTCCAAATGGCTTTAAATATCTTGGAATTCATATGACGCGCTCCTTCTCTTCTTTGTTTGAAGCCAATTATAAAGTTAAGTTAACAGAAGTAAAGGCAGAGTTGGAACGGTGGCGTAGTCTTCCCCTTACTTTAGCTGGAAGAATAAATTCAGTGAAAATGACCATTCTTCCCAAGTTCCTTTATTTGTTTCAGTCTTTGCCAGTTTTTTTGCCCAAATCCTTTTTCCGTTTAATGGATCAATCTATATCCCGTTTCATTTGGGAAAATAAGATCCCCAGGGTTAACAAACATATTCTTCAGAGAACTCGTGATGCAGGTGGTTTAGGCCTTCCAAGTTTTACTCACTATTACTGGGCATCAAATATTCAGAAGATATTATTTTGGCTTCATGGCCCAGAAACGAATTGGTGTTTAATTGAAGCACAAACATGTCACTCTTCTTCTCTCCCTGCTTTAGTGTATTCTTCCTTACCTTTGAAAGCTTCGCGATTTACATCCAACCCTGTGGTACTTTCCACCCTCAAGATTTTTAATCAGTTCCGTTGTCACTATAAATTCACATCAGCATCGGTTTTAGGTCCTATTTACAAAAATCATTTATTCCCCCCCTCTACACTGGACTCATCATTTAGACAGTGGGGAACTTCCGGGTTGATATGCATCAGGGATTTATATACTGAAGGTTTATTTAACAGCTTCAAGGACCTCTGTAGACTGTATGACCTTCCACAAAACCACTTTTTTAGATATCTTCAGATTCGCAATTTTGTTGAGAACAAATTTCCACTCTTCCCTGACCTTCCTCCTACTTCGCCCTTAGATAGTCTTACTCTCAACTTTAATAATAAAGGATTAATTTCAAGATTGTACTCCCAGCTCATGTCTTTGAAAGCATACAACGTGGATAAAATTAAATCCAGATGGGAAGACGAACTAGATATAAAATTTTCTGAGGCTTTTTGGAAGGAGGCACTTAAAAAGGTTCACTCATCATCTTCCTCTGTTAGGTTAGGGCTCATACAGTTCAAAGTGATACACAGGGTCCACTTGAGCAAGGCATGGTTAGCTGTTATATATCCTGGGTTAGATGCAACCTGTAATAGATGCTCTTTTTCCCCAGCCAGTTTGACACACATGTTTTGGTCTTGCACCTCTCTAAATAACTACTGGGCAGTGGTTTTTAAAACTATCAGTGAAACCCTTGGGGTGTCATTGCAGCCATGTTCTTAAATAGCTATTTTCGGAACGCCCAGTGACACCATGACCATTACTTTAACTGCAACCCAAACGGACGTTATTGCTTATACTTCTTTATTGGCCCGCAGAAGAATTTTGTTGAGTTGGAAATCCCCTACCTCTCCTTCTGCAGCAGCTTGGTTGGAAGATGTGATGTTTTTCTTAAAATTAGAAAAGATAAAATTTACACTAAGGGGATCTGTGGACAGGTTTTATTCAAAATGGGAACCCATTCTGGCATATTTTAAAAATCTGAAAGAATTACCTAGTTGCTAACTTTTCATACATGTATCTTTGTTTTGCTCACATTCATGTTGTGATGTTGTATATGATGTTTTGTCTGGCGGAATGGCTAAAGTTTTTCTTTTTCTTTTTTTTTCCTTTCTCCTCCTCTCTTTAAATATATGTATTTATACTGTAATATTATAACTGTTATAATCATACTATTATTATTATTATCTTCATTATTTAGATATTTATATGCAGGGGTCCATGCTTGTAAAAGGTGTATTGACATAATTGTTTTATTTTGCCTTTGTAACCAGATGGTATTTTGTTATACCTACGCTGCCTGGGGGTGGGGGGTGGGATGGGGGGTGTTATTACAGTAAAAGTAAAAATAGAAGGAAGAAGAAAAAAAAAAAATGTAACTTTCAGTGTTTTACTGTATGTTGATTTACTCCTTCAATAAAAAAAAAAAAAAAAAAAAAAAAAAAAAAAGGGGGCAATAAGATCAGAAAAGGTTTCATAAAAGTGGGCTGTGAGGCCATCAACCCCAGGAGATTTGTTAACCTTAATATGTGCAATAGCGTTTAAAACTTCTTCAACCGTAATTAAACTATCAAAGAGCTTTTTTTTTGTACTGTAAGTCGACAGACTTAATTCCCAAAATAGAGTTTGGAAATAGTGAAGCTGACTGATCACAAAATTTGGATGAATATAATCCATTGTAAAATTCTGTACAAACTTGTTTAACTTGGTCATCTGTAATATCCCCATCTATTTTAAGTTGTTCAATTGTATTATTTCTAAAATGAAATTTCTCCAAACCCAAAAAAATATGCTGAGTTTTGTTCCCCTTTCTCCAACCATCGCTTTCTTGACCTAACGAAGGCTTCTTCTGCCTTATTTTTATATAATTGTTCCAACTCCAGTTATAGAGTGACTAACTCTGCTTGTTCGTCTTTATTTGGACATGATTTTGAGGAGAGGGTAGCTCATTTTGAAATATTGTTCTCTTGACTACATCTTTCATTTATGTAGTGCTTTTAACAGACCCTATGGCCATCCAAAGCGCTTTACATTTTTGCCTCACATTCACCCATTCATACACCGACGGCGATGTCAGCCATGTAAGGCACCATCCAGCTCGTCGGGAGCAGCTGGGGTTAGGTGTCTTGCTCAAGGACACCTCAACACTTGGTCAGGTGGAACCGGGGATTGAACCACCAACCTTCTGGTTTGTAGACAACCTACATGAACCACTGAGCCACTGCCGCCCCTAAATCTGTTCTTTAAAGTGACGACACCGGCGGAGCACTCGGATCCATGCGCACACCAGATGTCGTTACCCCATTGAGTCCTCCAAAAACACACATCGTCAGGAATCGATTGAGATTCTTGAAAATTCTTGAAAAGCAAAAATCTGTCCTATGTTGTTTAGCAAATAAGAATAAAGCTTTCCGTTTAATATGCTGTCTTAAGCCCCTGGCATTTAGTGTAACTATAGACAATGACAGAACGAAAGTGAAAAGTGATCCACAAAAATAAGTGAGACTGCAAGAACAAGTGGAAGGAAACACCGCGTTTAAGTTGTAGAAAACAGTGAAACTCGAAGTTCCAAAGGCCATGAAAACAGTGTTTTCACTTGAAGTTAAATGTGTGTATAAACCTCATGTTGCCTTATAAAAAAAAAATTAAACCATCCAATAAAGGAAACCGAATAGCTGCATGTTCTCATTCATCATAAGCATATTGGGTTAATTCCGGACCCGATGGATGGCAAAGGCATTTAGAAAAATTAAATTAAAAAAGGCAAACTGTCTTCATTTTAGTTCAAATCTGTCAACAAAACCGTGAGCTTATGAAGAAAAGTATAATAATCCAACTTTAGTAGTTTTGTAGTAGCCTAATTTAAAAAAGAGAGAAAAATTCGGCAACAAGGCACATCCACCAACAAAGCAGATCCCCCCCCCACCACCACCACACACACACTTAACTTTATGATCCTATCTGATCTGTTTGGTAACCATGGTGATTTCAGTCAGAACCTCATTTATGAATTTATGAATATTTTCAAAAGAAATGCCATTCTGTAAAACATTTTGATATTCTTGGTTGTTTGGCAACAGACCTGAGAGTTGAACATCGAACTACAGATGAGATTATAGACAGGATAAGAATCATAAATCAGGCTCAGATTGCTGGAATATTAATTTGTGAAAATTGTCAGATCTGAACTCAAGAACGTTTCTGTAAGAATTTGTTTTCCAGTGTTCATTATAAGATCAGATTCATAATTCCTGATTGTGATGTGTTTTCTATTCATCAGATTCCCAAAAGTTGAGTCTGGATCTTAACACGGTGAATGAACACCTCCATCTGTCTGAGGAGAACAGAGGGATTACATTCACTGACACAGTCCAGCCGTATCCTGATCATCCAGACAGATTTGATCATTTTCCTCAGGTGTTGTGTAGAGAGAGTGTGTGTGGACGCTGTTACTGGGAGATTGAGTGGATTCAGAGTGTGCATATATCAGTGACATATAAGAACATTAGCAGGAAGGGACGGGGTACTGAGTGTGTGTCTGGATGTAATGATCAGTCCTGGGGTTTGCTCTGCTCTTCCAACAGTAAACCATGTCCCTTTCCCAGCAGTTACTCATTCGTTCACAATAACATGCACACTGATCTAGAGCCCATCATCCGTAGAGATCATAGAGTAGGATTGTATGTGGATCCCAGAGCAGGAACTCTGTCCTTCTACAGCGTCTCTGGAGACACAATGAGCCACATCCACACAGTCCAGACCACATTCACTCACACTCTCTATCCTGGGTTTAGGGTTCATGGGTCTGGATCATCAATGAAACTGTGTGGATGAATCAGAATAGACTGACCCATAAGAGCTCAAGATAAATCAGTGACAGTGAGACTCGTCATGAGGCTCTTATTTGAAATCTTGTTTCTGTCTCAAACATTTTTCATCCCCCATTGGCAAAAATCACCTCATTTAGATTTTATTTTCAAGAAAACAAGAAAAAATATCTCATGTAATTTTACTTCTCTAGTAAAAGTGTCTTGATTTAAGATTGATTAGATATTTAGACTAAACAAAAATACTAAATAAGTCGTATTTGAGTCTAATTTATTTGATATCTATCTATCTATCTATCTATCTATCTATCTATCTATCTATCTATCTATCTATCTATCTATCTATCTATCTCTCTCATAGCAACCACCCAGAGCACCATAGCAACCACTCAAGTACCCTAGAAACCACCCAACATGCCCTAGCAACCACATAGCAAACACCATAGCAACCATCTGAGTACCCAAGAAACCACCCCAACTGCCCTAGCAACCACATAGGCAAATTCACTGCTCTTTCGTTACCCTCATGGATGAAAACAACTTTTTTTTTTGGTGCATAAATCTATTAATCAACCTCAGTCCTGATCAAAACTACTAAATGTTTAAAAAAATCCAGGATTTTTACTCTTTAATTTCCAAATTATAAAAAAACTGAGTTATGACATAAATGATGTCACGGATTTGGGGGGGAAAACACAAAATTACTATGTTCTATATAAAAAGTGATTGTGGACTGGATTTAAAAAAAAATTATTACAGTCTTGGGCATGTCAAAGATTAGCAACAACATTGGCTTTAATTAGGGTGTTTTCACACTTGGTCCTTTTCCAGGGGTCTGAGCACGGTTTGCATGATTTTTGGCCCATATGTGAACACTGCTAACGATCTCAGACCCCTTTAAAGCGAATCGAGCCGAGACCATCATGGGAGGTGGTCTGGGTATGGTTCGATCTCATCTTATGCTACGGTTCGCTAAAAACATGCAGTCTGAACACAAACCGCTCTGGGCTTACTGTTTTTTCTGTTCGCGAATTCCAACGTAGTTTGGTCAGCAAATGCCTCCGTACAAATTGGCTGTTCATCGCCGCTGATTCTTCTGACAAATCTCTACAAATTATTGTTTCACAACATACCCTTGTTTATTGCACTTTCAACCGCTTCCGAACTGTGTGAGACGCGGCTGAGCGCCTTGCCAGCTTAAAATGGTGTTTAAGAGCACACACACACCTAGCGCATGCACATAAAAATTACTCCAGTGCCGCAAATATCGTCGATTTGCGTCATCTGTAAAATGTTTGGCCAGACGCTAAAGACTACAGCCAGCAGAGGGAGCTATTTCCACGTTTTCAACTCACATATGGGGGATGGGGTCGCACTCACAGCTCAGCTCGGCTAAGGCATTCATGGAAATGGTGCGGCAGGCGGAGCAAAGTGAGTATTTTATCTTCTCAAGTTAATTCCTATGAAAGTTAATTTTCCAAAGGCATGAACTGAAAACATGCCATACTGAACATGCGATGAGAACTACTGCCGGACGCGTTTCAGTAGTTGTGGCTTTGGGAATGGCCTCACAGGACAGCGAAGCATTGGTGGGAATTGTAGTCTTTCATCCCCATAAGACAAAAATACATTTTCTGTCTTTTCTCAGTCTAGAAAGCACCAAATTCAAAAATAATTTAACTTTTCTACTACATTAATGACCCAGTTTAAATACAGATTCATCTTCCCAGCACTGAAGTACCCCTTTAAGTGGATGTAAACATCTGCATTATTAGCCTAATAAAAGAATCAGTGGAGAATATGCAGTTCTTCATACAGTGAAGAATACCGTACGCAGTTTTTTTTCTTCATGTGATTATTCCATTTCTTAATTCAATGCTGCTTTTAGGCATATCTATACTTTATCTGGAAAATTTAAAGCAGTTTATTTAGGGCCTAATTTGCATCTTTCTTTTATTATTTTATTGTGTTGGTTATATTGTGTATGCTAATGTTATCATTGCCTCCTGCAATAAAATAAACATGAATCAAGGAAAACAATTCAAATGTTAGTTACAAAGGTGGATGTATAAAATAGCTAGTGCATATATATATATATATAAACAACCTTTTAAAGATAAACTACCTAATACAACAGCATTTGTACAGTCATAAAGTAATAATAATCTTTACAAACAAATATCTTGGTTACTGAGGAACAAACAATATAAGTGAATGAGATCAAATGTTGAATGCCAGGGTCAGCCATCAAACACTGAACTGGACTAGATCCAAAAAGGAACAGTATGAACACAAAGGGTTCTGAGACCACATTCCTACTAAAGGGGACCAAAAGGGATCTGAGCCCTCTTTCAGGGACAGGGACACTGTGAACATAAAAAATAAAAATAATAATAACAATTAAACTAGAAATTGTCTAATTTGTCTAAAAAATAAAAACTCTGGTCACAAAGAAAGTTTTAAAAGGAAAGCCATTTTGAGTTGGTATAAAGACACATTTATGTGTAGCCTGTGATTGATATTTATTGGCAAGACTAAGAACAGATGCTCATCAAACAGTGCAATTCAGAGAAACAGTGGAAATGTCATTGCAGAGCTTTAGAAGCAATCTTGAATCCAGAAAGTTGAAAAGATGTAATCATGTGCCCAGTGTGTGTGCACTTAAAGGTCCACTGAAGTGCCCTGAAACACGCCGCATTATTCAATGTGTTAACGTAATTTCCCCTGAAACGGCTTCAGCTGTTGGCAGCTCCTCCCCTTTTTTGAAACAGCCAATAGCGTATCTTTAATATCCAGTTGACTAGAGCGCAAGAGTGGACCTTTCTCTGTTTGGTAAAGCCAGTTTCCTCTAACAACTGTTTACCATCATAATCTCCTCCATATCGCTTTGAAATGCAGCATTCTGTGCTGCTTGATGTTTCCCTCTCAACCAGGCATGATTATGTACTTTTGATGTGTTTATGTGGTTTATTCGTCATGTCTGAATTGGCGCCGGTTGTGAAGTTCTCTTGAGACTTTATAGGACACTTGTTCGATCAAAAATGGACTGCTAGGAAGTCATACATTAAAATGCTGGACACAGTACATCATACAGGACTGAGACTTGCTTTAGGAGCTTTTAGGACTTCCCCAATTCAGAGCTTGTATACAGAAGCAAGAGAACCATCATTATATAACAGAAGGCTGAAATTGGCTCTCAACTATGTAGATAAGCTAAAAGCTAATGAAAGTAATCCAGCATATCCTTCAGTTTTTCATCCTCAGTACTCACATTTGTATGAAGCCAGACCCAGATACATAAGCCCTTTGGGAATTCAAATAAAACCACACTTGGAAAATATGGACATTAATCTGGATATTCTAACATCGCTGCATCTGTGTCCTATACCGCCGTGGAATATTAAAAAACCTATCATTATCATGAACCTGTCTCAGTATAAAAAAGCGATAAATCATCCAAATGTCTATCAGGAGAAATTCTTGGATATAAGACACAGCTTACCAACTCATGTACCTGTGCAAACAGATGGATCAGACAGTCGGGTATCGGCTGCAGTAGTGATTGGGTCAAAACGCTATGGAAAATGCATTTCTGGACAAAGTTCAATCTTCACAGCTGAAGCTTGTGCATTACTTCTAGCTCTTGAACAAACTGAAAAGGAACAACAAAGTAATTTTTTAATTTGCACAGATTCTAAATCCTGTCTACAAGCACTTTATTCTTTGAAAATTGAACATCCTATAATAATTAGCATAATAGGGAAAGTGGACTCTTTAAAGAAACAAGATGTTAATATTGTTTTTGTTGGATACCAGGTCATATGGGATTGACTGGTAATGAACAAGCAGATAAAGCAGCAAAGGAAGCACTTCAGTTGGAAATGACAGAATGTAAAATACCAGCATCTGACGTTAAACCCATATTATACCTGTACATTTATAACAAATGGCAAATGGAATGGAACGAATGTGTAAATAACAAATTATATGAGGTGAATCCAGTTTTAAATCAAGGAGTTATTAGTTATTATTTTGAAAATAGATATGACCAGGTTGTATACGAGATGCCGAATTGGACATTCAAGACTCACTCATTCATATTTATTGAAGGGGGAAGAGAAACCGGTTTGTGATTTGTGTAAGAATTTCACGAGTATAAAACATATTTTAATAGAATGTCCTTTTATAAATAATATTAGACAATGGTTTTATTCAGAAAACATATTAATTGATATTTTTAAAAAGGTTTCTCCTGGAGTAATTTTAGATTTTTCTGTCAAATATTCAATTGAAAGATTCTATGTAATTGTTGTTACTATGACTATTGTTGTTATTGATATGTATGCCTGATTTTTGTATAGTGATTGTTTTTTAAGATAAAATTGTTAAATTATTGTAAACAATGTATTGAAGTGATACTGCTGATTGCCGCTGATATGGCATCATATCATAAATAAATGTCTGAATTGGCATTGTTTTTATTTAAATCTTTTCAAAACTGCTTTACGTGTATCAACTTATTTACACTTGAAATTACCGCTTAACTAGTGAAGCGGGTCGATGTGACGCTCAGCTCAATAATCATGCAGGCGCGCCTCACGCATAAACCGTTCACCGGTAAAATGAGACCAGAGCAATAATCTACTCTATGAATCCGTGTTCCACTCATTTATTTTCAACATTATAAAGTTATACTTTTAATTTAATCTAGAATTTAGTTTTGTTGAAATTGTATCTTAATTTGAATCAATATCGATTGCCTAGATAAATAAGCAGAAAATTCAGGTCCTTCTCAAAAATTTTGCATATTGTGATAAAGTTTAATATTTTCCATAATGTAATGATAAAAATTAAACTTTCATATATTTTAGATTCATTGCACCCCAACTGAAATATTTCAGGTCTTTTATTGTTTTAAAAACTGATGATTTTGGCATACTGCTCATGAAAACCCCAAATTCCTATCTCAAACAATTAGCATATCATGAAAAGGTTCTCTAAACAAGCTATTAACCTAATCATCTTAATCAACTAATTAGCTCTAAACACCTGCAAAAGATTCCTGAGGCTTTTAAAAACTCCCAGTCTGGTTCATTACTCAAAACCGCAATCATGGGCAAGACTGCCGACCTGACTGCTGTCCAGAAGGCCATCATTGACACCCTCAAGAGAGAGGGTAAGACACAGAAAGAAATTTCTGAACAAATAGGCTGTTCCCAGAGTGTTGTATCAAGGCACCTCAGTGTAGTGATGGGCAGACCGAGGCTTCTTGAAGCACTGAAACAGTTGAAGCAAATGTGCCTGTCAAGCTTATTTTGTGCGTGCACAATTTCCCCGCTTGAAAGAGAGAACGACATCATCAACGGAGGCCAACTGGATTCCACTCATCTTTTCTTTTTATTAAACCAGAAGAAAGGTGAAAAACCTTTGACAAAGACAAAAAATACAGAAAATGTAAATGAATTGAAAATAAAGCTTATTAAACGGTTTCATTATTGAGTCTGTGTAATTTTTTAACATAAAGCACTCTCAAATATTATTAATCATCTTAATAAACTTAATTACTACATTGTAAATTCCAGAAAATGAACTTAAATCACTTACAATCACAATGTGCATGTGAAATTATATTTCTCACACTATTTTGTTATTTTAGCGAATTGTTTCGTCACGTGTGGACTGAAGAAATAATTTACATCACATTCTCCCGTGATTAAGCCAAAATACACCCACATACACAAATCACCACAATAGTAACACAATACCATTAAACTTTACAACATAAACTGCATTTAGCTTTTAAACATCCATGTATTGAACAGCTAAATTAGGTCACGAAACTCCCCGCGCCGAGCCCGGATAAGTTTGCTGCGTCATCCACTATAAACGCCATCTGCCGCTAAACCAGCATCATTTTGCTTCATTTACAGATGCAAAGTTAATCAATAAAGTGCTCACCGGCTTCCACTCCAGGATCTGATGATGTTTAAAGTCTGTGCACTTTTTCTCGCGTCCAGCTCGGGAGTTTCGGCAGAGCTCGCCCGCCGCGTCTCATTCCAACACTGGATCTCTTTTTTCCCGTTTCTCTTTTTCTCCCCTCGTTCCGATTGGCGGAGATTACCATAGTTATTTTCTCGTTTATTTTTATTTATTTATGTATTTTCTATGCTGTTCATTTATCATTTGTATCCTGTTTGTAATTAATTTATATCTTTGCCAGTTTGACTTGACACCTCCCACTCGATTTTCCTTGGATACACGAGGAAATCGCAATGCTTAGAAGGCAAACTGCTTGACACTTCTAATTACAGACAAGTTAGAATGTTCCACCAAACTACTTGGTTACTTGCTCTTCAATTGGTAGAAGGACCACCAGTCGTCTCACATCTCTGTGAAGAACAGTACTTGGGATCTTCTCTTTGCGTTCCTTTGACACTGGGTGGTTCTTAGTTGTTGCTTTTGAGGGCTTTGTAATAGGAACAGGGTAACTCGGGAATGTTCGAACATTGACGTCCCTTACAACACCCTTGTTGTCCTGATTGACACTGATTACTCTGCCAAGTTTAAATTGCCCTCTCAGTGCATTTTGATCCGCTATCCAGACGATGTCTCCAATTGCAACATTCCTATGCATGGTATACCACTTGGTCCTTAAGAATAAATTTGGACCTGCAAGCTGGCTCCAGTGTCTCCAGAATTTATCCACCATCACCTGCATTGCTTGGAGGCGTTTAAATGGGTAACTGGAAAAGTCGAATGTTTTGACATCACCGCTTTGGGATGCTCGCCCCAGCAGTAGTGCATTTGGAGTTACATACTGGATACAGTCTTCCTGGGCTTGCGCTCTGGCATCGATAGGCCGCTCGTTCGCAAGATTGGCTGCCATTTGAAGTACTGTTTGGAATTCACTGTAAGTGAGACTAGACTCGACTCCACAGTTTTGGAGTGCCCTTTTTAGAATGCGCACTGCAGCCTCCGCAGCTCCATTCCTGTGTGGAGAATCGGCTGGATGAATTTTCCACATCCATTCCGTTCCATTTCGTGCAGCTGTTTCTTCTAGAGCAGACTTGTCGATGCCCTCCAGGAACTTGTAAAGCTCCTGTAGAACCGGTCTTGCACCGATGAAATTGGTGCCAGGATCTGAATAGATCTTTTTAGGAAAGCCCCTAATTGCAGCAAATCTTTGGAAGGCCATTAAGAAACTTTCAGTTGATTGGGTGTTTGCCAACTCTGCGTGGATTGCTCTGCTTGACATACAGCAAAAGACAACACCCCAGACCTTCATGGAAGCTCTCTTCTTAACATCATCTTTCACAAGGTAGGGCCCAAAGAGATCCACTGTTGTAAACTTGAAAGGTACAGCGGGCTGAGATCTCTCTGGTGGCAAATCACCCATAACTTGTTGACACTTCTTTGCTTTGGTCCTCCGGCATTGAACACAGCTGTCCACAACCTTTTGGGCTATTCTTCTACCCCTGATGACCCAAGCCTTCCTCCTCATCCTAAGTAAAGTTTCAGCCAAACCTCCATGGCTTTCTCTGTGAGATTCTCGGGCTAGCAATGTGGACACCCATGCATTGTAGGGAAGGATCGGGACGCTAACTTGATCTTCTTTAAAGACCTGCACTCTTCCACCACAAACCAACAGCCCAGAGTCTGGATCCTCGTACACAACTAACCTGTCCCTGGTGGTGTTCGGGAAGGTTATACCTTCTTGCGCAGCTAGAAAAATGTCTCTAAGGGCATCTTGTCTTTCTCTCACGGAGATGGTTCCTGTTGAAGAGACTGCCTCCCACTTTGGGTTATTTACAGTTCGATTTCTGCCAAGGAACTTTTTCACTGCCCTCCAAACCCACGCTACTGTGTTAACTAGTCTGGATAGCTCACTGAACTGCTTCATAATTAATAAGTTTTGGACAGCTGATCCTGCAGGTGGTCTCCTGGGTTCTGTTTGGACTTGGATGAGATCCTCATTTTGCCTTGACAATTCAGCTGGTCCCTGTTGTTTTGATTTAGACCTTGTCAGTGCAGCTGCAAATGCCTTCTTTTGAAGCTTACTGATGCTTTCTCGGGCTGTAGCTGCTATATCCTTTGCTGACTTTATTGGCCACTCATCTACTGGTAAGCTAAGGAACTTTGGCCCATTTTGCCACTCTGAATTTTCATCAAGACTTTGAGGATTAGCCCCCCTTGTGATCACATCTGCAATGTTCTGTGGACCTGGTATCCACCACCATTCTTGCGCCTTAGTAATTTCTTGGATTTCTCCAATTCTGTTAGCGAAAAATGTTTTATAGCCATAGCTCTCTCGCTGTATAGCACCAAGGACAGTTTGGCTATCAACCAAGTGATACCACTTTCCAACTCGAATTCGGCTATGCTGCTCAAAGTACTTTCGCAGTCGCGAAGCAAACACTGCTCCACACATTTCTGCTTTGACAGCGTCTCCTTTGTGATCTAACGAGTCAGTTTTGCTTTGGACTCCACAAGCTTGATGATTGAGCCCTGATCAGAATTCCATCTGAGGTACATTACCGCACCATAAGCATTTTCAATTCCATCTGAAAAGGTTATCGCCCAGGGTTTATCACTGGAATTTGGGGGAGTCAAAGCTCTAGTGAACTTAATCTGGCCAAGCTGGACATACTCCTCAAAGAGCTTAACCGCATCTTCCCTAAGACCATCTGAGAGGGCGGTGTCCCAACTTTCACTGACTGGAACCCTTCCATCTTTTGCCTCTTGGAAAGCTCTGCGGACCAAAATTGCCCCTTTCTGCTTGGCAGGAGTCACTAGGCCTACTGGATCATACACCCCTGATATCTGACTCAACAGCTCCCTCCGTGTCAGTGGATTTGGTGTTTGGGTTCTGACTTGCTCTTGCAAAAGATTCTGACCAAGTCGCATTTTCCTTTTTCTCTTTGAGAAATTAATTGATGTCATCACACGGAGCTTGTCATCTTCCACATCATAGCCCAGGCCAAGTGCTTTGTTTTCATCATCATGCTTTTGGTTTGGTAGAACCATGATATTTTCTTTGGTTCCAGAGGGCTCATATTCAGACTCACCCCTCTCACTTTGATCTGAGAAGACCCATGGTTTAAGAAGAAATCCTCCTGCTTTTAAGATTAGCTCCACATTTGCTACGATGGACTTCAGCTGGTTAAAGTCATTGTGGGACGTGAGAATGTCGTCAACATAGCTGTCTTGATGGAGCACTCTTCGCTCTTCCTCGAGGTGAGCAAAGGATGGTAAATTAGCAGTTTCACGCATTGCCAGCTGCGCGATGCACCCTGCTGGCTTGTCTCCAATGTTGACTCGTGTGACCGCGTATTCCTCCAGCTCCTCGTCTTCAGAGTTTCTCCAAAGGAATCTGTGTAGATTCATTTCACGGTCTTCCAACCAAACGGAATTGTACATTTTCCTGATGTCTCCTAATGCCGCATACACTCCACTCCTGAACCTCAGCAGGACAGCACGTATCTGGTTAAGAAAGTCTGGTCCTTTCACTAACAAATCGTTCATGCTAACACCTTTGAACCTTTGGCTGCTGTTCCAAACAAGCCTCACTGGTGTTGTGACTGAGTGAGGGTTAGGAGCAATAAGATGGCTTACATACCACACAGGGCCAGTCCAGTTTGTGATTGTCTCTTCAGATAACTTTACTGCAGCCCCTCTGTCAAGCATATCCTGCACTTGAGCGCTATAGGGAGCCTTCCATTCAGGTTCTTTGGCTAGCTGTTTCTCCATCCTCAAGAAAGTAGCCTCAACCGCCTTCCGGTTGTTTGGTAAGGAAGCTGGATCTTCCAACCATGGATACTTGGCATGCCAATGTGGCTCCTTGCTGTGGTTGTCCTCCATAACGTAAGTGAGGCCTTCTCATACTATTTCGAGTTCCCTCTCCTCAGCAAGAGTCATTTCCTTCCCACCTGGTTGGCAATTTCCACAGCGGCACCCACCACATTTAGGCTCACACGCTGCGCCGATGGAATCCCACTTCCACCACTCCAGAAAATCTCGGGTGCTGGATGATGCGCTTGATTCATGAAATTTGGCTACTGGCTTGTTTGGTGGACAGAACTCCATTACTTCCTCATACTTTACAGCAGCCATTCTCATCGACCTTGCGAAATGCGTTTTGGACCTGTGAGCCGATACAGCCACCTCCTCAAAAAGCTCAGGATGAGTTCCTCCAACCGTCTTTCCCAGTGGTCCATCCCATAGAACAAGGTCTCCAACCACTCTGACCCTCTGCGGGGCTAACTGACCTTCTCGGTGGCTTATAAGCATTTCAACTACTTTAGGCCTTGCCAGTTCGGTTAAGGGAACATCGGGAAAGAAATTTTGCAATCGCTCAGGTGACACTGTTTTTTGAATCTCTGCAATGCTTTCTAATCCATAGCAAGCCAACTGATGTGACCTGAGAGTGCCCTGGAAGGTTTTTACTCTGATCTTAAGAAGATAACGTTTGGTTCTTACACGAACTTTCATCCCTCCGACTCCATGGATGACAAGAGTGATTCTCTCACCTCTCAGGTTCAGACGATTTGCAGCACTGTGTGTTATGTAATTAGTGTCTGATGCCAAATCAATTAGTGTCCCAATTTTCTGTCCGGCATTAGCGGTCACATTGAGAAGCATCATGATTACTGGCAGTTCCAGCAACCCACCTTCTGCTAGCAAACTTGGGTGTTCTTTTGTCATATTAAACGCCCTTGATGCTGTGTTTGAGAACACACTTCGGCATTGCTGTGCTAAGTCTGATGGGAGTTTACTGAGGAAGTCCTCTTGATCTTTTGTGTAATCCCTCTGGCCTCTTCCTCCTTCAGGATGAAGCTTGCTCTTTTTCTGTATAGCACTGCTCTCTCTCCTTTCAGCATTTGGGCATAAATAATAGTGATGCTCAGGAACGTTCTCTTCTTTGCAGGCTTGGATTTTGCAGAGAAAGTTGGGTTTGCAGAATGAATGGTCCTCGTGGACTTCAAGACACCTTTTACAAGCTCCCAGTTTTCTTACTGCGGCCTTTTTGTCCGTTAGCTTCAGTGAACGAAACTGTTTGCAGAAGTAGAGCTTCCTTTTGTGTTTAACGTCATCACAGACTACACACCCTGATTGGTCGTTGCTTGATTTTGTGGACTTTGTTCTTGCCCATCTTGGCTCAGTTCTTGACTCCCTTCTGCTTGGTTCCTCATCCCTTAGCTGTTCAAGCTGCTCATAAATGCTCTCTTGCTTTTTGAGGAATGCTAACAGATTATCAAACCGATTTTCTGGCGTAACGGAGCTCTGCTGGTCAGAAAGGTAGCTTTCCTTCAATTGACTTTGTTACTAAAGGATTTTTGATAGCGCCAGTGTTTCCAAGGTCACATAAATCTCCAAGTGCCTTTTCTACTGTTTGGATTAATTCAACTATTTTCCGTGGCTGGTGACTTCTGATAGCAGGGAGCTTTTGCAAGTCCTCCATTATATTTCAATAGCAATAGCTGTCACGTTTCCATAGCGGTTTTCCAAGACACGGAAAATGTCATCTGCTGTATTATAGGTAGTGAGGCGAAGATCTCTTACAATCTTCTCTTCGAGACTGTCAAGAACCTGGATCTTTTTAACCTCCTTGGAGCCGGTAGGTTCGCCCTGCTTCTGAAGCGCTTCCCAGTCTCTCTTCCATCTGTGAAAGTCACGTTTGTTACCAGTGAACTTTGGGAGGGACGTTGGCTTTAACTTAATCGTTGCCACAGGGTAGCTAGAGATCGTTGGTGGCGGTGTTAACTTCTCTGCCTCCTCCTCTCGTCTTGCACGAATGAAATCAGCTTTTCTCGAAACTAATCTGGTAACATTGAGCTCGAGACTTCTCAGGCCCTGGCGGAAGTTATTTTGATCACCTTGGGGAATGCACCGCTGCCACCGGCTGTGCAGGTCTTTTGCGGTCTTTACCAAATTTTGAAGGTGACTGAGCATGAACTCGTATGCTTCTTGATTGCCATCTGGAACTACTGCTGCGACACGTTCACTCTCAGCTACAGCAACCTGCAATGCTATGGACAGTTCAATATCTCCAAACTTGGCCCAGAGAGTTTCTTGGAGAAGACATTTAACTTCTTTCAGTTTTAACTCACATTCGCTCGCTGTTTTATCAAGGTCGGCTTTCTGCTGTTCTGTTAACACAGGTGACTCATCCGTGTCCAGCTCCGCCTCTAATTCGATGCCCGCTTCAAGATCATCATTTGCTTCCATGACTTTTTCTGCTTGCTTTGTGAGTTTATTTAAACTGTCCTGAAGATCCTCTTCTGTCATCTCTTGATAAGCTCTGGTTATGGTGTTGATTAGTCGTGTGAATGCTCTTTTCTCCACTGTCCTTTCAGCTTTCAGCTGTTCGAGTGATTTCCCAGTCGCTTGCTCTGCCATTTTAACTTTTGTTAATGTTGGGAAAAGAATTTATTATTCTTCAATCAGTGTCTCTTGTCTCTTTAAGTTCCACAGGTTTCCAGCTGCTACTGGCTTCCCGGTTTTTCACTGTCAAGCTTATTTTGTGCGTGCACAATTTCCCCGCTTGAAAGAGAGAACGACATCATCAACGGAGGCCAACTGGATTCCACTCATCTTTTCTTTTTATTAAACCAGAAGAAAGGTGAAAAACCTTTGACAAAGACAAAAAATACAGAAAATGTAAATGAATTGAAAATAAAGCTTATTAAACGGTTTCATTATTGAGTCTGTGTAATTTTTTTACATAAAGCACTCTCAAATATTATTAATCATCTTAATAAACTTAATTACTACATTGTAAATTCCAGAAAATGAACTTAAATCACTTACAATCACAATGTGCATGTGAAATTATATTTCTCACACTATTTTGTTATTTTAGCGAATTGTTTCGTCACGTGTGGACTGAAGAAATAATTTACATCACATTCTCCCGTGATTAAGCCAAAATACACCCACATACACAAATCACCACAATAGTAATACAATACCATTAAACTTTACAACATAAACTGCATTTAGCTTTTAAACATCCATGTATTGAACAGCTAAATTAGGTCACGAAACTCCCCGCGCCGAGCCCGGATAAGTTTGCTGCGTCATCCACTATAAACGCCATCTGCCGCTAAACCAGCATTATTTTGCTTCATTTACAGATGCAAAGTTAATCAATAAAGTGCTCACCGGCTTCCACTCCAGGATCTGATGATGTTTAAAGTCTGTGCACTTTTTCTCGCGTCCAGCTCGGGAGTTTCGGCAGAGCTCGCCCGCCGCGTCTCATTCCAACACTGGATCTCTTTTTTCCCGTTTCTCTTTTTCTCCCCTCGTTCCGATTGGCTGAGATTACCATAGTTATTTTCTCGTTTATTTTTATTTATTTATGTATTTTCTATGCTGTTCATTTATCATTTGTATCCTGTTTGTAATTAATTTATATCTTTGCCAGTGCCGACGCTTCGAAACAACACTCAACACCCGTCTCCATGACGCCATCTAGTGGACACTTGCGTGTATTGATCTGAAATAACCTTGACAGTGATCTACTGTGTAAAAAACACGTTATCATCATCTGTCTGACAACTACATGGTTTTGTAACCAGTAGCCTCCTCATTGTAAATAACTTTAGTCTTTTGTTTTTGTTTCTTTGTCATGAAAAATTAAGATTATTAAAAGAAATAAAGCCACAATGTGTCATTTGTTACATCACATTTTTATTCAAAAATTTTAATTGCTCTGCTGGTGAAGGACTTAGTCAACTTATAATTTCTCCAGCCTTTGAAAAAATTCTCTCACAAGGTGGGACACTTGTTGCTGGCGTGCACAAATATGTTTTAGCAAGTACATACAAATGAGAGAAAATTACTGAAAATTAAGTTAATGGATCATGCATTCTGGGCCAACACAATACACACACTTTATGTGGTGTTTCCAAATGGAGCCAAGTCTAAATATAACTAACCAAAGTGGACTATAAATCTCACTTATATCACAAAATGTATCTTCTCTTACAAAACCCATGAGGTGAAGATGGATTAAATTCACTTTTAAACTGTGGGGAATGACTGAGGTTCATTCAGATGTGTGACTGTGTGGTTTGTTCCCGCCCCTTTTAATCAAAGCAGTTTCGACAGGTGCACCTGATGAAACACTTCAGTGCTTCGGTTAGCTGTAGTCACGTGACATGGGTGTGTCGAATCACAGCTCGGAGCAGTGTTTCGAAGCATCTGCGCTTCGGGATCTCGACACAGCGTCGAAACGTCAGGTTCACGTCAGCCATCCCTACCTCAGTGGGAAGTCTGTGGGAAGGAAAAAGTGTGGCAAAAAACGCTGCACAACGAGAAGAGGTGACTGGACCCTGAGGAAGATTGTGGAGAAGGACCGATTCCAGACCTTGGGGGACTTGCGGAAGCAGTGGACTGAGTCTGGAGTAGAAACATCCAGAGCCACCGTGCACAGGCGTGTGCAGGAAATGGGCTACAGGTGCCGCATTCCCCAGGTCAAGCCACTTTTGGGCTACAGAGAAGCAGCACTGCACTGTTGCTCAGTGGTCCAAAGTAATTTTTTCGGATGAAAGCAAATTTTGCATGTCAATTCGAAATCAAGGTGCCAGAGTTTGGAGGGGGACTGGGGAGAAGGAAATGCCAAAATGCCTGAAGTCCAGTGTCAAGTACCCACAGTCAGTGATGGTCTGGGGTGCTATGTCAGCTGTTGGTGTTGGTCCACTGTGTTTTATCAAGGGCAGGGTCAATGCAGGAGCAATGCAGCTATCAGGAGATTTTGGAGCACTTCATGCTTCCATCTGCTTAAAAGCTTTATGGAGATGAAGATTTCGTTTTTCAGCACGACCTGGCACCTGCTCACAGTGCCAAAACCACTGTTAAATGGTTTACTGACCATGGTATTACTGTGCTCAATTGGCCTGCCAACTCTCCTGACCTGAACCCCATAGAGAATCTGTGGGATATTGTGAAGAGAAAGTTGAGAGACGCAAGACCCAACACTCTGGATGAGCTTAAGGCCGCTATCGAAGCATCCTGGGCCTCCATAACACCTCAGCAGTGCCACAGGCTGATCGCCTCCATGCCACGCCGCATTGAAGCAGTCATTTCTGCAAAAGGATTCCCGACCGAGTATTGAGTGCATAACTGAACATAATTATTTGAAGGTTGACTTTTTTTGTATTAAAAACCACTTTTCTTTTATTGGTCAGATGAAATATGCAAATTTTTTGAGATAGGAATTTTGGGTTTTCATGAGCTGTATGCCAAAATTATCAGTATTAAAACAATAAAAGACCTGAAATATTTCAGTTGGTGTGCAATGAATCTAAAATATATGAAAGTTAAATTTTTATCATTACATTATGGAAAATAATGAACTTTATCACAATATGCAAATTTTTTTAGAAGGACCTGTATGCTTAATAAGACGACAATGAACATGGTCATGTAAACACGGAAACCCGTTTTCTTTTATCGGAATAAGGTCATAAACGGCGTAAGCATAAACCGGTCGGGACAGGTAGTATTTTTCCTCTTACCCCAATTTTGCGCTCAATGTAAACGCATTAACCTGCTTTCTGTCGGCTTATTGAAGTGCGCATGTGTGATAGGTGACAAAAACGCAAACTTACAGCAGATTTAAACGCATCCAGACAGAAAGAGTGTTTTGCATGAAAGAAGGACATATCACAAACGCACTCTTTTTAAGACCCACAAAATTTGAACAATGTCTTTTCATCTCATGCAGCAGAAGTAGAAGAGGTTCAGTCATAACGCTGCATTTGTAACTGCATGAGGGATAAGAGCCGTAAATCTCCCGTTAACACGTTGCAAGCTTCTTCTTTTTTTACATCACAATGGACATAACATTAGGAATCCTCTGAAACAGATTCATTTTTGACGTCACTACAAGGAAATAACCCGGTTTATTAATGAAGTCATGAAAATACGGTTTACTTGCATGCATGTAAATGGGGAAAACTGGTTACAAGCTGATATTTGTGTGCTATCAGCTTACTGGTGTGCATGTAAACGCACTCATACACTTTACTAATGTCACAATAATCAGCACATTATTTAGTCTCTTAAACATGAGGTGTTTCCTGTCTGTGAAATTCATTCCACACTGATGACATAAAGCAATTTCCCAGCAATCCAGTAGTCCAGCAATTTTTTATACCTAAAACTTTTCCCACAGTGACGACATGTAAACGGCTTCTATCCAGTGTGAAATCTCATGTGTCTATTAAGTCTTTCTTTATGGTTGAAACTCTCTCCACACTAAGGGCATGTTTAGAGTTGCTCCCCAGTGTGAACTCTTATGTGTCTGCTAAGGTTTTGTTTTTGAGTGAAACTTTTTCCACACTGAGGGCATGTGTATGTCTGCTCTCCAGTGTGAATCCTCATGTGGACTTCAAAGTGTTGTTTTTGAGCGAAACTTATTCCACAGTGTTGGCATGTAAACAGTTTCTCTCCAGTGTGAATTTGCATGTGCCTATCAAGGCTTTTTTTTACAGCAAAAGTCTTTCCACACTGTTGGCATGTGTAAGGCTTCCCTCCATTGTGAGTTCTGATGTGCCGGTTAAAATTTCCTTTTAGAGCAATTCTCTTTCCACACTGAAGGCACACATAAGGCTTCTCTCCAGTGTGAATCATCCAGTGCTTGCTAAGACTACATTTTCGGTTGAAACTTTTTCCACATTGTTTGCAGGTGAATGGCTTCTCTCCAGTGTGAATCATTATGTGGTCAACAATGTGTTGTTTTTTAGTGAATCTCTTTCCACACTGTGGGCAGGCGTAAGGCTTCTCTCCAGTGTGAGTTATCATGTGCCTGTTAAGGGTTCCTTTTCGGTTGAAACTTTTTCCACACTGCTGGCAGGTGAATGGCTTCTCTCCAGTGTGAATCCTTATGTGGTCTACAAGGTGTTGTTTTTGAGTAAATCTCTTTCCACACTGTTGGCAGGCGTAAGGCTTCTCTCCAGCTCTCATGTGCCCGTTAAGGCATCTTTTTAGAGTGAATCCGATTCCAATCTTTTGGCAAGTGAAATTACTTCTAGTTCCCTTATTTTTAGATAAAGTATTTTCAGCCTGTGAGCAACGGAACATATTTTCTCTCGTTATGAAATAATTATTCTTAAATTGATCTTTCTCTTCCGTTTCATTCAGTACTTCACTCTCCTTTTTTAGCCCCATCAGGTCTAAGGCAAAGAGAGACAAATGCAAATTAACACCAGTTTAATGGTACAAAGCAACAGACAAAAAACATTTAGACATGTAAAGTATCAAAACCAACATACAACTAGATCCTATTCCCATGGGCATCACAATGGGAGGTTTTTTTTGAAGCAGATCATGTTTTTTGTTTTGTTTTTTTAAGAGTCCTCAATGCCCAACATTCTCTCTTTCTAAACTTTCAGTGGTCCTCTCACAGCATGGCCAAAGACCAGCTCTGATGGGCTGAACCTGAGAGACTCTCAGTCTTTCACAGATTGAGAATAAAAGCAAAAAAACATCTTTGTCCCACTTAGACCATGTCTCGATGCAGTATTTACTAGGCATTGCTTTTAACCCCTTACCTGTTATCTCCCGATTTGGCAAATGGAGCATTTAGACATACTCATAGTATAAAGACAGCTGCTCGTACAGTATTCTGAATATACACATAACCAATATATATTTAGAAAGCCAACACTTGAGAGTTTACAGCTGAATACTCAGAATTACTCAGACAGTTATTAATATAGAGATATATAGGCTTAAACACAAAAATGATTTTTTTTCAAATATTAGACATTTTTCTTCATGTATAAAAATATTATGTGGATGTAGTATAAGGACGCACACTTAAAAGTAAGGTCAGGTTGTTTACATGGTGAAAAATAGACTGTAAAAAAATTAATAATGAGTATGGAAGAGATTCAAGCTGTGCTGCTTTTGCTGGTTATGTATAGGTTTACTAAAGAGGTAATTACCAACGACAGAAAAGAGCACTAATATGCAGATTCAGCAGCATATTCAGAAAGCTTGTAAAGCTAGATTTAAAATGACAATATGTATATTATTATCAGCTATTACGGACATTGAACGTGAGATGGCTGAGACGAACGCGCACCATCAGACAGAGAGCAAGACTGATATTTACTGAACGTAGACCGAACCTCGCAAAAGACTTTTAAAAATGCCCGTTGAAATAAAATGCTAAACCAATCAGCATGTTCAGGGCCCAAGTCCCGCCCTCGAAAGCTCCTGAACTTTGAAAAAGTACTACCTCGCGAGCAGGGCCGTTTGGAACTTCGTACCCTGGAACTTCATTTAGACCCTGGTTCCTGTGGTCAAAACACACCGAGTACCACCCAAAGTTCCTGGTTCCTGGGTAAAGTTCCTGCGGTGGAAACGCGGCTTTAGTTCACGCGTAGAAATGAAGAATAGGGTCGTTCTTCAAAGAGCCAGAATGAGGAAGTGTCCACACAGAAGAGTGTCATGCGGAGCACAGTGATGAGCATGTCATATTATTGGCAGCTCGGTGAGCAAATGAACGCCTGATGACTGATATCTGATGCATATCATTAAGACGAGACCCAGAGAGAGCTAAGTGCATGTTTTAGCTCCTTTAGATCTAATAATTCAGTGAGAAATGAATAGAAATGGTATTCTGTATGACAAAATATTTTGCAAAAATGAAACCAACCTGTTTGCTCCTCAATTTCTTCATCTTTCACTCTCAGTGTTTCTTCAATCTTCACATCTTCACTCTCCTCTTTAATAAACTCCATCTTTATAATAGTGTCACGTGGTGGATCTCAGTCGCTTCACCAAGAGTTTTTCCTGTTTGTCCTGTTTAAGATAAGAATAATTAACAAATGAAAAATAAATCTCTCCAAACTAAATCTCTCCAAGTTCATTAGTTTAGTACACTTTTAAGAGAGTAATATTTGCTTTGGTGAACATTAAAAATGACAGAATTCAACAATGAGTTTCTTGACACATTTTGTAGGTATAAATAGAAAAAACAATTGAAAAAAAAAACTTAGAAATAAAATGTAAAGGGCATGACAAACACTGGGTTTAAAATTACTCCATTTAGTTTGATGAATATAATTTTTTCCCAAAAACAAATCAATATCTATTTTTATTTGGGAAAAGTCATATTCATTCGAATAAAGTAAAACTAGAGCCTGTACCATAATGGTAGTTTAACAAACTCTGGGTAAGGATTAGTTTTGAGTTGACAAAAACAAACAAATCTAGTCATATTAATTAGAATGAAGTAAAACACATTTAAGACGAGGTTTCGATTCCTTTTAACACTTAGAAATTGAGACATCTCAGGATATATTCTGTGAACAATGTTAAATGACACTTAGTTTTTGGTTTTATTTGTTACAATACTCAATGAGAAAACCGAAAAAATCTTCCCACTCAAATGAGGGAAACATATTAACTCAAACTAATTTAGATGAAGGAGAGGAGATTTAAACAAAGAGATCTAATAGATTGGTCACTGCATTTATCATTAATTCAATCAAGTTTATCTAAAAAACAAAAGTTTGGAGACTTTTAATTATTCAAAATAATTGCTCTGTAGAATATTTCATTAACCATTTATTTAAACAACTTGCTGATATCAATTTCTTTCTTAGATGCAGTTTTGATATGAACTAAACACCTATGTGATTATCGGGGCCCGTATTTTTTAAACATCTTAGAATTACTCACAAGAACACTGCTAAGAATTGACTTAAGAGTAAAAAAATTCTTGGCTCAAAGCTGCGCTTAAAAGTTAGTTATCAAGCGTCCCAATCATACTTTAAGTAAACTGTAGGACTAAATCTTAAGTGTCAGTCTTAGAGTTGAATTATGACACTTTGCTGTGCCACAAATGGAATTTTGGATGATGTCATAGGCATGAACCAATCACTGAATAGATGTCCTTATTTAAGAATATCTTCAGATAAATTCACATTGAATTGTGAAATTCCTAAGAGGAGTTTACATCCAATACACATTTGACAATAAAGAGTTTTCAAGAGAATACATTATAATATACACATTTTAAATGAAAGATAAACATGTTTTCATCCATTTAATTAATTTTTTTAAACTGGTGTGCTGTTAAATGACCTGCCTATATATAGCCTAGATTTTTTTAAATATATATAATCAGCCACCATGGATTCCAAAAGAAACCCGACATGGCAGGAGGAAGAAGCGATCACTGCTTGCTGAATTACTCAGTATTTTTTTATAATTATTATTTTTTAATAAAACCCAACATTACCAGCGCTGAAAAAGATGATGTCTGCTCTGTTCAAACAATACTGTTTGATTAACTATTTGTCGTCAAACATTTCGAACACATTCTCCCTCTATTGAAGGTTTGCGCACGTCTCCTCAGCGCCATCTCAAGCCCCTACTGACTACCCCTAACCACTTGAGAGACCTCTCGAGCTGTCTTAAATAACTGGGAGAGTAAGAGTGATTCTTAGCTTTAAGAAATTTAATAACTTGCTTTTATACTTAAGTTTGAAAGTAGGAGTAAATTGCATGAATTCTCAGCACTTAAGACTAAAATAGCACTTTGAGAAGCTTGATAAATACGGGCCCTGATTTTCACAGGCAATTCCTTATAACGCCGTTTGGTTTTTAAAAATTTCTTCTCTCATCACTCCTTTTTCATTTGGAATAATACACACATTGGGTTTGAGTATATTATTACATGGTCAGTTGTTGAATTCAAAATTTTCAGTTTAGATATTTAACGATTTGTAGAAATCGAGATTTAGAAATGGAGCGCTAGAATCACTGAATCATTTATGAATCAATCGGCTCAATTCACTCGGAGAGTCCAAAGCTCCGGTTATCTCGTCACTTGCCAGAGACTGAATTAATGTTTGAACTGATTCACGATAAAGAGCGAAACGAGACACTCCTTCTGTTAGTTATGAGTTTATGATGTTACTTTTCTCGCACAACGCTAATAAAAGTTGCACTTAACAATGCATTATTCATTATGAGTCTCTTTAAGCTGTTTTATCACTTTAAACGCTTAAAACACAAACCTTCCTTCAGCCGAATCACAACAGATGCAGGAGCGCGGTGCGGCCTTATGACATCATATATCAAAAACAAAATAAAAGTCCCGTTCCCCTTCTGCTGAGTCAAAAATAACAAATGTGCATAGACATTTACGTAGAAAAAATGACAACATTCAGAGTTGAACGTATTGGTGGAATACATTAACTAACACAAAGGTAAGTTAATAATACAGTTCACATTGAGAGTAAAATAAATTAATAATTTATTTTCTTTGTTTTAATAATTAAATGTATAATCATTTGAATAGCTATTTGATTTATCATTTATTTATTTTGTCATTTTATGTTTTAATATTTATATTTTCTATTTTAGTTTAATCTTAGGATTGTGTAGTTTGAAATGATGTTTGTCTTCACAGATAGGAATCAGAGAATATCTCCATTTCGTGGTTTCTAACGTCACACGATGGTATGAAGCAGGGATTTTCCATAGTTTTTTCCTTGGTGACAGATTTGCCAAATTGTCTTCTTTGGTGGGTGCAAATAACACATGCTCAGATCTGAGGGAAGGAAAAACTTCAAATTTATTGACCAACGAGTTTGGGAATATAGAGGAAAAAGAGAAGAGGCATAATTTGAATTTAACCAATTGGTATATTGATGCCAGGACCCGTCAATATACCAATGTAGCCCCTCCTCCAGGACAGATGTAGAAACATCTGGCCTGCAGGACCTTGATGTCTGAATTCTGGCCAGGCACTCGTGTTCGTCATACTCAAATTCACCTTGCATCAGCAAACTGTGCAAATGTACAGTAGGACCATGAATAACAGAAATGGGTTTCAAAATCAAATTAGCAGTAGCTAATAATATAGCCTCATAGCCCGAGCGACGCTGGGCCGTCATATGTTGAGTAGAAATGTTACTCATAATAACTCCTACCTGGTGTGAAGTATGCACAGTCAATTTATGTGACAGCACAAATAATACACGCACCTTACCCCATTACAATGCCTACACAATTATAGCAACCACTCTAACATCCCCAAGACTGCAATTGACACACAGTCCTCTAGATCAATGCTCCTCAAAGCTGTCCTGACTTTGCACCACCACAGCACATTTCCAATACCTCCCTCATCTAACACAGTTCATCAGCTCATCACACTAACTCATAATCAAGCATTGCAAGACTTGGAACAAGTGTATCTTATGAAACAGACATCCTACACAAACTACACGTCATCATACTAAAGTCAGAATAACTACACATCTCAACATATTAATGAACTTATTTTATCCCCTGCAGGTCCCCAAATTAGAAGCTGCAGTGTACAAAGTTGACCCATCCAGCTCCACAGTGACCTTCAGATACAAAGAATGCAAGGTCCGAACCTGCTTTGTTACTGACCCCCACATCCACCATTGAACTCTCTCCCTCTCTGGGACAGACACATCGATATTGTTCAAACTCACTTTTCCTACACCTTCACCAACATCACAACTAGTTACGAGAGGCAAGCCTACATTAACCAGTACCCGCCAAACAACTATAACTCCTCTAGACAAGCCAATCTCATTTCACCCACCGGATGCAACAACAACAGCAACACAGGAGACAAAAGTACAACAGATCTGACTGGAGAGATAGAAGGTGCTATAATTAATGTCATGAAACTGCCCAAAATACCACACCCCACAAAAGGATTTCAACCTCAAAACTCCATTCCACCGATTCCTCAGCTGCAAAATGCTAAGAAAGACAGCCAGCTACCTCACTAAATGCAACGGCATACTTACTGTCTGCATCAACCATAAGGAAATTGGATTGTCCATTACCAATTCCATTCTCCACAAATTTATAACTCAGCAAAACAACGTAACAACCATGGACGCACAAGACATTGAAGAATTCCTCATAATGGCAGGACCTTTGACAATACACTACACTGATGAACATCAAATTACAAAGCTGTCCAAACCCAGCAGTACCCAAACATAAGGCACCGCAGAACAACACAGCAGTGATGAATACCTGTGCCAAGCTACATGTAAAAAAAACAATTCCTTCAACATCCTTTGAAAATAACACTTCACAGACACTGAAGCACCTGACACAGGACAGGCTCACCAAGACAGATGGACCACTCCTAGGAAAACTGCGGAAAACATCAAATACTGCACAACCAACAAACACCGAAGACACCACGCGGTTAACTCCTTCAACTGCAGAGCAATTCATATTTTTTTAATAAAAATGTTACGTAACTACTGTGACCAAAAAAAACGTAGTTATTCACAACGAGGAGGCTACAGGTTACAAAATCAAGTAAAAAACTATTGTTAAAAACTGATGTTAAAAGGCGTTTTTTTTCTTTCTTTTTTTTACATAGATCACTGTCAAGGTTATTTCAGATCAATACACGCAAGTGTCCACTAGATGGCGTCATGGAAACGGGTGTCGGGTGTTGTTTCGAAGCTTCGGCACATTTGCTTCAACTGTTTCAAGCCTCAGTCTGCCCATCACAAGTGAGAACCTCAATGATCCACAGAAATTCTGGAAAGTGATTTAGTCTCTTTCTATGAACAAAATCTCTCAGGCTCTTCTTACATTTGTTTTTAAAGACTCAGTTCCAGTTTATGACAGAACTGAAGTCTTGAATTGCTTTAATGAGCACTTTTTATCATCTGGTTCCTTTTTTGACTCTTCACGAACTGCCTCGATGAATCCCTGCACAGAATGCACAATGTTTTCTTGAGACTCTTTTTATTTTACACCTTTTACTGTAGATGAAGTGTGTAAGGCTCTAAAAACATTAGATCACAGAAACCCCCCTGGACCAGATTTTATGGAGCCTTATTTTTTTAAAGTTGGCAGCAGATTTTGCAGCAGAGCCACTTTCAATTCTTTGTAATATTTCAGTCATAACTAAAGAAAACCCATCAGTTTGGAAATCAGCTTTTGTTTTACCTTTATTAAAGGGAGGTGATCCAGCAGTTCTGACTAATTATAGGCAAAATATCAAATATATGTGTTCTTTCAAAAATTTTGGAATCTCTTGTTTGCGATCAGTTGAAAGAATTCTTGTACTCTAATGACCTCCTCTCCAAATTTCAGTCAGACTTTAGAAAAAGCACAGTACAATCACTGATACTATGAAGGTGGTAAATTAAATTATTGTGGCACTTGATAGGAAACAGCACTGTGCATCACTTTTTATTGATCTGTCAAAAGCTTTTGACACCGGCATCGACCATGCTGTTTTAAAAAAAAAAGACTACTTAGCCTTGGATTATCAGAGCAGAGTCTTCATTGACGACTCCCTCACTTTTAAACCACACATAGAAAAACTTATGAAGAAATTAAAACCTAAACTGTGTTTTTTCTTCCGTAATAAATTGTTTTTCTTTTGAAGTGAAAAAGCGCCTTGTCACTGCTACTTTTTTATTTGTGCTAGATTATGGTGATCTTTTTATATGAATGCTTCATCTACATGTCTTCAAATGGTGGATTTGGTTTATCATGCTTCTCTGAGGTTCATTACTAACTGTAGAGCCATGACACATCACTGTGATTTGTACACGTGTGCAATGGCCTTCTCTGGCCACTAGAAGGCGGGATATTTGGTACACTTTTATTTACAAGACTGTGTTAGGATTATTGCCTTCGTACATCAGTGCTTTACTCACTCAGAGAAGTGTTGACTCTTACTCCCTGCAATCAGACGATCAGCTGTTGCTCTCTGTTCCGTTCGCCCGTACAGCTGGGGAAGAAAGCCTTTCTCCACTCGGCTCGTTTTGCTTGGAACATGCTGCAGAAAGACTGGAAATTAAGTGCATTTATGTCTTTAAATTATTTTAAAACCAATTTGAAATGATTCAAGCTTTGTGGCATGGTGCATTATCCTGCTGGAAGTAGCAATCAGAGAATCGGTACATGGTGGTCATAAAGGGATGGACATGGTCAGAAACAATGCTCAAGTAGGCCGTGGCATTTAAGCGATGCCTAATTGGCACTAAGGGGCCTAAAGTGTGCCAAGAAAACATCCCCCACACCATTACACCACCACCACCAGCCTGCACAGTGCTAACAAGGTATGATAGATCCATGTTCTCATTCTGTTTATGCCAAATTCTGACTCTACCATCTGAATGTCTTAACAGAAATAGAGACTCAACAGACCAGGCAAAATTTTTCCAGTCTTCAGCTGTCCAGCTTGTGTCTCTTTTTCCTATTTGCAGTGGAGATGAGTGGTACCCGGTGGGCTCTTCTGCTGTTGTAGCCCATCCGCCTCAAGCTTGTGCGTGTTGTTGCTTCACAAATGCTTTGCTGCATACCTCGGTTGTAACGAGTGGTTATTTCTGTCAAAGTTGCTCTTCTATCAGCTTGAATCAGGCCGCCCATTCTCCTCTGACCTGTAGTATCAACAGAGCATTTTCGCCCACAGGACTGCCAGATACTGGATGTTTCTCCCTTTTCACACCATTCTTTGTAAACCCTAGAAATGGTTGTGTGTGAAAATCCCAGTAACTGAGCAGATTGTAAAATACTCAGACCGGCCCGTCTGGCACCAACAACCATGCCACGCTCAAAATTACTTAAATCACCTTTCTTTCCCATTCTGACATTCAGTTTGGAGTTCAGAAGATTGTCTTGACCAGGACCACACCCCTAAATGCATTGAAGCAACCGCCATGTGATTGGTTGATTAGTAAATTGCATTAAGAAATTGAACAGGTGTTCCTAATAATCTTTTAGGTGAGTGTATATTATATATATATATATATATATATATATATATATATATATATATATATATATATATATATATATATATATATATATATATATATATATAATAGGGATGCCACAATACAATTTTGGCCTTCCATATGTTCGGTACGACATTCAAGTTTCAATACGCGCTGGTGGATTGCGTTGTTTTTTTTTCTCGGTTTTGCATTTAATTAATTATTTCCATTTCTCTACGTTTTAAATATTTCTCTTAGTTTATTTCACCTCTTTTCGGCTCTCTGAGTGTGCCTGTGAGTCTACACGCTGATATGAGCATATATCCAATAATATGCACTAAAGTTAAGGGGGGTTTATCTTTTTTTAAGCCTTGCAGGTTAAACATTTAATTTGCATGCTTATGCACTATTTTGGATTGAGCGTGCACACTAAACGTCTGTCAAATACACGTGATAACTGGACAGTCTTACTGCGCTAATACTGTCAAATACACAAAAGTTTAACATATAAACACAGTCGGTTATGTCTAAAGTAAAAGTAAAATCGTGTCTGTATTATGAGATGTGAGGAGGTCTTCAATTGACATCAGCGCAGCCTAGTGAACCGCTTGTCCTAAAAGGGACAGTTCACCTCTAAAATGATGTTGATTAAAAAAAACAGACCTTTAATACATTAGCTTTTAATCAATGTTGTATATTGAAGACTATGTAGTTTTAATTTTAGCCTACATTTATTCATTTAATTTCATACTTTATTGCTATTGTACATCTCTGAGCTGCCACTGTAAATCTTGATACAATACACTGGGAATGTGTACAAGGGTTTTGTAAATAAAGTTAAGTTTAAATAAGGGTTTAATTCTTTTAGGTTAAATAAAGAAAATCTCCTTAAAACTTTTCTGTTCCTGTCGCCTAAGAATAGAATAGCAAAAAAA
Organism: Pseudorasbora parva; assembly: GCF_024679245.1. NCBI lineage: Eukaryota > Metazoa > Chordata > Actinopteri > Cypriniformes > Gobionidae > Pseudorasbora > Pseudorasbora parva. The sequence continues at coordinate 6,366,285 of NC_090191.1, read as the reverse complement.
AAAACCCTGAGGTATGTATTGATCCGTGGACTAACTGTATTGTTGCATCCCTAATATATATATATAAAGAGGTCAAGGTTTCCTGTAGTTTTTTACCAGATTTGCACACACTGCAGGAGGGATTTTGGCCCACTCCTCCGCACAGATCTTCTCTAGATCTGTCAGGTTTCTAACCTGTCGCTGAGAAACAAAGTTTGAGCTCCCTCCAAAGATTCTCTATTGGGTTTAGGTCTGGAGACTGGCTAGGCTACGCCTGAACCTTGATAGGCTTCTTACAGAGCCACTCCTTGGTTATTCTGGCTGTGTGCTTTGGGTCATTGTCATGTTGGAAGACCCAGCCTCGACCCATCTTCAATGCTCTAACTGAGGGAAGAAGGTTGTTCCCCAAAATCTCGCAATACATGGCCCCGGTCATCCTCTCCATAATATAGTGCAGTTGCCCTGTCCCATGCGCAGAAAAATACCCCCAAAGCATGATGATATCACCCCCATGCTTCACAGTAGGGATGGTGTTCTTGGGATGGCACTCATCATTCTTCTTCCTCCAAACATGTTTAGTGTAATTATGACCAAAATGTTCTATTTTGGTCTCATCTGACCACATAACTTTCTCCCATGACTCCTCTGGATCATCCAAATGGACATTGGCAAACTTAAGACGGGCCTGGACATGTGCTGGTTTAAGCAGGGGAACCTTCCGTGCCATGCATGATTTCAAACCATGACGTCTTAGGCTGAAGACACACTGCAAGCGTTGTGTGAGCGTGGCGTTTCTGTTGCGTGTCTGACGCGGGGCTGCTGCTGCTATATTATTGTACAACGTCAGCAGTAGCCTATTGGCCATACATATCTAGGGTATTGACGGCAAAATAGGCTATAGAATATTTTGTTCTGTATTGACAGGTTTAATATTTCAAAATCGATAATTATGTTGTTTTTTATTATTACAATTAGGCCTATATCTGCATTTATGTTAACCTCCAGACTTTCAACCATGAAAATGTCATTTATTAATATGTATTTGTGTCAAAATGGCATATAAACATCTTTTCCTATGCTATTTTGCCTAGAAACGCTTACAACACGCTCGCGTGTCGCGTGAAAAATAGGCGTCTCTTCTATTTGAAGCACGCACGCGTTTTCTGCGCGTCTCGGACCGCGTGTGTGACGCAGGCAGTATGCAAGCTCTAACCGGTTAACATGGGAGCCGAAATAAAAACGGACACGCCACGCAGCCGAGCCGCTCACGGCACGCTTGCAGTGTGTCCCCGGCCTTAGCGTATTACCAACAGTAACCTTGGAAACGGTGGTCCCAGCTCTTTTCAGGTCATTGACCAGCTCCTCTCGTGTATTTCTGGGCTGATTTCTTACCTTTCTTAAGATCATTGAGACCCCACGAGGTAAGATCTTGCATGGAGCCCCAGTCCGTGGGAGCTTGACAGTCATGTTTAGCTTCTTCCATTTTCTAATGATTGCTCCAACAGTGGACCTTTTTTCACCAAGCTGCTTGGCAATTTCCCTGTAGCCCTTTCCAGCCTTGTAGAGGTGTACAATTTTGTCTCTAGTGTCTTTGGACAGCTCTTTGGTCTTGGCCATGTTAGAAGTTGGATTCTTACTGATTGTATGGGATGGACAGGTGTCTTTATGCAGCTAACGACCTGAAACAGGTGCATGTAATTTAGGATAATAAATGGATTGGAGGTGGACATTTTAAAAGCAGACCAAGAGGTCTTTGAGGGTCAGAATTCTAGCTGATAGACAGATGTTCACATACTTATTTGCAGCTGTATCAAACAAATAAATAGTTAAAAAAAAATCACACATTTTGATTTCTGGATTTTTTTTAATTTAGATTATGTCTCTCACAGTAGACATGCAACTATGATGACAATTTCAGACCCCTCCATGATTTCTGAACTTGATGTGGACAGGGAGTGGTAACCAGTGATGAGAATATTACTTCAGAATCAATATATTAATACCTGATAGGCCTGAAATAAATCAAATCAAATTGCGAAATTTGTGACAATGTCCAGTGCTATAGTGTAAATGTTTTTTACTTGAAGCAAATGTTATCTTTTACCTTTATTTTCTTGTCAGAGTGCACCAAAATGCTTCGTTTACATGTTAAAATCACAAAAATGTTGGGCTCAGGACAGATCCCCCTAAAAGTATTTAATTCGGAAACATGTCACCTTTTTCACCACTTCTCAGTTTGCAGGTCTGGGTCTAGGGGCCAGTGCTCTGATGTGCGTTCAATTTCCCAACCCTGTAATGAAGTTAGTATATCTAGTATCTGAGGTGGCTAGTATTCCAACAAATCTCAAATAAGTCTGTTTCAATTTTGGCCTTCCAAGTGTGGCGATGGGATAGATTGGATCGCAGATCCATTTGATTTGCCTCCAAATATTCCACTCTTACTTTGACATTGCTGAGTCTTTTCATTAACACTGACAGTTTCCACAGACATGGTGGCCTTGCGAATGTCTTTCAAGCTTTGCATTTCCTCTGACATTTGTTTTAGTGTGTTAAAGATGCTTGCGATGTCCTCTGAAACATTCCCCTTCAGGGGTTTGTCAGTGTCCATCAGAGAAACTACTATGCTGTCATCTCCCTCGACATTTGGGGTTGTATCGCCAACTCTCAGGGCCTTTTTTTATGCTCGATTGCACTGTTTTCTTCCCACAATCCATTTTTCCTGTTGTATGAAACACTTTCGAACTCTTTAAAAAAAAGGTTTTTGAGTTAGCATTTTAGGATTATAAGAAAGGATAAATAAACTGTGCCGCTAAAAGCGGTGCTAAACTACTCTGGCATCCATCTTGATGTGTCATGTGAATCTTTTTAGTATATTTTTGAGAAATGCTATGACGGGTGTGTAGCCCACCTCACCTATTTTTGCTTTTACCAAAAATGTGGAGTTATTTTGGAGTTTAATTTAATGTTTGTTAGCCCTTTGCTAACCCTTCTGGTCCATGGAGTGACGGCCGCATTCCATGTGGCAGCAGACAAAGGAAGAAGCGGGGCATCAGCCTGCAAACTTATGCTGTTCCAGAGGAAATTGGACTGTACCATTCTATTTTGATTTAGAGGGGATCTTTTGAATTTGTTTTATTCAGTTATCCTTTGGTTTGATTTGAGTATTTTCTTTTCATATATATTGTTATATGATTGTATTATGTTAGGTGTGATGATATTGTGTTGTAAATGTTTCTTGTTTTGAGTTTATTTGGAAAATGTATTATTTTGATATTTTCCTTATTTTTGTTTGGTAGAGGCTAAATGGGTATATATATATATATATATATATATATATATATATATATATATATATATATATATATATATGACCTGACCTGCTGTCTTTTGATTTTGATTTGTTTACAGGGGAAATTTATTTTTAGGCCTGTTTGATTTTTGTTAGTTTCAGTTAACATACATCTAGTGATGGCCAAATGAAGCGTTTCGAAGCATTATTGCTTTCTGATACAATTGTGTCGAAAATGGTTCGTTACTCGAAGCTTCATTCAGATAGAAATTGCAGCACCATATCCTGGTGAAGTAAATGTAATGCAACAAAGCTGACAACCATAAAATTTAAGTATAAGCTTATGTTCACGCCCCCTTTAATTACGTGTTTACCGAGGCGATCAAAGCTGAAACAGTGTTAGTGCTGTGAAACTCATTGCATTTTACAGCTACTGACGAATTTCATGTGTTCACCTTGATAATAAAACATTAAGCATGATCTGTGTGTGTAATTATTTCTTTAGACAAGGACAGAAGATCAGAGCAGCTTTAAAAAGTTGGAATTCATCACAGAAATGCTAATGGTTTCTATTAAAATAGGAACAATTGGAACCGTTGGCTTTTACCATTTAAACCACGGCAGATTTTTATTTTTATTATTTTTTTCGTGTGTGGGACATATTCCATTAGGATGTGATGCCCCCACCAATAGAACCCAACACATATTTACAACCAATACAATTCCCATGAAAACCATTAAATGCAATAGAATTTCAGTAATGGTTTCTATAGGCCTAGTGTTTATCAGAGCTGCCAACTTTTCAAAAAAACTTAGAGTGAGATTTGGTGGTGCCAACCAAAATGTTGCCGTACAAAGCAGAAATTGCAAAAATAAATTGCAAAAATAAATAATATTAATAATAGCGCTCTCTATATATGCATCAGCATTTGAATGGGGTACTATTGTTTGTTTGTTTTTTGCATCTATATGACGGTTTGTATATACATCCTATAGACACACACATTTTAAAGCACTAGAGACAGTGGCGTAACTTAGTAATGACGGGCCAAGTGAGGCCAGTGAGGGTATGACAAAAATGGTAACACTTTAGCGTCCAATTCTATATTGCGATATTGGCTGTTTATTGCTACTTATAAATCAAATATTAAGGCCTTATTTTGTATAGGACCTACATCCCTTAATCATAATAAAGGCACGGTTTTATAAACACTGAGATTCCAAATGTGAGTTAGTTAGGGGGGTTCGGGGGCATGCACCCCCGAGAAAATTTTGATTTCTATGATCTACATATGTGCATTTTAATATGTTCTGAAGACCAAAAAAATTAGATAAAAATAGCTTAAAAACCATGTCAGGGACAATTTTCGTCAGTGAAGAAAGTAAATCTGGTTAACTGATATTTATGTTTTATGAATCATTTTCGCAGACACGTTAATTTATTGAAGGCTACTGAGAAAGGTAATTATGTTTATTAAATTAATTCACAATATGCACACATTCATTAGGCTACTAATCTTATGCCCAATACAGGCAGAAAAAAATACTGAGCTATTTAATTTAAGGCTACAAATGGAATTGATTTAGACCATTTTAGTTGGCCGCCCATGATTTAGACCAACTAAAATCAGTAGCTTAGTTTGGTATAGTTATTTTTGCGTGCATCTCTCTCCAACACACACGCTCGTATTCTTGATCATACTTTGCTTTGGGGTTAAAAAAAACTGGCTAACTTCACAGCGTTATACGGTTAATGAACATCCCGACACCGTTTAGATGAATCGCCTATATGTGAATATGTGCTGTGCAATTATTATTAAAAAAACAACAATAAAAAAACAACAACAAATTCGACATTTTAAAGAGAAAGCGTCTGATCTGATCATATCAATATGGATACGTTTGCACCAGCTCTGCAATATAGCACTCCAGACAAGTTACATCTATTACACTTTATAAAATATAGCATAGCCTATTGCTTTAAAGGCACACATATAATAACTATCTATAGGCCTAATTAAAACATGTATTCAAGAAATGTATTAAAAACGGACACTTAGCCTATCATTTCAGCTTTACTGGAAGGCCCCGGAAACAGGCAAGAGGTTTCGTTACGCACGTCAATCGCGCCGGCGAGTTCTGATGTTTTTTTTCCCTCACTAGTCATGATAGCGGATATCATTTTTGGTCATACAGATAAATGTGAGACATAATTTATAATAAACTTACAATAACAACAAAACTTTGTGCTTTTGTAAAATAAAAACGGTGCACTTTCTGTCTGTTAGAGAATCTGAAACTCACTGAATACTTATCACATGACATAAACATGAAACATACGTCTAAAGAAAGCTTGAAATTGCTACTTTTAAATCAAACAATTCACATTTTAGAGGGAAGTGTAAGTGGAGCGCATTGGCAAACAACGGAATATCTAGCGCAGCATCACACCAGTCTGCTTCGCTCACATGCTCTGATGAAAAGGTGGTCCGTATCCTAAGCGTGGCGGCGGGAGAGTGCGAATGCCGTGTGATTTTCGAATCTGAAACCAGTGCATTTCATTTGAAATGTGAGTGTCACAATATCATGTGGAGTCACTTTGTCGCCAGTGGCCCGTTTGCGATGTGGGTAGGGTTGCACTGAAGTTACGCCCCCTGACTAGAGGCATGATTTTCTCTAAATAGAACAAATTGATTATACATCATCAACCTACAGCATACTTTATACTGGGAAGAAAAAGGAAAAAATCTGTCTGTCCTGTCTGTTGTGCGGCTCTTTTTTTGCTGTGGGTGATCTAAAAAAAATGTTTGTAGTAAAACTACTTTAAGTAGTTAAGTTACATTCAAGCTACCCTTTTGAAAAAGTAGCTACACTACTTTCAAAAACTAGCTAGCTATATTGAAACTACTTTATTCTTCTTTTTTTACAATGAGATTGTTACAAATAACTGAATAACTGTTAATGAAGAATGTTGTAATATTTGGGTTCCAAGCAACATAATGCAATGTAATTATGATTTCAGAGTATGCATGGGGTGAATTCGGGTTTATTGGAACACTTTTTCCCAGTCATTTCAATGGGAAAAACTGTCAGAATTATTGCACAAAATTCTGAAATATAGACTATATCTCAAACTGGCTGTCAAAGTGCAAAATGGCTACAAATTTAACATCAGTCCAAGAACAAAATGTATGCAACTTAAATGAGATAGTCAGGAGTCAGGATTAGGCTAATGCAGGTTACTCACAGCACATGCAGTGATGAAGCGCGAACATAACCGCTCTGAGACTCCAGTCATGAGCTGCTCGCGTGCGCATTGCTTGACTATTTATTTTCGTTACGAATTGTTTCGTTAAAAAATGGACATTTAAGTCCACGTCATGAAACCAAGAAACTCTGCTTCTAATCACAGGTCGAGAGCTGTCATTCCAACCAACTTTATGATGCAGTTTGCAAACGTTTGTTGGAACAATGTTTCGGGAAACACCGACTCGTTTAACGTTAATGATGGAACTTGCGACCATAGTTAGCTAGAGCTAGAGACTAGAGAAGTTCGCTTCTCGTCAGAACTCAAAACGGAATGTAGCTTTTGGTCGCGCTACACTTATTTAGTTGCACTACACTTATTTAGTTGCACATTTATCTTGAACCCCCTCAACGAAAGCATAAATAATCGATTACGAGTGGCTCATCAGGTAGATCTATAGATAAACTTGTCTTTCAGGCATTTGACCGACAGGGTTGACACTTCAGCGTGAGAAATCAAGAGTGTGGCGTGTGAGCGTGTGAAACCAATCAAATGCGTGTGTCTCACGGCCAATGCGTGAGAGTTGGTAGCTCTGGTTTATTGATATATTTATTTATTTTTTAGCATGGCGGTATCATGTGTGAAAGCACATAAGAAATACAGCCGGCAGGTTTCAAACTTGACAACACTGATTGGGCTGTCAAAGCAGTCAGGTGGTTCACTACAGGAGTGAAGCAGTTTGTTTGCTTCAGAAGGCATTTTCACGTGACTAGTGACGTAATGATACAAGCTCCGAAGCAGTGGTTCATTGCAAGGACCGTTCGAGTTTGAAGCAAGCTTCGGAGCATCGGTATCAGACGTAACATCACTACATACATCTCAAGTTTTTGATTTTGTATGACTTTTGTTGGAATCTGCTAGTATGGGCAGACCGAGGCTTCGTGAAGCACTGAAACAGTTGAAGCAAATGTGCCGAAGCTTCAAAACAACACCAGACACCCGTCTCCATGACGCCATCTAGTGGACACTTGCATGTATTTATCTGAAATAACCTTGACAGTGATCTACTACTGTATGTTAAAAACAAAACAAAAAACATGTTTTTAACATCTGGCTCACAACTACTTGGTTTTGTAACCTGTAGCCTCCTCATTGTAAATAACTTTAGTCTTTTGTTTTTGTTTTTGTCATGAAAAATTAAGATTATTAAAAGTAATAAAGCCACAATGCGTCATTTGTTACATAACATTTTTATTCAAAAGTATGAATTGCTCTGCTGGTGAAGGACTTAGTCGACTTATCTATATATATAATTTCTCCAGCCTTTGAAAAAAATCTCTCACAAGGCGGGACACTTGTTGATGGCATGCATAAATATTTTTTAGCAAGTACATACAAATGAGGGAAATTACTGAAAATTAAGTTAATGGATCATGCATTCTGGGCCAATACAATACACACTACACACATCTCACTTTATGTGGTGTTTCCAAATGGAAACACTCCCACACCAGATGTAGATGTTATGTGACATCTCTTATGTGGAGCCTCCATATCTATCTATATATATCACTTAAGAATATCTTCTATATTTATATATTCTATATTATATATCTATAATTATAACTTAGCCTATATGAATGTGTCACTAGCCTATATCTATCCTAACTATCTGTCGCTGTCTATACCTATCAGTCCCTATATCTAATTTAAATCTAGCCTAAATATAACTAACCAAAGTGCACTATAAATCTCACTTATATCACAAAATGTATCTTCTCTCACAAAACCCATGAGGTGAAGATGGATTAACTTCACTTTTAAACTGTGGGGAATGAGGTTCATTCAGATGTGGGACTGTGTGGTTTGTTCCCGCCCCTTTTAATCAAATAAAAGTAGTTTCAGCAGCTGATGAAACACTTCAGTGCTTCGTTTAGCTGTAGTCACGTGACATGGGTGTGTCGAATCACAGCTAGGAGCAGTGTTTCGAAACATTGCACTTCGGGATCTCGACACAGCATCGAAACGTCAGGTTCGCGTCAGCCATCCCTAGAATCTGCCCCTGTATATAATTTTTGTTTTTTGTGTTGGAAGCAATAAACTTCCAATTTTTCTACTATCTGTCCTGCCTGTTCTTGGCCTCAACTACCACAAGTGCATAAAAAGTATACTTGTTTTTAGTTTAAAAGTATACTAATAGCACACTTGACCAAACTTGTTTTAATACAAGGCCAAATAAGACTCTGAAAAACAAGATTAGATAACCTCAGGCAACACAAGCAGGAGTGGAGTAGTCTGAAAGATTTATAGATGGTAATCAGAGCCAGGTAATTACCCTCTTGTTGAGCAATACACCATTTAACAAAATACATTTATGTGAAAGTTTGTCTTCCAGTGAAAATGCTTTAGGCAAGGCAAGGCAAGGCAAGGAGGGGCAAGTTTAAATTGCACATTTCATACACAGAAAAGGAACATTATCACAACAGTAAATTAATTTTAATTAAATGAAATAATGTATAAGAAATTAAAATAATCTAAAGGCTCAAATACTGCCTGAATCATTCATTTTTGTGTACCCCTTTCTAGGATTTTACAGTAAACATGCCCCTTCTAGTGTCTCTTCACTCTCGTTGAGGTGTTTGCTCAAAGATTCACTGGCTTCCCAATATGGCTCCAAGGTGCGACATTGTTGTCCATCAGGGCGGATCTGCACATAATAACTTAAAATTATGACCTTAAAGGGTTAGTTCTCCCAAAAATGAAAATTCTGTCATTAATTACTCACCCTCCCCATACGGAAATGTAATAAATGTCATATGTCCCTATATCGCAAATGACACAGTCATATACATAGTCCTGCTCATTTGTTTTGATTTCTCCCTGAATGTCTCTCAAAGACAGGCAGCACAAGCCTCAACGGGGCTTTGTTACTAGAGATACAGTCCATTTTCAATTGCTGTTTACATTGAAAGTTATATAATAATAATTTTATCACTCACTTTTCTAGTTATTTCAAGCAAGCACTGTCTGTATCAAAAGTCTTGTAAGCACTAGTTTTTCTCAAGATGGACTGATTCAAATCACCTTCACTAACTTTTTAAAGGAAATAAGATCAAAAGTCTTGTCGCTTGTGTACAAATTGACCTAAAGTGCCGCTGAAATATATTTCTAATCAAGATTTTTTTACAAGAAATGGTTCATTTTAATCCCACCAGCTTTTGTGATAATGTTTCAGTGAAAAACCAAACTTTCAAAAAGTATTTTAATATTCACAGCTTGGTAAAGCCCATTGAGTCAATTTTTGCAAAGACATAAGTGTTGTCACCTTGTCATATGAGCTTCCCCTGTGACTAATATTGGATCAATTAGGTCTCAAGTGTGTATAAAAAGAACCCCAGTACGCTAGACCTTCACATCAACTGCAACTAGACCTCTGCAAACATGCCTAAGATTCACCCTGAGACTAAAGTTTTGATTATCAAGAGGCTGAAGACCAGATCCACTGCTGATGTGTGTTGGAAACTCAGAAGTGAAGACCAGGAGAGCTTGGGTATATCTTTCGGGCAGGCGTTCCTCTTTATTGAGAAACACAAGCCCAGGTCAGGCAGACCCCACAAGACAACTGCTCGAGAGGACCGTTTGTTGGCTCGAAAATCCAAGGCCAGCCCGTTTTCCACTGCAGCAGAGCTCCACGAGACCTGGTCACCTGAAGTCCCTGTGTCAACCAGAACAGTTTGTCGGATTCTGTCTCGAAATGGCCTCCATGGTCGAATCAGTGCCCAGAAGCCAGCACTAAACAAAAGACAATTGAAAAACCGTGTGGCATTTACCAAGGCCCACAGCCTGCTAAAAGGATGGACGCAGGAAAAGTGGCTGAAGGTGGATTTTTCAGATGAATCTTCTGTTGAATTACACCACAGTCGCCGCAAATATTGCAGGAGACCTACTGGTGCCCGACTGGATCCGAGATTCACCCAGAAAACAGTGAAGTGTGGTGGAAAAATCATGGTCTGGGGTTACATCCAGTATGGGGGTGTGCGAGAGATCTGCAGGGTGGAAGGCAACATCAATAGTCTAAAATACCAAGAAATCTTAGCTACCTCTTATATTCCCAACCATAAAAGAGGCCAAATTCTGCAGCAGGACGGTGCTCCATCGCATACTTCCATCTCCACATCAAAGTTCCTCAAGGCGAAGAAGATCAAGATGCTCCAAGATTGGCCAGCCCAGACACCAGACATGAACATCATTGAGCATATGTGGGGTAGGATGAAAGAGGACGCATGGAAGACGAAACCAAAGAATATTGATGAACTCTGGGAGGCATGCAAGACTGCTTTCTTAGCTATTCCTGATGACTTCATCAATAAATTGTATGAATCCTTGCCAAACCGCATGGATGCAGTCCTTCAAGCTCATGAAAGTCATACAAGATATTACATTTGGATCTCACAGCACCACAACTTAATTTGCTGACATATTTTTGTATTTGCAGCAAATTTGTTCAATTTCTGTATAGGCGACAAAACTTTTGTCTTGCCAAAATTTGACCTTTCTGTCTTGATTAAATGATAAATATTTTTTCTGTGAAAATTATTTATTTCAGTGCATTAAACATCATTTGGGAGGGTTTTAGCTTTTCATTTGAGCTATTTCTAACACCAGTGAGTTAATTAAAAGTCAGGTTAATATCAGGTATTTCTAGAAAATAGCTGAGTCTTTTCATTAACACTGACAGTTTCCACAGACATGGTGGCCTTGCGAATGTCTTTCAAGCTTTGCATTTCCTCTAGAAATCTAGAAAATAGCGACAAGACTTTTGTCAGGGACTGTACAATAAGAAAACATTCTGCTAATGTCTTGTAATACATATTTTGCCCTGTACATTTTCAATCACTAATTTCAGCTGTATTTCTGTATCTTCATGTACATCAAACCTGTCATCATTTATACAAAGAAGGTCATGTTCTAGCCTGGTTTTAGCACTCTGGTTTAAATGATTGAGACATTTGTGAATATTGAGTAATATGTGTATGAAATAAGTTGTTTAAAAAACTTTTACTATTACAGATGCCAAGATCATGATGCATTGCAACACTGATTTCTGATTTTATGTTAACTGAAGAAATATTAATGCAATATTTAATTGTGGGTTACCTGGAAAAGGGTGACATTAAGTTTTTTGATGAGAATTGATTAGAAACGTGTATTCTTGAGAGATCACACCTGGTTAACTGGAAAAATGTTTCTTATTCCCTAGATGTCCCCTATTGCCAACACATGTATATGGGAAGAATTCGCTTTATGTTCATAAAAATTAGGGCCGGGAATTTAACGCGCTAATTAAGATTAATTACGCGAAAAATAAATAACAATTTTAACCACACTTATTTTTGCACCACGGAACGTTTTATAGTTCCAGTATAATTCGATTATACTGGAACACCAACTAGCGTTCACAAGTCACGACAACAACAAACCATAGTGAACATGAACCTTTTACTGTCTATGGCCTAGTCCACACGTACACGGGTATTTTTATTACCGGAGTTTTTCCTCCTCCGTTTTAAAAAACAATCGCGTCCACACGAGCACGGTTTTTAAAAAAAATCTGTCCACATGAGAACGCAAAACTACGCTATGATTGGCTGCCTGATTTCCACATGGGTCCCATCCACGGCACCGATGCACATTGCACTGACTGAGGGATGCCATGGGCTCAAGTGAAACCCTTCTACAAGTTCCTTTACTTTGGACTCAGTGACGGGTAACTGTTACACAGGTGCAGGGCCGAAGTGGACTGTAATAGCTTCACACACCTTCCTTTACTATTTTGTATTATTGCATTCTGGCGCCTTTGTTCTGCAATACAATGAAATAACTGAACATGTATCTGTAGGATATACATGTGATAAGCGCTGTTAGTAGAGTCCACTGCATAGCTGCATAGACTCGACTTACGTAAATCAAAAGGAGATAACGTGGAAAATCTGACGTCAAACAAAGGAGAGAACGGCGCGCACTTCGGCTTAAAAAGCCGAATTCTCCGGTTTCACCCTCTACACGACAACGCTGTAACCGGAGTTTCTAAAAATCTTCACCCTGGCCGGAGTTTTCAAAAAAGTCCGGTTTCAGTAACCGGATACAGCATTTGCGTGTGGACGAAGAGCCAAACCGTGTAGAAAAAGCTGTGGTTTTGAAAATGCCCATGTTCGTGTGGACAGGGCCTATGACATGAACGAAGAAGCTGATGAGACTGCTTTGCTTGGCCCCGTGGATGGGAAATTTTGTTTTAAAAAACGAAAGGATGGAAACGTCGACAAGAGCATGGTTGTGTGCAAGCTATACAACAAGGAATTTGCGTATCACCGCAGCACATTGAGCCTCAAATATCACAAATATGCTTTTGCTTAACTTAATGGCAAACATTGCACTGGTCTGCTGGACTGAAATAAATAAACAATATTTTGTTGATTAAGCTTATGTATTCAGTCATTATTCAATGGTATACTAAAAATCCATGTGAAAAATTATTTCTCATTGTTCTCAGGTCAAATATTTATATGCAATTAAAATGCGAGTAATTTCGATTAATTACTTACAAAGCCTCTAATTAATTAGATTAATTTTTTTAATCGAGTCCCGGCCATAATAAAAATATCAACTGCCTTCGTGTCAGTTACCTGTTGGTGCCCCGACGCTGTCCAGCTGACTTTAAAGGTCCCATGGCATGGATTTTTTTTTATTTCATGTTTCCTGAGGTGTACATATTGTTAGTATGGTGTTTACATCAAAAAATGTCAATTTAGAAATTATAAAAGAATACCTAGAAATCCATTGACAAGCGTTTACTTCCGCACTCTGTTGAAGTTTAAAACTATTTGATCTGCCATAACCAATCGCTAACGTTTGGTCATGACGTATGTCATGCGCCCTTCGCCTGTTTCACACATGGAAATCTGTCAAAATAAATGTGCAGGCCACCTCAGTGATAAAACCATAGGATAAAACCTAAAACTCGTGCATTCGGATTGTTTTTTTTTCACGGTGGAGAGTTTCGTGATTTGGTCCGTAACATTATTGTATGCTGTAAATAAAATGTCATGCTTGGTATGATAATGAATGCTGCTATAAATATCGTCCCAATTCTAATGTTTACGTGCTTTTATTTTAATTAGTTTGAGCGGTGATAAAATATATTACTCTTGTAAATATTTGCCAGCATTTTAAAGAAATACAAGTCTAGAAATGCATCCAAATAGCAGCAAAGAGCAACCGTACTGATCGGTGCTCTGCAGTGGTCAAAAATAATAATTTAACAGTGAATCTTGAAGTAATATATTCTTAAAAACTCAGATATGTGGATTCTGACAGCTATTACCTCACAACACGACCTTGGTGTTTGTGAAAAGCAGTAAGTATGTCAGCCGGGGATTTTTACGCGGGTGGTGGAAAACAGACAGCAATAAAATCACTGACTAGCCCCTGTAAATGATGGCAATATCGTTCGCATCTTTCTCCGCTGCCATTACTAAACTAGACATCAACATCATCGTTCTCAGCCTGTCCCTCTGTTCACTGATTGGACCAGTAAAAATTTGTTCAGATAACCTAATAATATAGCCTGACAAGCCAGATGTTTGAAGATGAAGATGTTTGGTCTTTGAAACTCACCATTGACAGGGCTCAGTCCGAGGGGTGGGATAAACAGTTGTCTTTCAAACTCCCACTGCACGGCGTGCACGCAATTGGATAGCGCTACATCCAGCCAGAGCAATGAAGGTGAAGCAGAGCTCGTTGAAAGATTAAACTTTCGCTGTATCCGGTCGGCGAAACTCAGAACACATCTTCCCTTCTTAAGAATGACTTCAGTGCCGTTCTTTGTTCTTTTCTCAGAGAAAAGCTTAACTCCAAGCCTTCCAGAGTCGCGGTCAAAGCTGATTTGAAAGACCGCCGTTCACCAGCTTTTGTGTTTACTAAAAGCACGCAAGCGCAATTCTGCTGTCATTATGTTAAGCCCCGCCCACCGACTCTATAAATGATGTGATTGGCCTGACCAGAGTTTGGCGTTTCCAGCCCAGAACTGTATTGAGAGTTGCTAGACGACACTCTAGATTAGATTTGCTGCCACTAGGGTGCGTCTAGATTTCTAGGCTACTAAGAATACACCGCAGTCCCAGATGTAGTACTGAAGGAAAATGAAAATTGAGCGGAAGTACGTAGGAGGGCAGATGAGCCAGGTTCTGTGTTCAGACAGAACACAGAACAACTGAATGACACTAAGCAGAACATCTCAAATGGAGATTGCTAAAATGCAGCTTACTTGTTGTGTTTTCAGATCATCCGCGAGCGAGAAAGAGCTCGCGTACATATGGTTGCCAGATGTTTAGGTAATTAGGTAAAACACCGTTCGTGTTCTTTTCACAGAAAAGCTCTGATTTGGGGATTTAAATTACTGAAATCTGGCAACCGCAAGCAAGAATGCTCTTCCTTCCCTCAGACAAAACCAAAACCAGTGAATTTAGACTCTTCTTTTTTCGTCAACGATATTGCATGTTTATATAACGTTAGTCACAATGTAGGCTACGCAGTGACTGTGATGTACTCTGAAATACAAGCATGCAAAAACAGATGACTATCGTTATAACTTATATGGTGGAAAAGGTGACGTTTACTAGAGAAGGATCGAGTGAACGATCTGTAAGCAACGGATCTACGGTTGTGTTTTTTTAATACAAAATAATATTAACCTTTGTTTCGTTAGTTTCGTATGGTTGTTAATTAGTTTTGTATGGTACTTGGTGTTTCCTGTTGTTACTTTACTAGCATCTTGCATTATCTAGACAATGCTGTCTATCTAAGAAACTTTCAATTTAATCAGAAATTGTTTAAACAGTCAATAAGTGGATAAAATCGCTACTTACTACTTGTAGGAATACAGTTGGAATTGCCCCTTTCTCCAGTATAAGACGCTGAGCGAAAGCTTGCTTGAAATGGGCCGAACAAACAAACAATCTTGAATTAAATTGGTATCCGATTATAAACATCAACCATGACTGTTGACATTTTTTATCTGTGGGAAGGGTAGAAAAGTCCTCACGTCTCCTGCACAGCCTGGAACATGACGTGTGTCCATGAGCTGCTGTTTTCGCTATCCTCGCGTGAAGCTTGTTTACCCGCAGTCCCGATGATTTGGCTCCATCAGTTCCGCCTGACAATGAACATGTTTGGACAGATGCAAATGTTGGGGGCGTACATATTAATGATCCACAACGCTTGCATCATGGTTGGCCTTATATTGAGAATAACTTATTTTTCTGTGGTGTTTTTCATGCACGAGATTTAAATAAGAATTAGGAGGCAATGGTGTGTCGACTCACAGTATGTAATGTCCATGTACTGAACTCTCATTATTTCACTATAGCAAGGTTAATTAAATTTTTTATTCTAGGGCACCTTTCAAGATCAGATCGTTTTCTCATTTTCTCAAAGGCAGAGAAAGACTTTACAGCGAGTTAAGGTTTACAGCGATAAAAATTCCTAGCCACTTGGGGACAATATTCAGGCTATAAGAACTCATATTAATGTTGAAAAACTTTATAAAAAGAAAATTTCATGGGGCCTGTAAAGCACAGTAAGCAGAGATGGACAACTCATTTGTTGTGCTGGCTATACTTCGCAATATTGGTATTGACAAATTTATCCAGTGATCGTCCCAGTGACTTTTGAAATTCCTCTCTGTTTTTAATTACTTTCCTTTTCTTCCCACCCGAGTTGTGTTTACGAAATCAGTTATGCTCTTGTAAAGCACCCAACTTGTTTTCCTCACAGAGTGAGCAAGCTCACAGAACGCAATATCAAAATGTGAAAAAAATAATAATCATTTGCAAAAAAAATGTATGTGGCCTTGATTATAGCCTGACGTGGTCATACTCAATTCTGGTCAGAATATGAGTCTGATACTGCTCCATTGGGCTGTGATTATGGGGCGTGTTTCAACCAAACCAGGAAAGACCTCAATTGGATAGACCTACAACCAATCAGAGCAATGAAGCGACGCATTACATTAGTTGTCAAACGTCAACAGAACTCAACTGCACTGTGTTGCCAAGTCCATGTTTTTTTCCGTGGTCAAACACGAGCTGAGATACTTCAGAGAATGAAACCTTTTTGTACTAAAACTGCTTGGAAGGTGAGTGAAAGTCATAGAAATCTGTACTTTTAATGTGTATGATTTCATATGGATTGTTTCTGTTCACCTTCAGCAAAAGACAGTGGTGAGTAGAATTCAAACACTGCCATTGACTTTTCAATATGGCTGTGCCTGTTATCCAAATTATATCTTGAACTGTGGAGTGGACTGGAGTCAGGGGCGGATCTACCAGGATGGCATGGGGTGGCAACTGCCACCCTAAGAAAAACCATTGCCACCCCATGTGCCACCCCAGCAGTGTATCCCAATTTCCCAATGTATAAAATATAAATAAATAAATAAATAATAATAATAGTGATACATTTTATTTATAAAGCACTTTACATTTTAAAGAAAATCTCAAAGTGCCACAAAGAGAGGAAAACAAATAAATAAATAAAATAAAAATAACAATAATTAATGAATTTAAACATTGAAAGACTTTCTAAACAGGTACGTTTTTAGTCCCATTTTAAAAATATCAGTTGTTTGTGGAGCCCTCAGATGTTCAGGAAGGGCATTCCACAGGCGTGGAGCAGCGGCACAGAAGGCTCTGTCCCTAATGGTACGGGTCCAAGGGGGATTGAGTCGATGTGTGTTTGTGGAGCGAAGAGAACATGCTGAGATTTGTGGTAGTTCTTTAAGGTAGGTGGGAGCATTGACATTGAAGGACTGATGTGTGAGGAGGGAAACTTTATACTCGATCCGAGCGGAAATTAGAAGCCAATGTAGAGACTGAAGAATTGGTGTGAAGTGTTCATATTTACGCACTCTTATCAAGATCCTAGCAGCACTGTTCTGTATGTGCTGGAGTTTCGGAATGCTCTTGCTAGGAATCCCAAAGAGAAGAGCGTTACAATAATCCAGTCTTGAGGAGACAAAGGCATGAACGAGTTTCTCAGCATCATGAAGGGTAAGTGAAGGACGGAGTCTGGCTATATTCCTGAGGTGACAAAAGTATGTTTTGAAAATAAATTTAATGTGGGCCTCAAAGGTTAAGTGTGGATCAAACCTAACACCGAGATTGGTGACTATGGATGACAGCGGAATGTCCTGGCCAGAAAATGTAATACAGGTTATGGTGGATGATCTGATCTGATGAGGGGAACCAATGAGGATGGCTTCTGTCTTAGAGCTGTTCAACTGGAGAAAGTTGTAGTTCATCCATGTCATTATTATTTCTTCCAGACAGGCAGAAAGTGTTGATAATGATGACGACGATGACGATAATGATGAATGAGTGTCAATTTTCAGATATAATTGTATATCATCAGCGTAGTAATTAAAAGAAATTCCCAATGGAATGATGACTTTACATAGAGGAAGCATGTAGAGATTGAATAAGAGAGGTCCTAGAACTGAGCCCTGAGGTACTCCGCAACCAACCGCATGTGAAAGGGACCTTGAGCTACCCATGGCCACAAATTCAGATCTGTCTGTGAGGTATGACTCAAATCATTGCAAGACAGTGTTATCAAGTCCAGTAGAATGAGACAGTCGTTTGAGAAGTATCCCATGGTCAACCATGTTGAATGCTGCAGAAAGATCCAGGAGGACAAGGAGTGATGGTGACCCGGCATCAGTGTCCATGCTGTGGCCAGAACGGAAGCCAGATTGGAACTTTTCAAAAATGTTGTTGTTGTTGAGATGGTCCCTGAGGTGCCTGGCAACTACCTTCTCCAAAACCTTAGAAATAAATGGCAAGTTGGATATAGGCCTATAATTAGCAAGAGTTTGAGGATCGAGGGAGGGTTTCTTGAGTAACGGTCTAATTATAGCCGTTTTCAGGACAGACGGTACCTGAAGGGATTGGTTTATTATCATGGTGATGAGGGGACTGATGGCAGTAATATTTTATTTCACCAGAGCTGTAGGGAAGGGGACAAGGGAGCAGGTGGAGGAACACATCCGACTGATGGTTGCCTCAACCTCAAGTTGAGTAACTTCTGGGAAGCAGCATAATAGCCTTGATATACCAAGCTGCAGATTGGCAGTTGGAACAGATGTTGTGGAGAAAATGGAGAGGGATGATACATTTTCTGAAGAAGGTCATGAAATTGTTACATTGTTCTTCTGTTGACCCAATGAGTGGAGAAATTTGAGGTTTGAGGAATTGATTCATTGTGGCGAACAGCCGTTTAGAATTGCCAGGACTATCTTGAATAATATTTGAATAATACCGTGATTGTGCTTCTTTGATGGAATTCAAATAAGCTTTTTGGTGGTTTCGGTAGGCCAGCTTGTGAACAGTTAGTTCTGAGTTTTTATGCCATCGCTCAAGGGCACGTCCAGTTGCCTTTAATTTCCACAAGTCACTTGTGAACCAGGGAGCTGAGCGGGAAAACGTGACTGTTCTGACTTTAATGGGTGCATGGAAATCCAAAATGCTGCTCAGTGTCTTATTGTAGAATTCCACAGACTCAGTAACTGATGGGATATTTGTAGAATCGAGTTGTTGAAGGCTTAAGCTCAGGTTTTCTTTGTTAATATTTTTCAGGTTTCTGAAACATATTTCACGTTTGTCCTTGATGTAGGAAGACAGAAAAGACAGCTCCATGGAAATTACCTATGGTCAGATACACCCAGATCATACACAAATAGTGCACTTAGTGAGGCAGACTCAGTAATGACCAGGTCAAGAATATTCCCCTTGATATGTGTGGGAACATCAATATGTTGCCTGAGGTTTAAGCAGTAGCTTTTTCCTCTACCGATTTATATCAGCGGGGCTTCAACGTGATGAGATAATAGCAAGAAAACAAGTCTTTCTATTATTGTGTTGTTACGGCCAGCTTGTTTCAACCGTACATAAAGTATACAAGTACAACGAAATAATGACTCGCAAGATTTTATTAGTCTTCAAAAATACCAATAATTTAATATAACGAAGTCTAGGGTTCAAAATCAAAGGGGAGAAATCAAAATCCAGTTGTTGGAGCAGAAAAGGTTGGTATGGGCTGTAAACAAATAAAGGTTCGTAAAACTAGTGACTTCCCCAGAGGCTGTCGATCCCCTTGACGAAGTGAAGAGGAGTGTTTGAATCCAATGTTTTATCCTCTCCATAATTAAGTTGTAAACAGATAACAGGGGTGTGCGATCTCCCACAATCTCCTGGAAGAACTCCGCCACCAGCAGGTGAGCAAGTAAAATGCAGGGTCGTAACATGTGTAGTCCAAAAAAATTACTCAATGAACTGCTTAGTGATTAGTGATGTGTCGTTCATGAACGATTCGTTCATTTTGAACGAATCTTTATTATGACTCGGGACTACCGAGTTTAGTCTCGGGTTTGAGTCTTTCGTTCTTCCTGTTAGTCCCATAGAGTCTATGCTGTCAGTAACGGAAACAGAAAAGATTAGTTCTTTTGAGTCTCGAGTTTGAGTCTTTCGTTCTTGCTGTCAGTCACATGCTGTGTGTGTGTGTGTGTGTGTGTGTGTGTGTGTGTGTGTGTGTGTGTGTGTGTGTGTGTGTGTGTGTGTGTGTGTGTGTGTGTGTAATGTGTATATATATATATATATATATGTATATATATGTGTATATATATATATATATATATATATATATATATATATATATATATATATATATATATATATACACACACACACAGTTGATTCAAAATTAGTCTAATTGAATTTGTGATGTTAGACTTGAATAGTCAATATATTTCCCATATTTGTATATGTCTGATATTAACTGAGAATAATATAAAAAATAAAATAAATAACTACGTGCTTTTTACTAAAAAGGTTGTGAACTTGTGTTCTATACGGTGACAAGTCACGTGACAAAAGAACGAACGACTCAAACCCGAGACTCGATCAAAAGAACTAATCTTTTCTGTTTCCGTTATTGAAAGCATAGACTCTATGGGACTAACAGGAAGGACGAAAGACTCAAACCCGAAAGACTCGTAAGAACTAATCATTTTTGTTTCCGGACCTGTGTCACGCACGGTCCGGGCGGCCCAGCCCCCAGATCTGATCAGAGTCAGACACAGACGAGTCGACAGCTAACGTCTCGAGGAGCTCGAAGACACGAGAGGCGGAGAACAAACGTGATAAATATGAAGTTGCAAGAGAAAGAATGTTTTGGATCAGGACGTGAGGTGAACTAACAGAGAAACTGCAATAGCCTGACCCAACAACTAATCAATTAATTAAACATTTCAGTTTCTTATAATTTGGCTTTGGTTGCTGTACCCTATAGTTTATTTGTATGTAGTTTTAAAATGTAATCAACATTTTCATAAGTACTAGATGTGTTGGGCTATTTAACATGTCATTTTGGTGAAATGACCGAAATGACTCGAAAAAAGATTCGTTCATTTCGCTGAACGAGACTCAAAGATCCGAGTCAGTAAAATGATCCGAACTTCCCACTACTATTAGTGATCCGCAACGCAACTATAGTGTGATCACCTCTATCGCCTGTTTCACACAAACAAGTGAACAAGTTATTTGAAAAACATCTGTGACCTTTGCAACATGTCTAGTCTACAATGCTCGGAGTATGGTTTCACTAATAATAAACGTACATTTGCATAAAGCATGCATATTTGTCCATACCCATGTTGATTAGAGTATTAAAAACTTGAAACATATTAATTTAAGATACATTAAGATAAAAATGTGTGATTAAATTAATTCAAATATTTGAATCAATTGACAGCCCTACTAATAACACAATATGAACAGCCATCAACAGGGGCAATAATACAATCCGGAATCAAATTGCAGCAGAATGGCTAGCAGAAAACATAAGGAGAGGGGTGGATGGGAAAAAGTTAAAGAAAAGAGGGCCAAGTAGGCTACAGTGTAGTTAGTACATGGTACACCATAGTACAGTGTCTGTTGTGCACGGCGAATGGTCGGATGGTGAGCCTATTTGGGAGAAAATCCAGGGATGTTTTTTAGCCCCAGTCCGTCCCTGCTTGATTAATTTTTAATGTAAAATGTTTTTGATTTTTAACATTGGTCTATGTTTAAATGTTTTGCCACTTGTGTGAGCAACATATAAATATAAAGTATAGGCTATAGAAATATAAATATAAACTAATTAATTAAATAAAACATTGTTTAATCTATAAAAGGGTGTATTGTAATGCTGACAAGCCATCATGTTCAGTAACAACTTTTGGATTGGAAATAAAAATAATGAATAAAGGTTGTGTTTGTGGTAGGCTATACAACCGTTGCAGACTGCAAACGCGGCATATGTGAAAGCACAACAGCGCACGTGCCTCCTGCATCACATACGGACTGCAGACAGAGTAGGCTATGTTTGAAACAGGCGTAATGTTTTACTAACTATTTAAAAACTTTAACTTTAAAATTATTTAGTGTAGTGTACATTAAGAAAGCTACAGAAAGCTAGAACTTTGTACTTATTTTTACGTCTTGCAGGATACTATGAAACGAAAGGCTGGGAGACCAATCATTTTTTTGTTTTGTTTTTTTTTACCAAAAAGAAAAAGAAAATCAGAGTCAGATAATGTGGGAGTGGAAGGTACAGATAAGACAGAAGAAAAAAAAAATAAGTTGTGGAAGGCAGCAGAGGTGAGTGGTGGAAGAAAGAAATATAGAAATGGATGACAAAGAGCTAGATAGAGGTGAATAGAAGAACAGAAGAGAGAGGGCTAAGGGAGGAAGAGTGCTAAGACATTGAAAGAGAAGAGAGAGATAGAGCTAGAGTTTGACACCAGTACCCTATGTGTCAGGTGTCCGCATGGTATGTTGTGTTCAGTGTGCCTTTTCAAGCATTTTTTGCCCCTGTGTGAATACACTGAATATGTATATTATTACTTGACTCCACAAGATTCAGTGTTGCCACCCCTCATAGTTCTCAGGCCAATCACATCGTGTATAGAGTTGGTGGGCGGGGCTTAACATAATGCTTGCGTGCTTCTAGTAAACACAGAAGCTGGCGAACGGCGGTCTTTCGAATCAGCTTTGACCGCGACTCTGGAAGACTTGGAGTTAAGCTTTTCTTTGAGAAAAGAAGGCACTGAAGTCATTCTTAAGAAGGGAAGATGTGTTCGGAGTTTTGCCGACCGGATACAGCAAAAGTTTGATCTATCAGCTAGCTCCGCTTCCCCTTTGTTGCTCTGGTTGGTTGTAGCTCTTTTCCAATAGAGTGCCGAAGTCATGACGTCACTTTGTAGGCCAAAACGCGGAAGTGAGTTAGCATTTTAGCACTTCCGGTTCCCTCGCTCTAAAGTCTAAGGGTTTTTTGAATGGGTTTTTGCTAAATCGCCTGAAATAAGGTCTGTGGTTAACAAAGCCTCTACATATTTTCACGTTTTGATCTATGACATAAAACACACTAGTTCTAACCTGCTTGTGATTTTTTTAAACTTTATTGTGTCTTAAAAACGGCGGTTGCTAACAAGTTGCTAGAAGGGACTACATCCTTTGGCCAGCACTTTAGACGTCATCGTGACAAGCGGGAAATCTCACCAGCCCGCATTTCATTCACTTTTGAATTCTGTAAGTAAATGTTTAATAAAAAATAAAAAAACTAGCCTGCGTTTCAGCCTCACGTTATTTTTCAGTTAATATAATATACGTTTACCTTTCAGTTAATATACATAAAGTTATATATTTAGTCCTTTCAAATAGTAGTGTTTCCAAATATTGTTGTACAGAGAAATCTGTGATATTAAGGTAACCGATTACCAGTTCTTCATTTCTGTGGAGAGACTGTAGTGTTTTGTTTTGTCCCGAGATGGTTCTACATGTCCAGATTTATAGTGGTTCTCTCCTCGATTATGATCAATCGTCTAAGGAAAATGACATACGATTGTAAATTGATACGGCTAAGTTATAGCTTACATCGTTAGTGCTTCTGAGGTGGTAAAAACACGTTTTTTTCTGGCGAATTAGCAAACATACAATCAAACATAATACAGTGAAAGATAATCTTTAAACTCTATTTGGCGCACGATGATCAGGCGTAATAGCCTAATCTTACTCACAAAAAAATAATATTAAGGTTTATATATACTAACAAAATAATAAACGAATAAATAAAACATTAACAAACGAGAAAACAAATCTCAGAGAGGCACGCATAAACTCAATTAGTTTCTAACATTTTTGGAAAAAACGAATGGTCAATATTTCTCATGAAAAAGTGGATAAGTGATCATACAGAGCGCAGATCATAATGAGCAAACGTGTTTTTTAAATAAAGTTTGAGGAAGCTTGATGATGACGTAGATCCGCGACTGTGCAAACGGTATACATTTTGGATTCACTTGTAAAGATTATCTTGATAGACAA
Source organism: Pseudorasbora parva (assembly GCF_024679245.1). NCBI lineage: Eukaryota > Metazoa > Chordata > Actinopteri > Cypriniformes > Gobionidae > Pseudorasbora > Pseudorasbora parva. Next base: position 6,342,296 of record NC_090191.1, on the reverse strand, counting down.
AACATGTAAGGGTCATAACTCTTTGTTGAACACAGATCTTATTTTTTGCGATTGTCCAAAAGTCTATGGGGAAAATAGGCTTTTGATCGAGGGGAACCCATGGGCCTTTAACTTCCGGGTTGGCCTACAAAGTGACGTCATGACTTCGGCACTCTATAGCCTACGTGCACAAGCGCAGTGACGAACTTCCGCTATTGTCAGAAGTCGGCATATCAGTTTCCGGTTTACTTCCTGTCTTCATCCGCTATAAACAAACAAGATGTGTGCTGCTGCTGTTGTACGGAATAAGAAATATAATGTGCGAGACACATCTAGATTTCAAAGTACCATGAGTGGGTCTAAGGAGCATTGCTGTGTGCCACTTTGCTCGGCTTCAAGTCGGTACAACAGCCATTTGAGCTTCCACCGCTTCCCGAAGGACACCAACCTTCATGCGCAGTGGTTGCACAAAATAAGGAGGGCGCGATTTTCGGTTACCACCCATACCAAGGTATGCAGTCGACATTTCACCGAGAATGAAATCCGCACTTCTGCTAAGGGTAGACGGGTTTTAGCAGCAGGTTCTGTTCCATCGTTATTCGAGTGGAATAACTATACAAAGGTGTCACGGGCCGGTGTTTGGGAGCGCCGATCTCGACCACCAAGTCCAGAACCTGACCCGCCGAGACCTGAGGAAGACATTGAGCATCCCGCCATGGTTCCGATGGTTGTAGACCACGACTACGCTACCAGTCGTACTGTATGTGTAGACCGAAAGCAGTATGAAGATGCGTTGAGGGAAATCGAGGCACTGAGGGAGAAGCTCCAAACAGTTCACCTTCATCACTCATTTGGACTTAAACGGTTTGCTTCGTCGCCCGAAGACATCAGATTTTACACCAGGTAAGACAGTTGTAATATCAACATCATCTCATAACATTTTACTGATTGACTAACTGACCAAGTAATTGTTTTTCACTGTCATCTTAATCATATTCTTGAGCTTGTATGACGACAACAACTAATTTTGATTGTAATACTGTATTTTAGATTCCCCTCATACGAGCATCTGATGGCGTTCTGGAACCTGATCGAGACAGCAACAGCAAAAATGGTTAGGGTCACCAGGGCAAAGAAACCCTATGCCACTAGCACATCAATTGAAAGCCCTACATCCAGACCAACTGTAAGTTTTCTCTCTCTCTCTCTCTCAATCACACACACACACACACACACACACACACACACACACACACACACACACACACACACACACACACACACACACACACACACACACACACACACACACACACCAATATGAGAGATACATGTAGTACTGACACTAAAATTAAGTTCACTCTGTAAACTTTTTTTTTCTATCACAGTAATTTTCTTTTTGGGTGACAATCTGTATTATACACAATAAAGATTGTTACCATCCATGATACATATTGTTACATGTTTGTATTGCATTATCTTTGTACACCCCTACTCATTAAACTCATCTCTTCCCAGAAACTGCTGCCGATAGATGAGCTTTTCCTTTTCCTCACATACCTGTCCACTGGCTGTACTCAGAGAGAGTTGGCTCACAGATTTAACATCCACAGAGCAACAGTCAGCCGAATCATTGTGACCTGGGCCAACTTCCTCTACAGCTTACTGGGCTCAGTCTGTATATGGATGTCTCCTGCAGCTGTGAAGGCCAGTCTTCCTCGGGACTTTGATGGCAGCTACAGCAACACACAAGTAGTGCTTGATTGTGCAGAGCTACGGTGTCAAACACCTTCATCCCTGCTCCTTCAGAGCGAAGTTTTTTCAAACTACAAGTCCCATTGCACCTTTAAGGCTATGGTGGGCATGTCCCCCTCACGGAGCCCTGACTTTTGTGTCAGCACTCTTTGAGGGTTCCATGAGTGACAGAGAGGTGTTTCGTCAGTCAGGGATTACATCACTCTTAACACCTGACATGGCCATCATGGTGGACAAGGGATTCTTGGTGGATGACCTTGTACCTGGGCCTGTTCATCGTCCTGCCTTCCTCTCCAAGAAGGCCCAAATGTCTGAGGTTGATGTTCTGAAGACGCAGTCCATTGCCCGTTTGAGAGTACACCTCGAAAGGTTAATCAGAAGAGTTAAAGAGAAAAAACTCTTTGACACTACTATCCCTCTCTCTATTGCAGGGAGCATAAATCAAATCTTTACAGTTGCTTGTCTCCTCTCAAACTACCAAAATGGACCTTTGGTCAAGAAATGGAGATTATGAAGTGAGATACTGTAGCCATTTTCTAAAGAGGTTGATGTTAACTACTTGTGTTCACAAAATAATAATTTTATCATTTTGTAAATTGCCTCTGATATAATTAGTAAATATGTTTATACATTTGTGAGATACTGTTGCCATATTTTAAAGAGATTTATATTAACTATTTGTTTAACAAATTCATAAGAATAACTCATTTTGTAAGTTTTCTCAGATATAATTTGTAAATATTTTTGTAAACTTTCATATTACCTTGAAGGTGGAACATAATAAACACCTAAAAATCACAGGCATGGTCATGTAATCATTTACAATCATTTGCTGTTAAAGACGGTTGTAGTGCCAGAGACATCTGCCTTTAGTACAATGGTGATAAATGACTAGTCTTTTTCTTGGGGTGCTCAGTGTTAACATACTTTTATTAATCATAAAAACATCTTTAATTTTAAATTTTAATAATAACACAAAGCATAAAACATTTAAAAGGAAACACTAAACAAAAAAAAACATTAGTTGAAGTCCTACTCCTGAAGCAGACATTTCTGTATGTAGACATAGAAATAAAACCTGTCTACTTTCTCTCTGATCACATCCAAGACATCATTGTCTCTGTAAATTCTTTGGATGAGTATGTCTTCCTCGGCTGAAACAACAAAATCACACCAAATCATCCCTGTTAATAACATCTGCCCCTGTATTTGCCAGTAGTAAGCATGTGTTGGTTTTAGCTCCAATTTGCCTGCCTTCATTTTCAGATGTGGGCAGTCGACATAGCTTTTAACATTTGGGCATTTAATCTCAACCAGCCCAAACTGACATTGCTCTGAAGGGTCAAAGATTAACCCGTCTGGTGATGCACCCAGCCAAGGAGCATCAGGGTGAATTACCAATCCACAGGGGTAGTGGTTGACCCTTTTCATTTGGCAATATTCCCAAATTGCATCTGCCTCCAATTCGAGCCCCCTCTTCATAGCTGCCGTCTGCCGGGTCCCTTGCAGTATCCGGTTCGCCAGACCTTCTTCTTCGTTCTCTCGAACCTGGCAGATCTCCCGAAACCGTGAGGCAGTCAGTCTATGCCTCCTTAGCTGATGCCATTCAGTACATGAACTTTGGTCTCTGGTAGCACATTCATATTTGTGTGCCATGTCCCAGGTGACCTCCAGACTCTTACAGTGTAGCTGTTGTGGTTCAGTACAGACATACATGCAACTAGATGGCTGTAGGCGGTAGTTCTGAAGAGGCACAGATGGTTGTGGTGGGGCAGCATGGAAGGAGAGGTTTCGGTTTGCTATTGCAGGTTGTTGGTAGGACAAGGGACTACCAGCTTGAACCTTGCCCAGGGCAGAGTCGACCAGGGGAATTTCACAGCTGACGCCCAAGCTGCAGATCATCGGTTCCTCAGCTATAGAGAAATCTTTATATACCTCTTTCACCTGGGAAATAATAATATAATTCGCTAAATATAATAATATAAAATAACCACTATTATCATACCAGTAACTTTTTTTTCTGTAATTTCTATCCGCAGTGTGTTATGCATGGATTTGTAATCAGAAAATCATGAAATATTGGTTTACAGATTTTGGTTGATATGATAAACTGTACAGTGAAATTTGATTGTTATATCCCTACTCACCTGAAGGACGGATAGATCAGGTAGATCTCCAGTCAGGCCTTTGTAGAGTGTGCTCCTGTGTAGAACATAAAACTTTCATGAGTGGAAAGTGGCATATCCACAAAGGAATTTTAATTCAACATGCAACATGTAATAAATCTACAATAATCAGCTTTTACCTTACACCCTCAGTTGTTGCTCTACACTTTGGCTTAGCAGACAGCACGACCATCTTTTCCACAGGGCCTGTCTTAATACCCTATCAAGTTATTGAGGATACAGTTAAAAGTTAGATGTAGTTAGAAAATATAGCCACAGGTCTATAACTATAGTGCACACTTACCAAAGTTCTGGGCTTGTGCCTCTGCTGTTCCCCTTCAGTACAGCTTAGCACAGGAGGGTCCACTGACATATTCAGTTCAGAGTAATGTGCTGACTGGAACAGCAAAGCAACACAGTGGTTGCATAATGCAGCTCCAGCAACACATGTGCAGCTGTGTTCAATAAGCTCCACAGGACTTGAGTCTTTCAACACCACCTGCATAAGTAAAATGAAGTATTAAATACTGATTTGTCATTGCTTGATCACTGTTTAATCATTTGTTTAGGACATAATCTTGTTTTTTCATTCTATATCTAATATTCTAGATTATGTAGTATAATATGCCAACAAAATCCTTAAATGTTTATTAGAAACATGTTAGCCTAATACCTTTAAATAATACAAGATTGTATCTTAAACGAATGACTGAGTTGAGGAAAACTTGAACAAGAACACATTTTACCCAGAGGGGACCAGCTAGGGAAACTTACCTGCCTACAATATAGTTACATTAAACATAAATGCCCTTAGCTGAGTCCCCAGGAACACCGGGTTATATAATTAATAATATTAACGTTATAACATCAACAAGAACGCATGCAGTAACCCGAATGGGGACAAGCAAAGTAAACTCACCTGTCAATTTTAACCACTCTTTTCATTACATAACGTTACTCATTTAAGAGTTATAATAATACTAAACAAGATTACCTTTGCTAAATCCCCAGGAACATCAGGAACACCGGGCTATTAAAGTAACAAGCCTACAACTGCTGGCTTATCAATTCTAGCTTCACCATACTCTCAAACTGTGAGGTTTCTCTGCTTTCCTCATGGACCTGTAGCACAATGCCCTGACAGTGACAGCGCCTGTGCCCTGATCTTTATTAGAAACTGAGAGGAGAGCAAGTTAATGCCATTGAGATTACAATTATCACAAAAGAACTGTCTGCGTTTAAAATTTAGAAAAACAAACTTCTATACTAACTTTACACTACAAACGAACACGTCGCTAACTAGCTTAGCCGCTATATGCCGGCATAACACATTAGATTAAACTACTTACCCTCGTAGTTGTGCAGGTAACTTGATATATAAAGTTTAAATCCCTTGTCCCTCTTGCTTGTCGGAGCAGGAGACCAGGCATCGACGATGCGATGAACATCGCTGACGCTTATTTTTGGAAGGTCCTGGAGACATCTAGTAAAGCAAGACATTCTGGCCGATGCGTTAGAAAACCGGAAACAGATATGCTGACTTCTGGCGACAGCGGAAGTTCGTCACTACGCTTTGTGCACTAGTGATGGGAAGTTCGGTTCTTTTCCGCGAACCGGTTCTTTCGGACAGTTCGTTTCAATGATCCGGTTAAAAAAACCGGATCACCGGTTCTTTTACGTCTTTACGTAATGACGTCATTTCTATCATCCCGGCGGATGAAAATACATTCAAACACATCCATATAAAGTATTTGTAATCAAAACTTAGTATAGTAATAATTATAATTGACATCATCATCATCTTGGAAACATTTTTTCATTTATGTTTTGCAACAGCACTAAATACAGTTCACCAAATCGAACTGAATCGATTGTTACAACATCTACTTCAAGATATTAGTTTTATTTCTAGTTTGAGAGACTGTCACTCACTGTCGTGCAAACACTGATGTTTTACACGGATTAAATAAACGTACATTGACAGAATAGGCCTACTTACACAAATCCTCAGTGTTCACCCGTGCTCATGTATTATCAGCATCAGCTGTCCCAGTCCGAGAGAAACAGTTCGGTTACGCCGCTATCACGCATGCTCAGTATCTCAGCTCACCGGTTCTCAGAATCGAACATGTCCGAAAGATGGAACGTGTCCGATAGAAACGGTTCTCGATTCTGTACCGGTGATCCGTTGCAACCGGTCGATCTGACTCGAGAACCGCTGTATCAGTGTGTGTGTGTGTGTGTGTGTGTGTGTGTGTGTGTGTGCTGAGCACAGGGTGCTGAGCTGCGAACTGCTGCAAGCTGAATAGTCTATATCAAACCTACTGTTTTGATTACATCTATTTTAAAATCTTTATCGACTTAGAAATTAAATAAGATAAAAGCTGTTCCTGAAAATATCATGCATTATTGATAAAACAAATAAATGTTTAATTTGACCGTTTTACAATCTATTGTTTCCAAAACTTTAAAATAATACAGTGACAGCTTTGTTATAATGTTTCCAAACGTGATTAGTTTTAAATACACTTAACCTGCATTTCGTTCCTCTGAACAAATAACACGCATGCGCAGCTCATCGGCTCATCGGTTCTCAGTATCGAACGTGTCCGATAGAAACGGTTTTGATTCTGTACTGCTGATCCGAGGATCCGACAACCGGTACGTTCGGTTACACGCGCATGCTCAGTATCAGCTGCTCGTGAGTTCATCAGATCTCTCAGCAAAACATGTCTCACTTCAGCTAACGATTGGAGTTACAACATCTACGTCAAGATATTCGTTTTATTTTTTAGTTTGAGAGACTGTCACTGATGGCAGAAAGTTAATATCTACAGTATTTGTGGGATCAGCCCTGATTTGAGACGCGAACCGTTTAGAACGATTCAGTTCGATTTGGTGAACTGGTTCGACAGGTTCACTATAAAGATCCGGTTAAAAAGAACGATTCGTTCACGAACCGGACATCACTATTGTGCACAGAGCCTATTGTGTGCAGAGGGATTGAGAAAGACAACCGTTTATCCCGCCCCTCGGATTGAGCCCTGTCAATGGTGAGTTCCCAGACCAAACATCTTGATGTGGGTCTGGCTTGTCAGGCCATAATTCTGTGTTATTGTTCGTTCAAGCCCGAAAAAGAACTCGATTCTGGCACTTCACATGACACAATTATAACAGATGTTCAATATTCACAATATTCTCTTTGGTCTTGTTGCACTCTAATGCTGACAAAAGCATTTTTATTTTTTTACAAAAATCCTTACAAATAACTTAAAAAATAACCCAAAATAACCAAAAAATAACAAATAACCACAAAAAAATACACTGACCTACCACTTTTATCTAAAGCACATTTTCAAAAACTTCTACAAATGTTCAGCACAGTATCTGAGAATGAGTCTCTCTGAATAACTAATAATAACTCTGAATATCAGAGACGTGTGCTGACATGTGCTGCCTCTAACCCGAAAACGTTTCCTTTGTCTGTTGAAGTGACATTTCAGAGTCTTCAACACAACAGTTCAGAGCAACGAGAAGAAAAATCTACAAATGTGATTTGAGGTGAGTGTTTCATCTTTATTTAGTGTTTTCTTGTCGTCTTATGATGTGTCATTGGTGCTTCTGAGACTTTAATGCTGTGCTGAAGTCATTTTGATGATTTTATTTAAAACGCTTTATGTCATGATCTGACAGATGATCAAGTGTGTGAATCACTGAAGGCTGCACAAATCACTGTTTTATCATTTTACTGTTTGTCACGTTATGGTTGAATTAATAAAACACATGATGAAGAACTCAAAGATAGCAACACAACCATGTAAAGATGACGTAGAACATTGACCAGAGGAAACTAAACATCAGAATGAGCTTTATTTGCCAAGTGTGCGCAAACATACAAGGGATTTGGGTAACACATTGAATAATAGTCCGTCATTAATAAGTAACTGTGCAGGAAGTAATGCAGGACTAATGAGTAATACTACAATAACACTTCAGCTACTACTTTTGAGTATATAACTACTATTAAGTATAACTCTGGCAGAAACACTATAAGAGTACTGGATTATGAGTTATGACAAAGGGTAATGATTGGCATGCTAGCTATTTAAGGTGAAAAAAAACCTTAAAGTGAGTTAGCCTGGGGAAATAAATTGTTTTCATGCCAAGATGTTCTAGTGCACAGAGATAAAAACTGTCCCAGGTTGAGCCTAAGAGAGGGAATGAGGAGTCATGGCTGAGCTGACTGGTTGATGGGCAGAGATGAAATATAAGATTTGGCCCATTTAATAATAATGATTTATGAGGCAACACATAAATGTGCTGTGCTTTCACACGTGCTGAAAACTCAGAAACTTAGAGACATTTATCTGAAATAAACTAACCCTGAAAAATCATAAACTTAAGATTGAGACATAAACTTCTTTCTGGGAACCCGTCCAGCTGTAAACGTGTGTGTGTGTGTGTGTGTGTGTGTGTGTGTGTGTGTGTGTGTGTGTGTGTGTGTGTGTGTGTGTGTGTGTGTGTGTGTGTGTGTGTGTGTGTGCGTGCGTGTGTGTGTGTGTGTGTGTGTGTGTGTGTGTGTGTGTGTGTGTGTGTGTGTGTGTGCGTGCGTGCGTGCGTGTTTTTGTTTGAATTTAAATGGTTCTGATTAAACTGGTTTTGAAGATTAACATGTTTTGGAAGTTGTTTCAAATGATTAACTGTAATAAAGTAAATAAATATCAGAAGCAGTTGTCTTTAGTAAGAACATTACTGTCCATCATTTTTCACATACAATGAAAAACTGCAAAACCGTTACTTCAGTAATCCACTGACGTCACATTTTTCATTCAGTCTATGAAATAAGTTCGATTACACTGGACCATCCTCAGTAGAGAACAGACGAATACTTGTAAACTACACTTTAGTGTAGCAGTTTTAAACAAGAATTATTCCTTGTAAAGTAACTTATAGATTTGTTTTGAATAGTGTTGGCATCTCTGTTCTGTGAACTGTGAACGTTCTCTAGTACTGCTACCACAGTGGGGTTTCATGATGCACTGCCATCTACTGATGTTATAAATGTTTATTCTGTCATCGCATCGCTCCTCCTTGCGCTTGGCATTCCAGTGTTTAGACGTGTCTTTTTTCAAGCTTTATTTATTAGCGCTTTATTCAATAGAGATTGTTTCAAAGCAGCTTCAAAGTGATAACTATGCAAACAGAGTTCATGCTGGCTATACAGAATCTCTAAGAGAAAACAGTGTCATTTTTCAGCTAAAGTCAGTGTTGATTTAGTTCTGCTGTAACGATCATCAACTATTGAACTATTTCATTTAATCTATAAAGCATTTCTGCAGAAAACAGTTATGTCATTGTCCAGCTCAGATCAGTTCACATACAATAGTGTCAGTGTAGTCAGAACAAGAATATTGTTGACCATTAAAGCAGCACTGGGTAACTTTTGCTCTCGGGGTCCCCCTACAGTTGGGAAAAAATAATGTCCTCAACTACTGTCGTAAACTCGGTCATCCTACAACAGGGGATGCCATCGTGTGCATTTGTTGACATTCCAGGTAAAAAAGTAGTATACTTTAGTGTATTTGAAATATGAATAAGTACAGGAATTATAAAAAGTATGCTTCTACTTGTTGTACTTTATTTAAAGAGTATTTGATTTGTACTTTTTAAAAGTTTACTTCAAAAAATATGTAGTTAAGTTCAACTTAATAGTCCAAACAGTAAGTATACTAATTTATCAGTAATCAAATTATTTTTTAAATGTACTTCTTGAAAGTGTACTTTGTTGTTAATGTATTTTAAATTGTATTGAAGATAAAACATTTTAAGTATATTAAATTTGACATACTTAGAGTGGCAATTCAGTGTACTTATGGGAAGTATATTTTTTGGAAATTAATTGTTAGTATACTTTTTTAAAGTGTACTATGTTCTCACTTCATTAGAAGTGTGACTTCTGTACACTTTATACAGTACATTCTAAAATAAGTGTATTTCTAGTGGCATATTAGAGTACTCTCATAAAATATGTTAAAATACAAAAATATATAGTGGTAATTTAATGTACTTTTAGTAAGTACGTTTATTTGTAATACAAAGTTTAATTTATTAACGTGTACAATGATTTCACTTCATCTGTAGTGTAATTTTAGTACACTGTAAACAAAGTGCACTATATCACTACTGTCATAAAATATGTAAAGATGCAAACACTTTTAGTGGAAATTTAGATATTTATTAATTTACAGTAGCCTACTAATGGAAAGTGTATTGACATTGTTAGGCTTATTTCTTAAAGGGTCATATGCTACAATGCTGCAGTGAGACAAGTTCATTTTGTTTACTGTTACATATTGTATTGATGCACAAACACTTGATTGACAGAAGGGTCACTTCATGTAACAGGTAAAGAACAGTAATTCTTTGTACAGATAGTGTATTTACAAGTCAATTCAATAGGTCTCAGGAATTTTGGGACTTCTTGGCAGTATTCAATTTTCTTGATGCCACATTAGTCTTGTTCAATGTTGTTTGGCAGAGGAATAACATAATATATTCTCCCTGGCACATTTGCGTGTCAACGACTCTGGATGGATGGCATACACTATATTGCACTCAGACACTTCATATACAAAGCTTGATGCAATATTAAGTGTTGTGTCTCTGCACAGCTTCCTTCTAGACTTAACAAGCTCCTTGACCAAAACACATTGTGTTGCACCAGAAACAACCAGATTCACAATTCTGACTAATGTGCCATTCTGCAACTCAACAACAGAGTTGATTCTTTTCTGTAGGGGGTTGTTTGTGCCAGAGTGATACAGTATTCCATTCACAATGAAACGGTTGTAGTAGGAGGCTTGTTTCACTCTTGTTTCAGGTCATCTATTGCAAGCATGTGTAAAACCGAGACATCTTTCTGTACTGATTTACCAAAAACTCTGACATGGGCACTGATCTGAACTGATTTGTCAGTTGAACAATTTCTGCCCTAGCCTGACAAGCCAGACCCACATCAAGATGTTTGGTCTGGAAACTCACCATAGACAGGGCTCAATCTGAGGGGCGGGATAAACGGTTGTCTTTCAAACTCCCTCTGCACGCGATAGGATAGCGGTACACCAACCGGAGCAACGACTGTGAAGGGGAGCTCGCTGACTGATTAAACATTCGCCGTATCCGGTCGGCTAAACTCCGAACACATCTTCCCTTTTTAAGAATGACTTCAGTGCCGCTCTTTGTTCTTTTCTCAGAGGAAAGCTTAACTCCAAGTCTTCCGGAGGCGCGGGCAGAGCTGATTCGAAAGACCACCGCCGTTCGCCAGTTTCTGTGTTTACTAGAAGACTATGTTACTAGAAGCACGCAAACGCAACTCGGCCGTCGTCATTATGGCCCCGCCCGCCGACTCTATAGCCTACCTACACGATGTGATTGGGCCGTCCAGATTCTGAGGAATACAGCTCAGATAGGAATTGAGAGTTGCTAGACCACACTTGCGGGCAAATTAAATTTGCTGCCGCTAGGGTGCGTCTAGATTTCTAGGCTATTTCTGCCCTGTAGTTCATAGAAAAGATATTTGACATACTCATTGGCATTATGCATAACTGTTGCTCCTTTCTTTGTGAGACTCCTTTCCCTTAGGTACCTTTTCATTATTTGGACAGGGACATGAGTTGTGCCATTGAAATATGTCAACAGGGTGCCGTTAAAAGATTCAAAGGAAAATGTGGATGTGGCCCACAATGGTCCCCAGTTCCTCACACTCGCAGCCAACTGTGTCATGAGGTGCACATTAAATGACACATTTGCTGTGCCTTATAACCCCTGAAACTCCCTGATAATTTTTTTCAATGCCTGCTCAGCTATCGCCACCTCTGCCTCTCTGATCCTTTCTTGCTGTAGATGATATACTGCAAAACCAAAAGGAAAAGATGATTCCAGTATTTTCTGGAGAGGATGCTATTTAAAACTGGCAAAGCATAAAACAAAAGAAACGACCTCCACTCAGACGCCGATCTGGGTTTGGGTGCCTATGTACCAACCATGCTGATGGTTTGTGGAATCTAACCACAGAGAAGTCAGCAGTCTAGTAACTCCAAGGCATACACTATGCTGATATTCTGGAACAAACCCTTGCACCATTTGAAATTTGTCTAGTTTCATTAGTTGACTTGGGCCTTTCACTCCCATTATGGGCTGCTGAGGTGTTGCATTCATGGCATTGTCAAAATGCTCAACTTCTGTACGAAGACGGGGTTCAGGAATAACATATGGATAGGAGCCTCCACCTCTGTGCTAACAGAAGTCACAGCCATAAATGCCATTAAACTTTTTCTTATTTTGGAGAAGTGGCCTTGCAACTGAATCTGCACTACATACAAGTGCATGCATCTTTGAAGTGCAACCATCTCCCCAGGTGATCCCATTACTTTGAAGTTCCTGTAGCTCTTGTACAAAGCTCTTGCTTGCTCCCGCCAAACCAAAGACAATGAACACATATGTTGTTCTTCCTCTCTGTAGGGTGTAGCTCTATGATTTGGCACTGAACAGGCCATATTTGGCATCTAGAACTTTTAAAAACAGGGATCCCATCACTGTTCCAGATCAGACTGATGTCATCATCACCTATTTCACCACTATCTTTAAGCCTCCTATACTCCCCTCCACATTGCACATCACAAATAACACCTGGAGTTGATGTATGTCTTTGGATTTTGATGTTGGGATTTTCCAGAATCTCCTTAATTTGCAAAGATAAACTGATAACCAAAAAATATGAACCCTTTTCAAGACTAGCTTCCACATCAAATTTTTCTAAATATGATTAAACATGAAATGTATGCATTATTCTGGGAACCCTTGGGATCGAGCACTTTTACATTAGAGTTCATCTAACCATTTTTAGTTTAGTATTAGTCTCTGATGGGTTTTGATAAATTGTCATCACTGAACTTAAATTTACAGATAATTTATGGATTTCTTGTGTGTAGCTAGCTTTGGGGGGTCCCATTTTCTAGAATCTTGTGCCTTGCTGCACTCTTAGGGCATGGTTTTATGTCAGCCAGAGATCTCAATTCAGCTTCTTTGCTGAGCAAAATGGAAGTGCCTGACATGAAAATAAAGTTTTTGTAATTCTATTCTATGGCAGAAGAATGAAATTTGTTGTTCAGATTGTGTGCATCGAGTCATCATAGCAAATCACTCCTGTAAAAGATAAACTAAACGCACAACGATGAACGATAGCCTGTAATTAATTGTAATCTTACTTGTGACGGATTTGGGTTGGGTCTCTCATCTCTGGTTCTTGCATGGTCTGGTGGTCTCCTATATCAACCACATCGTCCTCAGAAGGTGATCCATTCTGAAGTTTGCACAAAGTGCAAGTTAGTCACTGAATCTGGTGTTATTTTGGTATTGAGTGGGATCTTATAACACTAGAAGTAATGCAAATGCTAGCCTATAAGTAATTGTAATCTTACCTGTGACGGATTTGGGTTGGGTCTCTCAGCCTCTGGTTCTTGCATGGTCTGGTGGTCTCCTATATCAACCACATCGTCCTCAGCAGCTGATCTATTCTGAAGTTTGCGCAAAGTGTGTGGCAAGTTAGTCACTGAATCTGGTGTTATTTTTGTATTGTGTTGGATCTTATAACACCAGAAGTAATGCAAATGCTAGCCTATAAGTAATTGTATTCTTACCTGTGATGGATTTGGGTTGGGTCTCTCAGCCTCTGGTTCTTGCATGGTCTGGTGGTCTCCTATATCAACCACATCGTCCTCAGCAGCTGATCTATTCTGAAGTTTGCACAAAGTGTGTGGCAAGTTAGTCTCTGAATCTGGTGTTATTTTGGTATTGAGTGGGATCTTAAAACACTAAAAGTAAAGCAACTTGCTCAAACCACTCCACTCTGAAATTAGAAAAATGTGTGAGCTAGTTTGTTACGTTGTAGGAGTCAGTTCCTCAAAATACAAAATACCAATTAACTAGCATAGTGAACAAATGTGTAATACCTGTGTCCTGACCTGCATGTTTTTTTTTCCTGCACACTATTGCCACTGACCTATACGTTACTACTACTAGATATTTTGTTGTACTATTTTCTGCCCCATATTGTATTGCACATACAAACACATATAGACAGAAACCCACTTTTATTGGCCATCCTAATCACATTTTGGTGTATGATTTATGTGAATATCATACATTGTTCTATCAAATTGAAATTCAAAGTTTAAGTAAGCAGATCTGGTAGATTTTAAGTTTGTACTTAAACATATCAAGTTAAGAACAATTAAAATCTGAATACATTATTTCATACAATTAACTTAAAACCTTCATATAATCTCAATGTGAACACTTTCATTAGTATTAACTTATAGTTTTAAAAAGCTAGTTTGCTAACAGATCAGTTTACTTAAAATATTTTAGGTCTGTGAACTTGAAAGAAAAAGAAAGTGCTAAATACTTATTAAAGTTAATTTGACTGAACTAATTAGTTTAATTTAAGTTTGTCCTACTCAAACCAATTGATTATTTTGAGCGTTAGGGTTTTCAGTAAGTTTCCAAACAGACATCAGGTACAGACAGGAGTAGTTACATGGTAGATCATTACATTAGCCTTAGACTGACACACAGGCCTACAGGAAACCATACACATGTAAGTAATTCAACAATTGTTGGTCACATTGTTACAAAGTAAAAAAGTACAGAATAGACAGTTAGGCTATAAAGAATGAATTGTGCATTGTCAGTGTCCTGACCTTACTGTCATCTCTCTTTCTTTTTCCTGCTGTTGGCTGCAGTGGTGCATCATGGTGAGCTGGAGGCTGGAAGCAAAACAAAAGACACCATCCATGTTACTGCACAAAATAAAATCCAACCAAGTGTAAGTAATCTTATATTAAGATAATTTTGGTATTGTTTTTAGTGTCAAGGCAATTTTGGAATTACGATTTGAGATTGGATTAAGATTTTTGGCTGAAAACATTACACGCTGTAATCCATGCAATGTCATAATCATAAAAAAAACTTTACATCATCATATGCTAGCATAGGTCTCTGTCATGACGTCCTAAAATTCCGTCAGAGACTTCAACCCCAGTGCTGCAAGTACTGCTTGTACTGTTTATGTCTTCTGCCTTTTCCCTGAAACCAAAGGCAATTTCAAGACAGTATAGCTTTATCCTATTATTACCATTATTAATTATTATTAATATTATTAGTAGTACTGTTATACTAGCGCCTTCTTCTTCTTCTTCTTCTTCTTTTTATTATTATAATTATTATTAGTATTATTGTAGAAGTAGTAGGCCGACTACTACCATAATTATAAGAAGGAAGAACAAGAAAACATTAAACATTTTTTAAATAATGATAAAAATCTGTGTATGTATTCTGTTGTCCTTGGCATTTTCTTATTAGTGACCAATAAGTAGGATTTGTAGTTTGATTGTACAGGTGGCATATTTGAATAACTATTGTTGAGCACTGCAACAGATCAAGATTCAAAAATCAAGACTAAGCAACAGATGGCTACCAATGGACCCAGTAATTGGACCTACCCCCCAGTCGGTTTCCACAAACGCAGGCAAGATCCGAAGCCGGTTGCAGCCAAACTGCTATTCATGGAGGGTAAGTTCTAAAACATTGGAAATATTCGGAATACTTTTTGTAACATTAACTAACTGACTACTGGCTTGTAATTTAACGTTACTGTTGATGAAGTGCTTGAAACATGGCGCTTTTCCATTACATGGTACCTGTTCGACTCGCCTCGACGCTTACGAAAAAAGTACCTGGGTAGGGTTGCACCAGTCGTTCGTAAGTTCTTTCTTAAATTTGAACGTTAAGTCCACACTAGAGGCTTAGTAACTACTAGCTAGTTTGTAACTAACTCTGTACTTTTTTCGGTTGCACCATTTGATCTTAAGGCAGAACGTAGTTAGTAGGTCATAAGCTCTCCGTAAAGTAATGCATAGGCGCATTATGACGTTTACCCTCAATGATCCAATAGCAGCCTTCAAATACGAGAGCTGAAGTTCTGTTGAAATGTTTTGAATTTCAGTTTATCCTTCATTATTGTAACTTATTTTGCCTCATGTAGGCTAACCAACGGTAAAAATGTGTTTCCATTAAATACGATAATTAATTTAACTTAAATTTAAATAAACGTAAGTGATTATAAATAACATTCAGAGGCATTCAGTATTAAATGTCATTAATAAGGACATAACAATAAATAAATACTGAAAAAACAAACAAACATGAAATTACTTTTATTGATTTTGACTGATTTTATTTGACATCATGATGTGCACAACACGGAGCGACGGGACAGATGCACGCAGCGGCACACAGCTATTTTGCACGGGTTCATGGTAAAACGCTGCTAAAAGTAATCCATTCACATAATGTTTTCTCTCTTAAAATATAAGTAGCCTAGGTGTAAATGCATTATCATATACGTTTAAAGAATTGAAGTCTGTCATGTAAAACAAGAGCTTTATTATGCAGTTCAGTCTGTCTGCTATTATCTATTCCAACCGTTACTCCTGATCGGATTCTTCCGTAAATAATTCGTTTATACGTAGAGTTACACTTCAACTAAGTTAAATGGTGCAACGCATAAAATATTTAGTAGTGCATAAGTTGTAACTTAGTGCCTATTTACGTCAAAACTAGGCTAAGTTGTAACTGGTAGCTGTGCAAGTTTGTAAGCTGGTGCAACCGGCCGGCCACTTACATAGGCTGATGTTTATACTTGTGTGCTGGTGTGTCCATCGAGCCGTCATATAAGACGACCAATCATGCTGTTGAGGAGATACTAAAATCTGCAATGGAAAACGCCATAATTAATTAGTCCCCCTACAGATAACGCTCCAACACTAGCTTTTACAGACCCATAGCTTATCTTTGAAGTGTTTGGCTTAGGTTCTAGTGAAGGTTTAGCTATTAATGTTAGTATAATGGAATTCGTCGTCGATATGCATCATGCTTTAGCATGACCATTTAATACAAATTCTGATAATTAGTTAAGACAAAGTTACTTAAGTCATTCGGTTGTTGGGGACAACATATTTATAAGGTGCAACAGGCTAAAATATGGGACAAATAAAGTTGTGTCAAGGAGACATTTTGAATAAAGAGGACTCCCGCCGTAAGGTGGTATGGACATTAGTGCCCAATACTGATGAAAGTAATAAAGTACAAATAAATTAAATAACAGTGACATTGCTGTCTTGAAATTATATTTTTTATTATTAAAAGGTCACATTGAATTTGTATTTTATGTCTCTTCTTCACAGAAAACTACAAAGAAGTAGTCCAGAAGCGTGTTGCTTTTCTCAAACAGGGGGATAAATGGTCTTCCAGTCAGTCTGGCCAGGAGAAGGGGGTGGTGAAGCAAGGAATGACAGTAAGTTTGATTTATGACTTAACAGTTATGGAACATTGTGATTCCAGTAGGGCTGAAACGATTAGTCGACATTATCGACAAGTCTCTTCAGTCTTCAGTGTTACCAATCCTTCTGAAATCATTCTAAAATGCTGATTTGCTGCTCAAGAAACATTTATTATTATTATCTAGTCTATTTTGAATAGTATATCTTTGTTTGCTGTTCTCATTCCTCGACGGTGTGTGACATTACTTAAAGTGGTGGTTTGGACATTTTCAAAATCATTCTCTTAAACAAGATGTATGTTCTCAGTCTGGTTCACAGATGGCCAAGATAGGCGAACAACTCAAGAGGGACCTCAAACAGCAACCTACAAGACAACTCAGTTCTACTCCTGCTAGATATGATTCTGATGACACATGTTGTGATATTTTTTATCCTCCCAAAAAACGAAAAATGGTAAATTTAAAAATATAACTGACTTCATCAAATGTGCAGTGTTTCCCAGAAAATTTTACAGAGTTTACAGTGATGGATTATAGCCTATTTGTGCTGAAATGCATGTATTATCGCACATTGTGCTTTAATTGAATTATGTACCAGTACCAAAGTCCGAACCCAGCCTACAAACCTATATGCCCTTGGTGCTCAGGGTAAAGCTTGTGATGTAGCAGAACTGCATTTTTGTGAAAATGAGTTACTATTCAAGAGTGTATGAACTGTTAATTTCTACACACACTCACACCACTAAAATTGTGTTTTGGCATGTGTATGATTAGGAGTGTGTAGCTGCCATTGTTGTTTAATGTAATTAGGTTAATGTTTTCTGCATAGGCGATTGACACCAGTGTGGAGGAGGAGGACGCCATCCCTCAGGCGGAGTCTCAGCGGCCAGGGACAGTGCCTGCAATTTTTGTTGAACTGGATGAGGACAGTTTAAAGGCTCTGAAAGGTGGGTAGGTGTATATGTATGCTAGTGATGCCAGGGTTATCTCTGCCACCATCTAAACCCTCCCTTACACCTGCAGTCATTGTCATTGAGGTCCTGAAATCAACTTTATGTATTCGAGACATGCATCCCACTGTCAAAGGGTTAGTTCGCCCAAATAGCAAAATGTTGTCATTAATAACTTAACATCATGTCGTTCCAAACCCATAAGACCTTTCGTTTGTCTTTGGAACACAGTTTATGGATAAGAAGTAGGTTGTGTTTTCATTATACACACGCAAAGAGAAGCATGTTGGCTTGGCTAAATGTTTTAAACCGCTCTAAAAATATTATTGGCCATTAGGCTAAGTTATAAATATAATAGCCTATTAATAATACAAACATTAATCAAACATGGAAACCTGGAAAACATTTAAAATAGCCTACTTACGCTAAAAATGAAACGCGAGAGAAACCTTTGGGGGGAAAAATAGCTCAACCTTAAACGGTTGAAAATGTATATAAAAGCTGTTAAGTTACGTAGTATTACTGTTGCAGTTAGCGTTGGATTCTGAAGAAAAAGTAGACCAGAGATGGATCATCTTTAGCCGTTCACGGCATATTTATTTGTTCTAGCTGACGACACATCAGTCTCACGGTCAGACAGCTTTCAGTCAGAGACTGCAATAAATCAACTGGGACAAACATCCTCAATACGCAAACGCGTCTTTTCTCTTTTCTTTCAGTACACACTTTCAGTGCCCCCTTGTGGCATACACATATGAATAACAGAAAACAGTATAACATTACATTATATACAACTGAGGACATAACGAACATATTTTAACAAAAGCTAACCATAGGCCTGTATTTTAAATACTATAAAATAAAGGTGTTAAAATAAAATTATTATAATATAAAAAATGAAAGAAAAATATATTAAAGTGATGTAAAAATGTGCGTTAAACTTGCAGCTCGTGCAGTGTTGGAGCGCAGTAGCCTATTTCTGAACAGAAACATGAGCTACTCGCGTGAACACTGCACTTTGCTTAATTCAATATTTTTAAAAGTGGACATTTTAAGCTTTCTATACGCATATCTCTCATGTCTGTGAGGCAATTAGCCTGCTGCGTTTCAGCTTATTTATGAGACGCGCTCCAGTTCATGAGCAATGAAAGTGATCACTCCAGCGACTTCGTCACGATTAATATCTGCTATTTGCTTATTATTTATTAAACCCAGGCAATTGGCCAAAGAAACCTTTATTAAAATTAAGATACAATTTAAACAAAATGAAAGAATGCTTTCTACAAAACAAAAGTTAAAGGGGGGGTGAAACACTCAGTTTCAGTCAGTGTCATGTCAATAAGCCTAGCCCATAACACGCTCTCACACGTTTCTTTTTTAACCGTTTGCCAGGAGTAAAATTTATACATGTGGTTTAAACAACCAGATAGGCTACATTTACATTTGTCCGGTTTCATCTGAAATGCTTTCATCCTTCTGAATTTGTTTGTTTAGTGATCGGAATTAAATAGGCTAAGCCTCGAAAGACTCTCTGGACTACTCCTGGTCATTTTGCAATCAGATAAATACCTGTTCAGAGAAAACAAATGAAGGAACCAGTTGTAAAAAGGCCATAATGCCAGGGACACACTGCAAGCGTCCTCCCATGTTAACCGGTTAAAGCTTGTATACTGCCTGCGTCACACGCACGGTCCAAGCCGCACGGAAAACGCGTGCATGCTTCAAATAGAAGAGACGCCTATTTTAGCCAATAGGCTTCTGCCAACGTTGTCTTTGCTGTAGGCTTCTCAATAGGCAATATATTTATATTTAACATGAAATATAGGGCTTCCCTGTACATTAATAGCAGCAGCAGCACCGCGTCAGACACGCTTCTGGTGTGCAAAGACAGAGAAAACGCCAGGCACCCGCCCCCGCGCAGCATATCTCATTGTTCTTCAAGGAGAAGCCTAAAAAAAGGCCCGAAGCCCGGCCCTAGGGGCGTAAAAAAGTTGGGGCCCGTCAGGCTCGGGCATAAATGCAGGGATTTAGTTTATACATCTTGTTTCCCTTCCATAGTGATTGAATGTATAAAATTGTGTTTTCAAACATTTATGTAGATTTATTTATTTTTTTATCCACTCCAAGAAATAGTTCTAATCTTCTCTGTTGCCAAGCAACGCAGCATATCAGTCAAGAGAAGGCTCCAGTATGGCTGGCTATATGGTCTTATTAACATAAGAATTATTAACATAAGAAAATACGGGTTGTACAGTATAAAATCCATAACACCTATGGAATGTCACCATAAAACATGGAAACACTACTTGCGTTCGATTTATATAGCGCTTTTCAAGGCACTCAAAGCGCTTTACATTGAAGGGGGGAATCTCCTCAACCACCACCAATGTGCAGCATCCACCTGGATGATGCGATGGCAGCCATATTGCGCCAGAACGCCCACCTCACACCAGCTGATTGGTGGAGAGGAGACCTAGACACTACGTGTGTGTGTGTGTGTGTGTGAGTGAGTGAGTGAGTGAGTGAGTGAGTGAGAGAGAGAGAGAGAGAGAGAGAGAGAGAGAGAGAGAGAGAGAGAGAGAGAGAGAGAGAGAGAGAGAGAGAGAGAGAGAGAGAGAGTGTGTGTGTGTGTGTGTGTGTGATAGGTAGGTTTAGGGTCAGTGTAAGGGGATAGAAAATACGGTTTGTACAGTATAAAATCCATTACGCCTATGGAATGTCCCCATAAAACATGGAAACACTACTTGTGTGTGTGAGTGAGAGAGAGAGAGAGAGAGAGAGAGAGAGAGAGAGAGAGAGAGAGAGAGAGAGAGAGAGAGAGAGAGAGAGAGAGAGAGAGGACAAATGTAACAAAGTTTAATGTTGTATGTAAACTGTGTTTTAGAGGGAGAGAGAAGAAGGTGTTCAGAGAGTAGTATTTTGGATGTTAAGCTGTTATTTGCTTTATGGACTCTTAAATTTAAAACGTTTCAAACTGTTGGCAGAATTGAAAAATAAATAATTTTATGAAGTTACAATTCTGTTTGATTCTATAATGTATTTTACTGAACATGAGTATTTACAATGCAAATCCAAATTATTTTCATTTACTGACAGTTACTTATACATTGTCTTTTCACTTTATTAAAGGCCCTGTTCTTCGCGATCCCATCTTTCAAACTTTAGTTAGTGTGTAATGTTGCTGTTAGAGCATAAATAATACCTGTAAAATTATAATGCTCAAAGTTCAATGCCAAGCGAGATATTTTATTTAACAGAAGTTCCCTTTCAAAGCCTTTTTTGGACTACACCCCTGCACTTCCTGCTGTAATGACGTCACTAGAACCGTTTGTTGACTAAATGCCCACAAGAACACGCAAATAGGGGGCGTGGTCTCGTTGCTCTCCAACGTGGAGAAGAGCGCGCATTCAGTGCTTGCATCTCCCCGTTATGGTAAGAGGCGGGACCTTTCCGGGCAAAGTGCGCTAAGCTGCTGTCCAATCACAACACGGGAAGCACTGGCCCAATCAGAACTCGTTACGTGTTTCTAATGGAGGGACTTCATAAAACAAGGAAATCATCAGTCCGTTTTTAGCAAACAGAGGAAACAGCGCTGTACAGATAAGTAAATTGTGTGAAAAATACTGTGTTTTTTTACACGCGAAACATGAACTCATGTTATATTACACACTGTAAACATAATCAAAGCTTCGAAAACACACGAAGAATGGGACCTTTAAGATCAGATTCTGCAGGTAAAATTACAAAAATAAGGTGACTTGACTTGGACTTGACTTGACCTACTACAGGACTTGACTTGACTTGACTTGACATACCCTGTGACTTGACTTGACTTGTCTAGGAAAAAAAATACTTGGGACTTACTTGAGACTTGCACATGTGTGACTTGGTCCCATCTCTGATATCTTGTTAATATATTTACTGCTTGCTTGAACAGTTGTAGTTAACCCAACTTCAATTCAAATTTCAATGACCATTTACTCATCTCCCACTCTAAAAAGTAAAAGATGTTTGAACGCTATGAGGGTGCTTTGAAATCGTTGGTCAGTTAGTTTTTGCACCATTCATAGTTGGTCATCGAAGTTCAATTTGTTTTTCTGGGAAAGTCATGCAATTTTACATTTGATTTAACTTGGGAATGACATTTATATAGATGCTATTTTGTGTCACAATGTGATACTTATTCTTTGTGTCATAATGTGATACTGACCCTTCTTATATATTTATTGTAGAGCTGCCAGGACTGGTGTTTTCACTCAAAACAGTCCTAAACAAAATTGAAGATTTCATGATTTCCAGCCAAAGCCAATCACTGTGCACTGGCAGTCAGACTGGCATTGAAGACGACATGGTATGACTAAAGGACCTTATACCAATCCTTGTTATGATTTGGTGCAAAAAGCATACACAAAAAAATCTTACAAGATCGCTCAAGTTACTGTTTGTGTTAAAACACTTGAAGCCAAGACATGTGCCAACCTGCTCTATTGAGAAATGTTTGTAATTTACCTATTGTGTTAATCTGCTTGTGTGTTTTCACAGGTGTCATTGGGCAACTCATTAGTGCAAGTCCCAAAACGCCTCTATCAGAGGCTGAGTGGGAGGAGGATGTCCCTCTTCACGCAGGAACTGGCCACATTGGTATTTGGCAGGGAAACTTTGGCCAAGGCAACCCTCACAGGGAAAGGAAAAAAAGGCGAGCTGAAAGAGCAGCTTGAGCCAGAAAAAACCAACGCAATCATAGGTACAGTAATGTCATAGTTATGAATCCAAATCCATTGTCATGATTGATTAACAAATCCATTATCATCAATGATTGTATTTCAATGTTATACATTGTCTATCCTGTTTTAATTCATCCCCATGTCTCTTTCCTGTTTTCACAGATGCAGTGAGGGAGCGATTTCCCAACACCGAGGTGGCAGAGATCCGGGCCCTTCTACGGAGGAAGTGCAACAATGAGAGCTACAAGGCCTCTAGTAACTCAAGTCTAGATATGCATGTGTAGTAAGTTGTTTTGCCATTGTTCTGTTCCTGGCATTTCAGAGAAAGTCGACTGTTCAAGGTTCCTCCTTTTGCCAATATCTGCTTTTGTGTGTTACTTTTGTGTTAATAATAACGATCCTTTTCCTGAAATTCAATTTGTAATCTGTTGATTTAATGTACTTGAACTGAATTGTAATGTAATACACTTGTAGTGTAATACCAACATATGCTTAAGTATAACAAAATGGGGATAAAATTACAAATGAAATGTACTTTTAATTTGTTTCTATCTTAAACCATAATAACATTGCACTGAAAGTACATTTCTATGATGTTTAGGTTGTAATTGAACTTCACTTCAAAAACATTATTTTTTCATAGTGGGACACTTTAAAATCACTAAATATAGTTAGGAAGTACATTTGTAGATTACTTGAAATGTTACAGAGGCATACTAAATTAACGTTTATGGTAATTATAAGTATGATAGCAGTATGCACAAAATGTACTTAAACACAACTATAATTTGCACTGCTATACCTTTTTAAGTGTATTTAGAATGTCAATACAATGCAATTGTACTGTT
Source organism: Pseudorasbora parva (assembly GCF_024679245.1). Classification (NCBI taxonomy): domain Eukaryota; kingdom Metazoa; phylum Chordata; class Actinopteri; order Cypriniformes; family Gobionidae; genus Pseudorasbora; species Pseudorasbora parva. Next base: position 6,318,476 of record NC_090191.1, on the reverse strand, counting down.
AGTGTGCTTAATTGCTCATGAATCTTGATTTTCATTAGTGTATTTCAGTGCACTTGAAGTTGACAGTGCATAAGAAAAAGTTGTTCCATTTTAGAATACTATTTACACTAGAAGTGTAATCAAATAGATGTTGAGTTGAAGTTAATGCATAGTTGAATACACTTAACAATACTTGGATTTGACGAAAATAGTACAAAATGTAGAAAATAGTATACTTTATTAACGTATATTTTTAATAGAAATCTTTTTCAACTGGGATGACAACCCTGATAGCCCTGAACTAGTGATGCGCGGGTCTATTTAATGATCGCGGGTTGTAAAAATATATACAGTGGTGCGGGCCCTGCTGGAAAAACCAGCATAGACCAGCATAATTCCCATGCTGGTCAATGCTGGTCTGGTGCTGGTCTATGCTGGTGGACCAGCAAGGTAATGCTGGTGATGCTGGTCAACCAGCAAGGTGATGCTAGTGATGCTGGTCAACCAGCAAGGTGATGCTAGTGATGCTGGTCAACCAGCAAGGTGATGCTAGTGATGCTGGTCAACCAGTAAGGTGATGCTGGTCAACCAGCAAGGTGATGCTAGTGATGCTGGTCAACCAGTAAGGTGATGCTAGTGATGCTGGTCAACCAGCAAGGTGATGCTAGTGATGCTGGTCAACCAGTAAGTTGATGCTAGTGATGCTGGTCAACCAGCAAGGTGATGCTGGTCAACCAGCAAGGTGATGCTAGTGATGCTGGTCAACCAGCAAGGTGATGCTGGTCAACCAGCAAGGTGATGCTAGTGATGCTGGTCAACCAGCAAGGGGATGCTGGTCAACCAGTATGGTGATTCTGCATGGTCTACTATTAACATAAAAAACAGCAGGAATAGGCTTCTTTAAGTTAGTGAAATATTAGGTTTTATAATTGTCACAATAGTGACCGGTGGGAAACAGAATAGTCAGAATTCATATAAATTTTTCAATTAGATCCATTTACACATTTAAAACTTAAAATAACAGTAACATATCCAACATAAATATAACATAAGAATAAGATATGATTAGAATTTACTTCAAAACTTTATTTCTTTTGTTTATGTTACACAATGTTTAACTTAATTTAACCAATTTAATCCCAAATCCAGGAGATGACACATTAATGTGTATGGTATTTGTAAGGGTATTAAATAATCCATGTCAATTATGTAAAAAAAGAAAAGGAAAAAAATATATATATTTTTTATGTTTGGTCACAATTGTGACCGATGGTAGAAAACAGGGAGTCTAGGTCTATGGTGTTAATGCATTTACAAAATTAGACAGACATACAGACAGACATAAGTATAGATAGACAAACAAAAACAGAATAGATAGATATACAGACAGACAGACAGACTGGCATTGTTAAGTGACTGAAAGTTGGAGCATGAAACTCTTGATTGAATCATTTAAACAAAGGATGAATGTAATAATAATTTTATTATCAATTATAATTCAAATATACAATGTGGTATATAAAAAACATTATGCCCATGTGGACATAAAAACATCAGAAAAATATAAAATAAATAAATACAAATATAAAAAAATACTTCCAAAACCAGTGGCCCTTCCCATTTTGCAACTCTATAATTACAGACACAGCTTGAGCTTGAGTGCGAATGTCCTTCTAGATATTTCTTCGGCCTTCCGCTGCGTCTTTGCAATCGACCCTGTGAATGGTTTTGGTTCACAGACTGTGTGTAACTGGTTCAGAAAGCTTCCTGTTAATTGCTTATATTGTTTATTAGAATTCACCCCAAATTGTTCATATACATATACCTGATAATATAACTGTCTAATTGAAATGTGAGCGCTTTGCCCTTTAATTGTGATGACATCACGCGTTGTCATTTCCTAGGAGCATGCGTGGTGCTGCGGAGAGTGAGACGGTAGTTTGTTTGTGAGAGTAAAACTTTCTTTTGACGGGTCTGCATAAACTATACAGTGAATGTAACATCATGTCAAATAGTTCAGATGGGGATGGTAACAGACCAGTAACATGTGCATGTCTGTTTCCAGATATTCGGTGAGCCTCGTCTTCAGTAGTCAGCAGAAGGCAGAAGAAATATCTAGGAGGACATTCGCACTCAAGGCCAGAAAAAAAAAACTGAAAAGAAAACAGACAGGGCTTATCATCTCTCCCTCCCCACCCACCACCCAATTCACACTTAGGCCATCTAATGACAACTGAACCAGTTCCATTCATGGGTAGGCCTTCACACTCAAGGCCTGAAATCATCTTTAAACCGAAAGGGCTCATCACTCACAGAATGACCATCTATGATCAAGACTAGTCTCTCTCATTGTCACATTCCTGTCCTGTCTTGTGTGCAGTGGCGTAGCACCAAATTTTGGGCCCTGGGTACAAACCATCTTGCTGGGCCCCCGTACCATGTATGTGTATGTATAGAAAACGGACTTCCCTGCCTCGGGCCCTGGTTACTCAGTACCCTTTATCCCCCCAGTCCCACGCCCCTGCTTGTGTGCACATGTGGGTTTTGTGATGTCTAGCATGTGCTCCTGTCATTGTCAGATCCCTCCCCCTTGTTATCTGATTAGTGTTGATTTATCCAACCTGTTCCCTCTTGATTTCTTCCCTTTATAAGCTCCTTGTGTTTGTCAGTCTGTGTTGGATCCTTGTTTCATGTCTGCGTCTCCCGTCCTCACTGTGATTCTGTTTTGGTATGTTTTGAGTTTTTGTGTTATATTCTAGTATGTGTTTTAGCCCCCTTGTGGGTGTTTGTTTTGTATTTGTTTTATTTTTGTCAATAAATATTAATTTTCCCTGCACTTGAGTCCTCGCCTCTTCTACCATTGTCTGTGACGTAACATAAGGATCCAACCACTTGAGGACTCAGCAGGAGTTGTTTTTTATTTTTCCTTGGTCGTTTTTTCCCCTGTCTTTCCCCATGGAATTGTCAAGAGAGCTGCTGATCATGCGTTATCTTAACTCCAAGTACATCCGGCAGCAGGGGACGGATGTACGGGAGTTCGCATGTCAGTTTTTGATTGAGGTGGACCATTTAGTTCACAATGAGGCAGAGAGTAAAGAGGCCTTCAGTCTCTGCCTGGACATGCCACTCTGTCCAGGGGAGATGGAGAGGCTGGGATTCTGGGACTTTGTGTACCATTTAAAGGAGTCCGAAACTTGTCAACCAGCAGTATCCCAGCCTACTGACTGTGCCAGGATTCCATCTACAGTCAGTGGAGACTCCAGTCCTCCAAGGACTCAGGGACGGATAAGGATAAGGTCCTAAGTTCGGTGGCTCCTGTTCCAGTGGACCTTGCTTCGGTGGTCTCTAAGCGAAGGAGAAGTAAGGTGCCATCCGCGACTGCTCCGGTGGTCCCTGTGCCGGTGGATCATGTTCCCGTGGATCATGTTCTGGTGGTCCCTATGCCGGTGGATCGTGTTCCGGTGGTCTCGAGACGGAGGAGGGCAAGAAGGAAAGCTCCCTCCGTGACTGATCCGGGGGTCCCTGTTCCAGTGGATTTTATTCTGGGGGTCCAGGTACCGGTGGTCCGTATTCCGGTGGTCCCTGTGCTGGTGGATCGTGTTCCGGTGGTTCCTGTACCGGTGGATCGTGTTCTGGTGGTCCCTGTGCCGGTGGATCGTATACCGGTGGTCCCTGTGTCGGTGGTCCGTGTTCCGGTGAACTCAGTTCCGGTGGTCCCTATGCCGGTGGATCGTGTTCCTGTTGTCCCTGTGCCGGTGGATCGTGGTCCCTGTGCTGGTGGTCCCTATGCCGGTGGTCCCTGTGCCGGTGGATCGTGTTCCGGTGGTCCCTGTGCCGGTGGATCGTGTTCCGGTGGCCCCTGTGCCGGTAGATCGTGTTCCGGTGGTCCCTGTGCCGGTGGATCGTGCTCCGGTGGTCCCTGTGCCGGTGGATAGTGGTCCGGTGGACTCTGCTGTGCTGGATACGTCACTCCAGCGCCCTGCTCTGCCTGCGCCGCTGAGGCGCCCTGCTCTCCCTGCGCGGGTGAGGCGCCCTGCTCTCCCTGCGCCGCTGAGGCGCCCTGCTCTTCCCACGCCGCCCCGGCGCCCTGCTCTGACCGCGCCGCCCTACCTTTAAAGATTGGTTTAAAATTACCTAGTGGAATTACCTGGTGGATTTTTTGACATATGATTGTGATATGGAACAGCTGTTTATGAGTTGGACCCTGTTTTGTTTGTGTTATTCACTTACATAAGGATGCACATTCCCTAAACAGCCACAGGTTAGATTTTCTGTGGGTTAGATAGTAAAGAGTTTATTAATTACGAAAAAACAATACTTTATTTTTGCTAATTATTATTTTATTTCAGTACGGTTTTCAGTAAGCTGTTGCTAGTTTTGTTTTATTTTAGTTTTTCATTTAATATTATTTTTTAAATTTATTTCAGTTTACAAAAATGTTTTTTGACCAATAGTTTAAGTCTTAGTTAATTAAGTCATTCCCTAATTTAAAAAGTTAATAAATCCCTCACCTCAATATCTGCAGTGCTCAGGTGTGGACTGATTCTATCTCCATGATCTATATGGTCGCTGGTGAAAGCAAAAGCTTAAAAAAAAACAGGAGTTACTTTTAGAAAACAATTTCCACAACAACATGCCACAAGCCTGCAGGTGTGGTTGGTAGAAGAGCTCACCATGTTGTCCGTGTCATCTGGATCCACAGGATCAAGAAGAGATGGTCCAAGTCAGAGTAAAAAAAACTGAAATACTAAATGTAGTAAACGCCAATGGGAAATTATGTCTTTTAAATAAAAAATAATAATACTCTCTCACCTCAACATCTGCAGTGTGACCCTGAGCCATTTTCCACCTTTAAACAACATATTCAGTTAAGACTGAAGTCATACATTTTTTCAATCCAATCTTATTATATAATATTGACAAACTCCAAGGATTACGTTTCTAATGAGCTGATTTACATCCAAATGTCCTCTTTTCAGTCTTGCACAGGGAAATGTAACTCTGCTCTTAGGCTCCAAGTACAATTTGTACTTGCATTTTGACATTCTATGATGTAAAAAAAAAAAAAAGACAGAAAAAATTATTAACAGATATTCTTGAATAATGTTATGTTGAATAACAAAAATAATAATTACACAGTACACACACATACAACCATAAAATAAACTTTATTGATCAGGTAACATTGTTGGGAATGTTTTCTAATCCTTTGACTGTCTGTATAAATTTATCTGTTTAGTTTACCAGCTATTTGCCAACTACATGACTTGGATTATTGCACCAAAAAGTGAGACATCACTTTTTGCCAGCAGTTGCCAGACTATTGTGATGCAGCCTTAACTGGAACTGTGTTGTGTTATACAGACGTGTTTTTGTTATGTTAAAGTTTATTAAAACATTTACATTTATAATTTTATAGTGGTAGCTAAGACACTCATATACTGCAGTGTACAGTATATGCGTGTAGTCTGTAACCAAGGTAACAGTGCATCTCGCGCTTTCCACCGGCCGCCGTTTGAGTTAAATTCGCTCGTGCAGAAACCGTTACTTGACATTTTACAAGTTCGGAAAATTTACTCAAACAATCTAACGTTACTTTATACTTTACTTAAGCTATAAAATAAAATAGAAAATATGTTCGCCTATAAAATATATAGAGGACGGGTGTAAAGAAATCGTTCCCATATCCTACATTAAGGACTTTGACTCTAACGTTAGTGACCTCACTAAAGCGCACTGGGTACGCTGGCAGGAACAGTTTTTCAAGGGACAAATATTGTTCCTAAAGGGTAAGTCATGATAACGCTAGCTCCAGTTCGTTAATAAGATAATGTAAACAAGCAACTTGGAAATACTTTAACGTAATTAACCTGGATTACTGGGATGGGAGTTTTGGCTAACGCGCAAGTTACCGTTAGTTAAGTTAATTGTAGCAAGCTAGTAGTTAACATTAAACATTAACGTTATTTGCTTAGGACAGAGGACACAATGTTACCGGTTTTTGTATCACACGGAAGTGTATAACGTAGCTCAGGTGATTGCAAGTACTTACATTCAGTGTTATTAATATATCCCAGATTCCAAAGAAGAGATCGAAGAGGAACTGGCCAACGGGAAGCGGGTTCGAGAGAGTCCTGAATGAGACGACATACCTCCACTAGACATGTGCCGATTTTCGATAATGCGATTTATCACGATAATGAATATGCACGATATTGTTATCGTGGGCATTTTAAAATATCGTAAATAATAATTAACAATTTATAATTTTTTTATAATGCATTCAAGAATACTTTGCCCATCAACCGTATAAATGCTCAACACCGCTGTATTCTGCGTCAAAGGGACACGTGCTCAGATATAAACAAGCCCAACGTGCGTTTGCACATGACTGAACCGGTGAAGGAGACGCGCTGCTGAAGTGCCGCTCAGTGACAGCAGAGGGCGCTGATGAACTGCAGAATGCGGCTGTTACCTCGGGAACCCCGCAAACAAACAAAAACCGCGTGTAGTTTTTAAAACATCCATTCGTTTTTGTAATCTCAATGTTGTTCATCAAAGCACCAAATACTTAATACATAAAGACTTAATAGGCTATTTATTTTCAAACTTAAACATTTTTATGTTTTAATCTGGACTACAACATGCCCTGATAATTAGAACTGTTCTGATTATTTGTTATTGTTCAGTAAAACTTTGAGACATACGACTTCATTAGTTAACATGTTAATTCATTATTCACCAAACTGACAATGAAAAATACTTATAAAGAATGAATCATTCTATGTTAATTTCTTAGTTACTGTTTAATAACATTAAAATCAAAATCAAAATAACTTTGTTAATGGACCTAAGATAAAACTAACTATAATCAGTATTTCTTAACTAACATTAACAAAAACATTACACTTTCTGTACCAAATGTAGCTGTTGCTCAATCTTAGTTAATGCATTAAATAATGAGACTTTATTGTAATTTGTTAGCCTACCTGTTCTTTATAGCCTAATTTTTTTGCAATTTAATCTGTTTGAAAATTGTACTTTTACAGCTCTGAAAAATATCAAGAGACCACTTAACATTGATTTCTCAAAGAGGGGTCTCTTAATTTTTTTCCAGAGCTGTATATATTTTTGGTGCATTATTGTATTTAAACATTCAGTTATTTTTGTTCTTACAAAAATAGTTCTTAAAGCTGTTATGCTATGGCAACACTTTTTTTTGCAACTTATTTCAATATCGTGATAATATCGTATATCGTGATAAAACTTCATCAATTAATCGCAACATGAAAAATTGATATCGGCACATGCCTAACCTCCACAGTCGCGCTCCGAGAAGGAGGAAGCCAAAACGATACATGTAATGTTTATATTGCTATAGAGACAGAGCTTTATTTAGGCCACGCCCACACCGGGGAAAACAGTAATTTCGGACTTATTACAAAAAACAGTAAAATGTCTAAAAGCTGATATGTGACAAGTGCAGCAAAAACATAACTACGTTTTTATAAGCTTTTGACTCAAAATAAATAGTGAAAATAAAACAATACATTGAAGGCTCATATTATATATATATATATATATATATATATATATATATATATATATATATATATATATATATATATATAATACGTTTTATTTATATAGCGCCTTTCCAGAGCTCAAGGACACTTTACAATAAACAAACAACAATAAAGCCAATTGACAAACAGAGTAGACAGAACAACAGTAGGCAATTGAGAGTGCAAGTACAATAATTGAGAAATCGGAGTGGAAAAAAAATAATATTCTAAGACCTATAACATTCAGAAAAGAGGTGTGTTTTGAGCATGGATTTGAATTCAGAGATAGTGGCAACAAAACGGAATGATCGGGGTAGAGAGTTCCATAATTTGGGTGCTATTACACTGAATGATCTGCCCCCCATTGAAGCAAGGCGATGCCGAGGGACAACGAGAAAGTTGGAATCAGCAGATCGTAGAGAGTTGAAGGGGAGAAGCAAGTTACAGAGGTAAGGGGGAGTGTGATGGCCGACCTCGCGGCCACACATTGATAAGGGTAACGTGCATGCATTCCTTCGTACATTCACATTCTCCTCTAATACATTCCACTATATAGTCGTTTATTTTGATCATTATTTTCCTTTTATTTAATTTAGTATCTGAGGTTATTATATAGTTTTATATAATAAAAACACTACACATACTTTGTTGACATATTTTCAATGCTTTATTTAGGTAGTCCTTTGTTTGTCAGTTTGGAGTGCACACTTACTGGCTCACATTGTGCTATGTCTGTTACTGATCCTTGTTTCTATTGAGTTTAAGTTACCGTGAGATGAGTTGGAGTTGAGTATAATGCCGCTGGTTGCAGTGTGTAGGTCCATCCATCGCCGTGGTCTCGACTGGCAAAAGGCTGACGATCATGCAGCAGTGGAGATTTATGGCCGGAGAGTTCTGCTAGGCGATACCAAGTGGAAGTGACGTCATGGGGGGGTGAAGGAAATTGAATTTGATTTCTGGAGGTTTATTAGTTTTTATTATTAACATTTATTGGTTTGCATTATTATTATATTGAGTTGTTGGTTATTATCTTTATTTTGATTTAGTTATATTGTCAATAACTTGTTGCTTTATAAAATGTTGCTTGTATGTTTTCCCCTTGTCTTGTTTAAGTGAGCTCACCGTTTGGCTTATATACCTGTCTTTTTGTGTCAGTTGGCAGGTCAGTCTGTTCTATTAGGTTCTCCTGAGTTTTCTCTTTATATTGAGTTAAAGGTTGTTTTGCTGACCTCAGTTTATTTAAGTCTAGCTAGATTATTTGTTAGATTTAATTGATTTACTTTTTATTCTTTATTTTGTGACTTTTTGTAATTTTTTTGGGTAAAATAAAACCCATTCTTTTGTTGGAAAGTTGGTGTCCTCGTGTCTTACTCTCTGGCATTCTCACAGGGAGCAAGGCCATGCAGAGACTTAAAAGTAAGAAGAATTTTGAATTTAATACGGTAAGACACAGGAAGCCAGTGAAGATCATGCAGAATTGGGTAAATATGAGCAGAACGTTTGGTGTGGGTGAGTAGTCTGGCAGCAGAGTTCTGAATATATTGCAATTTGGAAATGGAGCTAGCTGGTAGGCCAATGAAAAGTCCATTGCAGTAATCGAGACGTGATGTGACAAACGCATGGATGAGTGTTTCAGCATCAGAGATACTGATAAAGGGACAGAGCTGAGCGATGCGACGAGACGAGAGAGGTATGTATCAACTCGGTTTAGTTAAGGGAATAACATAGTTTAATATGAAAAATCAGTGAAGTATCCCTTTAATGTATTAAAAACTGGTGTCTTGTTAATAAAGGAACGGATACTGTGAATTAGGGAATAGGGATGTCACGATTCCAAAATTACAGTAGTCGGTACCAATACCAAACAAATTTTACGGTACTCTGTACCAATTTTTTTACCACAATTTTTTTTTCTTATTTAACTATTAAAATAAAAAAAATAAAAAATCAATACAATTCAAATCGTTTATTATTTAAGATGATAATCATTATAAGTAAAATAGTACATAAACATTCAAAGGCTGTATGCTGTTTAAAAGTAGACATTGTTTATAAATAATAAAAAATAAACAACCACCTAGGCATAATTATTATTAGCAGTAGGGACAAATTATTAATAATTTCTCTCTATTACAGAGAGACAAAGTTAAATCTACTGTACAACAGTAGCCTAATATATTTGAAAATGTTCTCACGTTCAACCAAACTTTTATTATGACGGGTTGCCATGAAGACCTTTGAGTGTGTTCATTTCATATCACAGTTTACTCAATTGAAATGGTAAACTTTCATGAAGTGACAGTTTATGCATTTGTGTCCTTATATAGAAACACACGGCAGAGACTACAAAGACATCAAGCAAGTGTGTGTGGATGGTGTATGTGGGTGGTATATGCGCGTGCCCATCTGCGCGTCGGATGCCTTAAATCCAAACCAAGTCCATATGGATGTTGTTCCGGTCTTTTTCACAGCTCCTCCGTTTTGCTTTCAGCTGTGTTTACTCAAGATGACGAATAAGATTATGCGTTGCACTCAGTTGCAGCTCGTGGCTCTAAATTTCTCAGGTAGTTTCCGTCATCGACATGCATTATCGCGATACAGCGTTATAATTAAAATCTCTATCTTAGGCCAATTTTGTATAATTTATATTGCATATTATTTATATCGCCCATTATTAGTGTGAACTCTCACGTGCCTTTTAAGGTTTTCTTTTCGGTTGAAACTTTTTCCGCATTGTTGGCAGGTAAATGGCTTCTCTCCAGTGTGAATCCTTATGTGGTCTACAAAGTGTTGCTTTGTAATGAAATTCTTTCCACAGTGAGGGCATGTGTAGAGTTTCTCCCCAGAGTGAAGTCTCATGTGGACTTTAAAGCTTTCATGTTGATCAAAACTCTTTCCACACTGAGGGCATGTGTAGGGGGGCTTCTCTCCAGTGTGAATTCTCATGTGCCTGTTCAGGCTTCCTTCTCGGTTGAAACTTTTTCCACACTGTTGGCAGGTGAACGGCTTCTCTCCAGTGTGAGCTCTCATGTGCCTGTTAAGGTTTCCTTTTCGGTTGAAACTTTTTCCGCATTGTTGGCAGGTGAACGGCTTCTCTCCAGTGTGAATCATTATGTGGTCTACAAAGTGTTGTTTTTGATTGAAGTTCCTTTCACACTGAGGGCATGTGTAGAGTTGTTCCCCGGAGTGAATTCTCATGTAGACTTTAAATGTTTCATGTTGATCAAAACACTTTCCATACTCTTGGCAGGTGTAAGGCTTTTTTCCAGTGTGAATTATTTTGTGGACTTTAAGGTGTCCATGTTGTTTGAAACTCCTTCCACACTGAGGACACACATAAGGCTTCTCTCCAGTGTGAACTCTCATGTGCCTGTTAAGGTTTCCTTTTCGGTTGAAACTTTTTCCGCATTGTTGGCAGGTGAACGGCTTCTCTCCAGTGTGAATCTTTATGTGTTCTACAAAGTGTTGTTTTTTAGTGAAACTCTTTCCACACTGTTGGCAGGTGAACAGTTTCTCTCCAGTGTGAATTCTCATGTGCCCGTTAAGCTCTTTTTTTAGAGTGAATCTGTTTCCACACTGTTGGTAGGTAAAATTACTAGTTCCCTTCTTTTTAGCCTTTTTTCGTGACATTGTCTTAGTAGCCTTTTTTCGTGACAATGTCTTTCCAGGCTGTGAGCAAAGAAAAGTTTTTTCTTTTGTTATGAAATCATGATTCTTATATTGATCGTTCTCTTCCATTTCATTCAGTACTTCACTCTCCTCTTTCAGCACCATCAGTTCTAAGGTGAAAAGAGACAAATGGAAAACAACAACAATTAAATGGCACAAAGCAACAGACAAAAAACATTTCGACATGTAAAGTATCAAAACTAGATCCTATTGTCAAGGGTGTCGCACTGGGGGGAAAGGGAAAGGAGAAAACCAAACTCCAGTCAGGCCAATCACATTTTGTATGGAGTCGGTGGGCGGGCTAAAAATAATGACGGCAAAGTTGTGACGGTTTCTTGTGAAATCCCAGCTACTTCCCTACAAACAAAGAACGTCACTGAAGTCATTCTTAAAAAGGAAGATGTGTTCGGAGTTTTGCCGACCGGATACGCCAAAAGCTTAATCTATCAACCAGCTCTGCTCTTGGGAAAACTTATGGGACCCGCTTGTGATTGTTGTCTCACCACTGATAGCACTCTGGTTGGTTGTAGAGCTATCCTATTACGTGCAGAGGAAATTTGAAAGGCAACCGTTGATCATGCCTCTCAGATTGAGCTCTGCCAATGGTTTGCTAATTAATTGTAGGCAGATCCATGTGTGAGATGACAACAAATAAATAAAAATTAATTACGGATTAATATATAATACTGTATATAATGTATTTACATTAATATAACTATATTAATTATATAACATGCATCTGAGTATCTCTTAAGTAAACTAACGCAGACCTGCCAACCTTGAAGAAATTTTATGAGTACAACCATCAACCAGGTGCTTTCTACAGTGTGGCAAGATGGGACGTAAAACAAATTTCCAATGGTAAACTGAGCATTCTATTGAAGCGGGAATTCTGAAATCCACTGCTGCTTCAATATACCTGTATATAATACATATAATCTAATTAACTTCATAATCAAAACCTTAAACAATATTTATCCTCCTATATTATTATAATGATTCTTTCCAGTTATGATTTTGCTTTATGTTTCTTGTTTTCTAAAGTGTGTATTTGGTCTCTGAGGAGTGACTGAGGGTCTGGCCTAGAGATGTGTGATGTGTCACTAAACACTGGCAACAAGGTCGTGTGTTTGGATTTTTGAGGTATCACACACACCCTAAACATGCCAGGAGTGCAGTAACAGCGTTTGCTCACTTAGCCCAGATTTCAGATATGAAATATGGATTTGACTTTCATTTAATTTATTATGTTTTATTCCTTTTAAATTTCCTTTTACTGAAACACTAAAAAGTCAAGATGAATATTGCCTGTACTGTTGTGTGTCCCTCTCACTGAAAGAAAGCACATGTTATCAGCATGTTTTGGTAAGAAATGGTTAGAACTGGAGCTTAATCAGCTCCAACCTTGGAGAGACTGTGTATCTGTGTATGTGCGCAATTTTCTGTGTTACAGATCAGTGTTGAGAATGGTGTACAATGGGCACCCTAAGAGATGGATGGACTCTTTGTTCTGGGCAAGCTGGCACCTGCTCCAGATCTGGAAGGTCACTACGGGCCTAATTCCAGGGTGAAAGCGTCAACAAGTGACACATCCATGGAAACGTGCATCAGATTAACTGAAATAAGTGGAAATTTACCATGACTGTGCATTGTCTCTGAGCCAATCAGAACCATCCACAATGCAGTAATGATGTGGATAGACCTTGAAAACGGTATAACCGTTGGGACAATTGTATGTATGATAGGGCGAGGCAACGAGACGGTGAGAGAGGGAGCGCGGCCTCGAACTCCTTGTGAGACTTGAAGCTGGCTTCTGCTTTTGGAACTGCAAACTAGTCTTAAGTAAATTTTTCTTTTAATTAATTGCAATTCTGAATCTTTGTCTTAATTTCTTCACTACTGGTCCTGGGTCATAGGCTGTTAACACCTAACACTATTTCCAATGCACTCCAATCACTGGAAGATGTGTTGGTCCAGGACGAGTCAGGGGACTTATTTAAGTTTTTGTGGGGGGTTTGCTTTATTTAATATTTCAAATGAATAGTATAAAATAGTATAAGTACAAAAAACAAAAAAAACAAAAAAACACTTAATATGGGATAAGTGGTGCCCCTAGCATTCACCTATTTCGCCAATGCACGGGCATGCTTAGAGGAATAACATGGGTCAGAGATTTTCAAATAGGCTTTTGTCAGTTGCCATTACACTGGCCTAGCAAATAGCCCTATTGTATGCTATGCATCATTAACTGAGCTCGCCACAGCTGGACCGCTGATGCCAATGAGCATTCCAGTTCATGTGCAATGCAAGATCGCTCTGGCGCCTCCATGTCTGCTGTAGTCTATTTGCTTCTTATTTATTAAATCCAGCCAATAGGCTAATGAAACATAGATTAAATGAAATTCACTTTAAAAAAAGAATTTCTACAAAACAAAACTTAATAGTGGTCAAAATAATTTCTGACTCACTCGCATCTTTGATTGATTATGCCTTTTTCATAATCAATATAGCACAGATGAAATGTAAAATAACTATAATATTTAAACATAAATATGAAGCAAAAACATTGTTTAAGGTCTACAAGTAAATTAGGCTACAGTCGAGATAAATTTCATGTCTGAGCGGGATTTGAGCAAACGTTGTTTTACTGTTGTCGCTCTATGATAAATTAAAATAAGCTGATAACATCACTTTTTTCTCCAGAACGACTGTACAGCCAAATAAAATTTTGTTGCAATATTGTCCCGTTTAACACTGTTAAGCTGCTTTGAAACAATCGTCATTTTAAAAGCGCTATATAAATAAAGTTGATCGATTGATTGATAAGCGGTTCATGAGTGGAGCACGCCTTCATAGCATGAAGCAGAGCATCACACCACACAGCTTTGCTCATTACAGGCTCGTTCACGTCAGAACCCAAAAGAGAAAGTAGCTTTTGTTGCGCTACACAGCTACTTGCTGGATAAAGTAGTTAGCTACTAAAAACACTGTTTCAAAAGTAACTTTTGAACTTTTAGCTATTGAAAAATTTAGTTAGCTAATAACGTCGCTACTTGTAGCTCGCTTCTGCTCAACACTGGCTAAGGACATAAAATGTATCTGTTCTTTAGCCTACTATACTTTTTTTTCTCATATTCTCTCATATGTTTTTGTCTCATATTTATGTTTAAATATTCTAATGTTATTTTTAAATTTTCCTCTAGGCTATATTGATTATGAAAATTACAAAGATGCGTAATATGTAAAAGACAGGGTCAGAAATTATTTTGACCACTTCATAAAGTTTTATTTTGAAGAAAACCTTTCTTTAAAGTGAATTTCCTTTTGTATAAATTGTATCTTAGTTTTAATTAAAGTTTCATCAGCCAATTGCCTGAATTGAATAAATAATAAGCAAATAGACTAAAGCAGACAATAATAATCATGACATTGAAGCGCCGGAGCAATCACTGGAGCGCATCTCAGTGATTGCAAACAGAAACTCAGCAGACTACTTACCTCACAGACATGAAACTTATGTGTAGCTTGAAATGCTTGAAATGTCCACATTTAAATTAAACAATTCAAAACTAAAAGAAATAGGCTAGCAAACTGTTCACACTAGCAAACTGTTCACACGAGCAGCTCATGATACTCAGATCGTTTCTGTTGAAAATGCTACGCTCGATCACTGCATGTGCTGTGAGTTTAATCTGGCTCCTTGGTATTTAGTATTAGCACTCCTGTAAATAACTGAAGATTATTCATCACGCCCAGATGGCCGGTTCCAGGATAGCCTCCCCTCTGTGTTTTCGAATGGACGCGAGACAAACTACACTTCAAATATTTTTTTCCCCAGAGTTAGTTTAGGTCATTGTAGGCTCATTGTAGATGAGTTAATTTTAAGTGTTCAATTTTTAAATAAGTTTAGTTTTAGTTAGTTATTTGATGCTATAAACAGGGCTCAACATAAGCAATGGCCCAATGGCCTGGGGCCAGTAAAAGACTACGTCAGGCAAGTTGCCATCCGCAAAGGCAAAACAAACATCATACCCAGTGGCGCGAAGAGTGTCAACGTTACTTAATTTTTTTTAATTACGTATTAAAATGGCATATAACTACGAAGCTGATAAGAGAAAAAGAACATTCCTTGTGTCATGGAAAACAGTACACTTGGGTGGATAAAGGTGACGAGGGCATGCACTAGGGCTGAACGTTTTAACATCGACATCGCAATGTGCGCGTGAGCGATAGTCACATCGCCGGAACATGCAATGTGAAGGGTAGTAGCCCATAGTGTATAAAGAGAACGGGAGCACACAGTAAACACGAGTTTGTTGATGGAGTGACATGCACGTTCCTAATGCCTGCACAGTGATTGGTTCGCTGTGCCGCTGCTCACGGCCAAAAATTGACTGCTAAAATGCGCGACGAAGAGGATCCGAAGAGGAAAAAAAAAATTTGTACCAGAAATCATCTTTTTGGGACTATTTTGGCTACATAAAGGAGGATGTTGACCAAAAAGAGGTACTTTGCATGGAGTGTCTTGTGGCCACAAAACAAGAAAACACCACCAATTTGTCTGATCACTTAAAACGGCACCACAAAGCTCTTTACGACGAATACAAAGCAGGGCTCGACATTAACGCTTGTCCGGGACATGTGGGTGTTTTGAAGGGACAAGTGAAAGAGAATTTTACTTGCCTGACGGACAAGAGCCTGATTAAAACAAAAAATAACTAGTGAATCACCAAAATGCAAGATTGTTTGTGCATTAATTTTGTGTAAGTGGCGATCGATTGTGGATAATATATAATGAGCTGATGATAATAAGGTTGCGCTGTTCACGTTCGTGCAGCCTCTCGAGGAGAAATCACAACACTAGAGCGTTTTCCTGAATTCCATCACGACTTAAAATGACACTGATTTCATATGACAGTTCCATAAACAACTAATTAACATTCACTTAGTCACTTACATTTTAGATGCAATATTTAGTGTTGTTGTTCTATTTCAGTAGTGAAAATCGTTCACAGCAGACCCGTAAGGCGTCTCACTCACAGCAACAAGCGTGAACGATTCAGCGTTTGAATGAACGACTCAATGACTCACTCATTAAGACGGTCACCTGCTGCCACCTACTGGAGGTTTAGTTTCATGTTTGCACATACTTTCCAACATTTCTTTTTGTCACTTGTAATGAAGCTTGCTTATTAGTGAAATTATTAATATCACGGAATGGTAATTATTGACTTTAGCCTGGATTGATAGCTCTCAATATCGCAATATATATCGTTGGGGGGAAAAATATCGCAATGTAATTTTTTTCCAATATCTTGCAGCCCTAGCATGTACTGTTTAGTTTGCCGACAATTTCCAACAAAAGCCGACCAAGCTTTTGTCATTTTACAAGGGAACACAAAACTACAGAACACAGGCCTTAGATGCCCATGAAAAAAGCCACCAACATTTACAGTGTGTGTTGGCAAAGCGGGTAGAGGACAACACATCAGCTGGGCCACTTCATTACTGGACACAACGAGCCAACAATGACACAATCCTGCGCATGGTGAAGTTAATTAACACTGCTTACCATATTGTGGAGTGAGGTCCCCTTTACTGCCTATGAGAGAGCGGTCGCTCTTCTCAAGAAGAATGGTGAAAACGTTGGCTCTCAGTACCTCACCTATGTAGCATGTCGAAAAGGTAAGTTACTCAACTAGCTAACTAATATATCACTGTAACTTTGCTCATAAATGATAGATCCAAAGTGCGAGTGCTTGACTTGTGTGATGAGTGAATGTGTCATTCCAAAGGCAGCGTGCGTGCTCCGATACAGACCGAGATGAGACAAATAAATTATACTTTCGGTTTCACGTGCATGTCAGGGACACAAAACTGCAGTTCCGAAGCTTTGCGCGATCCAAAGCACAGATGTTTGGAGTCGAATGATCCGAAGCGTGATTCAAAACACACCTATGTCACGTGACTACGGCTAAATAAAACCCAAAATATCTTATATAATGTGTTAGTTTGTTAATTGTTTACCTTTTGTTTATATATATATATATATATATATATATATATATATATATATATATATATATATATATATATATATATATATATATACATATACAGGTCCTTCTAAAAAGAAAATTGCATATTGTAATAAAGTTCATTATTTTCCATAATGTAATGATAAAAATTAAACTTTCATAGAATTTAGATTCATTGCACACCAACTGAAATATTTCAGGTCTTTTATTGTTTTAATACTGATGATTTTGGCATACAGCTCATGAAAACCCAAAATTCCTATTTTAAAAAAAATTGCATATTTCATCCGACCAATAAAAGAAAAGTATTTTTAATACAAAAAAAGTCAACCTTCAAATAATTATGTTCAGTTATGCACTCATTACTTGGTCGGGAATCCATTTGCAGAAATGACTGCTTCAATGCGGCGTGGCATGGAGGCAATCAGCCTGTGGCACTGCTGAGGTGTTCTGGAGGCCCAGGATGCTTCGATAGCGGCCTTAAGCTCATCCAGAGTGTTGGGTCTTGCGTCTCTCAACTTTCTCTTCACAATATCCCACAGATTCTCTATCGGGTTCAGGTCAGGAGAGTACAGTAATACCATGGTCAGTAAACCATTTACCAGTGGTTTTGGCACCTGTAGCCCATTTCCTGCACACGCCTGTGCACGGTGGCTCTGGATGTTTCTACTCCAGACTCATTCCAGTGCTTCCGCAGGTCCCCCAAGGTCTGGAATCGGTCCTTCTCCACAATCTTCCTCAGGGTCCGGTCACCTCTTCTCGTGCAGTGTTTTTTGCCACCCTTCCCACAGACTTCCCACTGAGGTGCCTTGATACAGCACTCTGGGAACAGCCTATTCGTTCAGAAATTTCTTTCTGTGTCTTACCCTCTCACTTGAGGGTGTCAATGATGGCCTTCTGGACAGCAGTCAGGTCCGCAGTCTTACCCATCATTGCAGTTTTGAGTAATGAACTAGGCTGGGAGTTTTTAAAAGCCTCAGGAATCTTTTGCAGGTGTTTAGAGTTAATTAGTTGATTCAGATGATTAAGTTATTAGCTTGTTTAGAGAACATTTTCATGATATGCTAATTTTTTTGAGATAGGAATTTTGGGTTTTCATGAGCTGTATGCCAAAATCATCAGTATTAAAACAATAAAATACCTGAAATATTTCATTTGTTGTGCAATGAATCTAAAATATATGAAAGTAAAAATTTTATCATTAGCCTACATTTTGGAAAATAATTAACTTTATCACAATATGCACATTTTTTGAGAAGGACCCACACCCACACCCACACCCACAATTAACAAAAATACACATTATTGGGGATCGAAAGTTTGGGCACCCCAAGTCAAAATTTGTATTAATGTCCATAAAAAAAGCCAAGAAAAGATGGAAAATTCTCCAAAAGGTATCAATCCTTCAAAAATATTGTTAATTTCTGTAAAGCTGGATATTTTAATAAGGATCAAGTGATTGGGTTCAGCTTTGAGAACGAAACTAACCTGTTTGTTCCTCAGTTTCTTCATGTTTCACTTTCAATGTTCCTTCAATATTGTATTCACTCTCCTCTTTAATAAAATCCATCTTTGTGTCTTCAGTCTCCTCTTTAAATGTCATCTTTTTGTCTTCAATCTCCACTTTAATAAACGCCATCTTTATGTCTTCAAAAGCCTTTGAAAACTCTGCCCTGTTTAAGATGAGATTAATTAGCAGAAACAAATCCACACTGAATCACCTCTTGTTCAGTTAATAATAATACATTTTATTTGTAACGCACTTTATATTAAACAAAATAAGTTGTTTAGTTAATGGACTTAAATCACCTGATGAGACAAAAACACTCAAAACGAACACAAAAACATAACGAAAGAATTCAAATTATACAAAAAAAAAATCAGTTTATCTATTTAACTATTTGTGGAAATTGAGATAGAAATGGAGTGCTTCGAACCACGGAATCATTTGTAGTGAATCAATCTGTTCAATTGACTTGGAGAGTCTAAAGCTCAGGTTCTCTCGTCATTTGCCAGAGGCTGAATTCATGTTTGAACTGATTCACGATAAAGAACGAAATGAGCCGCTGCTTCTGTTACTGATGAGTTTATAATGTTACTTTACTCACACAGCGCTAATAAATGTTAAAAAATAAATGCAGTTATACATTTAATAATGTATCATTAATTCGGCTTCGCTTCAAACGGTTTCTATCGCTTCAAAAACTTTGAAAGCTTAGAGCACAAACCTATTTTCAGCAGAATCTCAACAGACGCAGGAGCGTGGCACGACTTTATGACGTCACACACCGAGACCAAAATAAAAGTCCCAGTTACTGCTGAGTCTAAAATCACAAAAGTGTATGGGAATTTACATAGAAATATATATTTTAATAAAAAATTACAAAGATGACAAAATTCAGAGTTGTAAACATGTTAAATTACTCTAAATCAAGACAGTACCCAACATTAATTTTTACTATTTGTATATATAAAATATAGAAAACACATTAAAATTAAAATTAATGAGGAAATACCAAAACTTCACAAGCAAATAACAAGGTTTCTGTGGGGCACTGTGGTCTGGATATATGCAGATATATGTAGTTTGAGAGTGTAGAGAGACCGAGCTTTGATGGTTATATTTAGATATAACCATCAAACAAAAGCTTTCTTCTTATGGCTTATGTCTTTAGACTTTATCATGTTTATCATAATTTATTAGTTTATGACTTTAAAATGGGAAATGTGACCCGTATAATGTCAATAAAAAGATTTCATGAAAATAAATCTACTGATTCAAGGACAATTGTATTTTTTGACATTTTATACCTATTTTCTACGTTTTTAGACTTATATGAACTTTATATGTCCACATTTTATTATCAGAAAAAATATTTATATGCATTTCAATACTGACATGTATGGACTCTAAAGGTTAATTTATTTTACATTTGTCATTATTTGCATTTCAAATGAATTCATATCTGGTATAAATGTTTTCTTCATCCAAACAGTCTTATCTTTTAGACAAAGTCTCTCAGTCTTTAGTAGTTTCCTAATATTTTCAGCTCATCATTGGACAACATGTATTTAAATATGTATTTCACCAATACATGCAACTGTCATCTCTTTTATTATTTGTATATATTTTAAATAACTTTACTACATTAGCTCATCCATGAACATGATTTTTTTTCTCATTTTTGGCTGTGGAGTTGAAGACGACACTCCCATGATTCCTGTTACACCTGTCAGCTGTGGATGCCATTATGTCCGAGCAGAATTAAGGCAGTCTCATCTCTTTCTGTCACCACTTACTCTTACTGTCTCTAGCCGTTTCTCAATATGTGTTCTTGTCTGTACTTGTGTTCTTGTGAATCGTCATTCGCTGCCCATGAACAATACAAAGTTCACATCTACCTGAGTACAGTTTAAATCCCCGGATGTGTCCTTGACCTGCCTCTTTTATTGATGATGCATTGAGAGGAGACTTGTGTAGACTTCAGACAGATCGGTATCCCAGAATGCATCTCGCACCATCCAGCAAGCGTCAATAACGGTTGAGAAAACCTGTGTAATTTAATAATACTACTACTGTTAATGTGTCATGAAGAGTTTTACAGGTGAGAATGTACTCAAATCTTTAAAGGGGGGGTGAAATGCTGTTTCATGCATACTAAGCTTTTTACACTGTTAAAGACTTGGATTCCCATCCTAAACATAGACACAGTTTCAAAAACTAATGTTGGACGTTTGACGGAGTATTTCTGTGTTAAAAATATTTTTCCGGTTGCTCACAAGTTTCGGAGAGTTTTTTTTTTTGAGTATGGGTCAGCTTGACGTTAAGGGGGGGGGGGGGTTGAAACACTCAGTTTCAGTCAATCTCCTGTCAATCTTGAGTACCTATAGAGTAGTATTGCATCCTTCATATCTCCGAAAAGTCTTTAGTTTTATTATATTTATAAAAGAAATATAGGCTGTACCGAATCTTTCCGGAAAAAAACGAGCGCCTGGAGGCGTATCGTGTGGGCGGAGCTAAAGAATGACGAGCGCGCAAAGCGGTGACGTCCTCAAGCGCGGAGAAACCCATGGCTATCGATCTCAGCTAATAGATATGATCCAGAATCTAATTCGGAGGCTGAAATAGAAACAGCAACAGCAGGACGTCCGTCTCTTTGGTATGTACTGTATTTAGTGGCCTGTCAACATTTGTCTTTACTCTCAGTTTATGAGGACATGATTCGGTTTATGGACTATTGTATGCGACCAAACCTTAGTAGCAAGCAAAACGGTTTTGCACGTCAGACTAGTGTAACGTTATAACGTTACATAGAACAGCAATGAAGTCCGTTAGCGCATTTGAATGACGAAGCATGCGATCGTGTCGTTTACTGATGTTTACATACGTGACGATAAGCAACAGCACAGACATTTGAAGCAGTTTTACTTACCGGCTGCTTCCAAAGCAGGACCGAACCTTTATAGTTGGGACGGCTCCGTCAAAAACACACTTCTTGGAGTGTGGAGATCCACTTTGCGATGCGACTGAAGCATTTCTGCGTTCAAATCGGTTCAAATGCAGCGCTGCCTTCCCGGAATGCTGTGCTGAAGCGTTGAAGTCGCTTAATGTCAAAGTGGAGGAATGAAGTGGAGCGCAGCGCAGACTATAACCGACATTAGTGTTCACGGACGACTGGATCTGCAGCTGAGAGCAGTGTTTACGGCATGCATTTCCTCTCTCGCTCTAGTGACGCGCGCACGCGCGCACCCACCCTACCGGGAGAAGTGCTCAGTATGCTCAGTAGAGCTCAGTATGCATGAAACAGCATTTCACCCCCCCTTTAAAAAACCGGAAGGTCCTAGTATGGGCCGTACGGGCTCTTCTCCCGGTAGGGTGCGCGCGCATGCGTGTGACTAGAGCGAGAACCCATAAACACTGCTCTCAAGCTGCAGATCCAGTCGTCCATGAACACTTATGTCGGTTATAGTCTGCGCCGCGCTCCACTTCATTCCTCCATTGAGATTAAGCGACTTCATCGCTTCAGCACAGCATTCCGGGAAGGCAGCGCTGCATTTGAACCGATTTGAACGCAGAAATGACGGGAAGCTTCACAATATTGCTTTAGTCGCATCGCAAAGTGGATCTCCACACTCCAAGAAGTGTGTTTTTGACGGAGCGGTCCCAGCAATAAAGGTTCGGTCCTGCTTTGGAAGCAGCCGGTGAGTAAAACTGCTTCAAATGTCTATGCTGTTGCTTATCGTTGCGTGAGTAAACATCAGTAAACGACACGATCGCATACTTCATCATTCAAATGCTCTAACGGACTTCATTGCTGTTCTATGTATAATGTTACACTAGTCTGACGTGCAAAACTGTTTTGCTTGCTACTGCTAAGGTTTAACTTAGTCGCATACAATAGTCCATAAACCGAATCATGTCCTCATAAACTGCGAGTAAAGACACAAATGTTGACAGGCCACTAAATACAGTACATACCACAGAGACGTCATGATGTTGCTGTTTCTATTTCAGCCTCCGAATCAGATTCTGGATCATATCTATTAGCTGAGATCGATAGTAAGGGTTTCTCCACGCTTGAGGACGTCACCGCTTTGTTCGCGATCGTAATTCTTTAGCTCCGCCCACACGATACGGTACAGCCCATATTTATTTTATAAATATAATAAATCTAAAGACTTTTCGGAGATAAGAGGGATGCAATACTACTCTATAGGTACTCAAAATTGACATGAGATTGACTGAAATTTAGTGTCTCCTCCCCCCCCCCCCCCCCCCAAGATTAAATCTGTGGTTTATTTTTAAAGATAACACCTATTTGAAAATTTGATCTGATGTTTTCGGAGTTGAGATCCAGGCAATCACCAAACTTTGTGTATTGAGAAACACCCTCTTAGAACTCTGCTATTATTAGTTAACCGGTTAAATCTGTCATGTTTAATCATTTCATTACTACAGTCTATTTTTATGCCTAATAAGAGATGCCACGACCCTGAAGTAACTTTTTAGATTTAGATGAAAGATTACCGGAAAACAATTTGTTTTCTAGGTATTAACGTGCAGGGATTAATTGTTCACCCTAAGACCTGTAACGTGTGCTAACAAAGTAAACAGGGTCAATTTTGATTTCATGAGGACTTTAATCGCCTCCCAAGAAAATCCTGCCAGAGACATCAAGCACCCCTCTCACAGTTTTTCCCCATCCATGCAACAGAACAAACTCCACCCACTGGTGACCTTATCACTCCACCTCTGGTTCTAAGAGTTGCCATGAATCATCATCAAGGGAAGATGAGATCCAGGGGAATCTTGCATGACTTTTTCAGCCATATGACTCTAATCCGGAGTCTGTGGACTATAAGGGCAAACACCTAAAGGAAGACTGGGAGAAATAACTCAGAGTGGAAATTTCTGAGGATATGTGGCTATATACAAATGCAGTCCATTTACCATTCTAGCAATTCTAGACACTGCCTTATTCGGTTTAAGATCATATACACTACATTATTTAAAAACTGCAAGGAATTCTTCCAAATGTCTCACCTAATTGTGACAAATGTAATTCAGTATATGCAGATTTGTCCCATAGTTTTATTTTTTGCTCAAGAATACAGAGTTACTTGAATGGAATTTTTGATGTGCTTTCAGAAATGTTCAGGGTACAAATGCAACCTGACCCAGCATTGATCATCCTTGGACTTTCTGAACATGGGCATCCATTATCAGGAGGACAACACAAACTGCTTGCGTACATTTTAACTACAGCTAAGAAATGACTACTGTTGTTCTGGAAGAAGAAGGAGGTGCCTACGGTCAAGTTATTGCTTGGAGAGATGACTTCCACTCTACATCTAACAAAAAATTGATACTGTTTGAATAATTTCATATTGTAATATTTCATATTTTTTTCTCGAATAATTTAATGTAAACAGGTCAGGTAAGGTGACTGTTTTTTTTTAAATACTTGTATCCTTGTATTTGCAATCCTTCTTTAAAGTCCAAATTTTTATAAAACTTATTTGAGGGAAAACATGGGAACTTCTCTCTGAATCACATGATTCTCATGGTGCTTCCTGTCTGAAACTTATTCCTCACTAACAACATCTTAAACTTTTCTCTCTCTCGCGAATCCTCATGTGCCCCTTAATGTTATCTTTATATCTGAAACTTTTTCCACACTGGTAAATGGCTTCTCTCCAGTGTGAATTCTCATGTGTTCCCTAAGGCTTACTTTTCGTATGAAGCCATTCCCACACAGAGTACAGGTGTAAGGCTTCTCTCCAGTGTGAATATTCATGTGTTCCCTAAGGCTTACTTTCCGTGTGAAGCCATTCCCACACAGAGAACAGGTGAATGGCTTCTCTCCAGTGTGAATTCTCATGTGGTTAGTAAGGGTTAATTTACGTCGGAAACTCTTTCCACACTGCTCACATGCAAATGGCTTTTCTCCAGTGTGAACATTCATGTGTTCCCTAAGGCTTACTTTCCGTATGAAGCCAGTCTCACAAAGACTACAGGTGTAAGGCTTCTCTCCAGTGTGAATTCTCATGTGGATTATAAGGCCTCCCTTTTGAGTGAAACTCTTTCCACACTGTTGGCAGGTGAATGGGCTCTCTCCAGTATGAATTCTCATGTGGACTTCAAGATTACCTTTTCCACTAAAACTCTTTCCACACTGTTGGCATTTGTACGGCTTCTCTCCAGTATGAACTCTCATGTGGATTTTAAGGTCTCCTTTTTGTTTGAATTTCTTTCCACACTGTTGGCAGTTGTAAGGCTTCTCTCCAGTGTGAATTCTCATGTGGATTTTGAGGTCTCCTTTGTGTCTAAAGCTCTTTCCACACTGTTGGCAGGTGTACGGCTTCTCTCCAGTGTGAACTCTCATGTGGACTATAAGGCTTCCTGTTTGAGTAAAACACTTACCACACTGTTGGCAGGTGAAATAGCTTTTTGTTCCTGTCTTTTGAACTCTTTTTTGTGAGGAAGTCTTTTTAGCCCATGTCAATCCTTCTCCAGTCATGAAATCATGATGTTTATCATAATGGTCTTTCTCTTCCCTTTCAATGAGGTCATGATGAGTCACCCCCTTCACTGCCATCAGATCTATGGCAAAAACAGACAAAACCATTTAGACATTTAAAATATCAAAACCAACAATCTGTGTTATATACCCTATCCTATGGATCAGGGGTTGGCAGCTTTGGTCCTGAAGGGCCACTGTCTGGCAATGTTAAGTTTCATCCCTAATCAAAGTCGCCTGCCTGTAATTTTCAAGAAGTCCTGAAGCCTTGGGATGACATTTTGTGGTTAGGTTGAATTTTGCAAGTGTTTGATTAAAAATGGAGCTAAAGTATGCAGAATAGTGGCTCTCCAGGACTAGAGTTGCCCGTCCCATCTACAGATCTTATACTCAATACAGCAGTGGTTTTCAAACTTGGTCCTAGAGACCCCCATTGCACATTTTGTAAGTCTCCCTTATTTTCACATCTGGTTAAAGGGGGGGTGAAATGCTGTTTCATGCATACTGAGCTTTTTACACTGTTAAAGACTTGGATTCCCATCCTAAACATAGACAAAGTTTCAAAAACTAATGTTGGACGTTTGATGGAGTATTTCTGTGTTAAAAATACTCCTTCCGGTTTCTCACAAGTTTTGGAGAGTTTTTTTCGAGTATGGGTCCACTTGACGTTAATAGAACGCAAGGTCCTTGTATGGGCCGTACGGGCTCTGCGCCCGCACTAGAGCGAGAGAGAGGAAATGCATGCCGTAAACACTGCTCTCAACTGCAGATCCAGTCCTCCGTGAAGACTTATGTCGCACGCCGCGCTCCACTTTATTCCTATGGGTGACGTCGAGCGACTTCAACACTTCAGCACAGCATTCCGGGAAGGCAGCGCTACATTTGAACCGATTTGAACGCAGAAATTACGGGAAGCTTCAAAGCATCGCTTCAGTCACGTCTCAAAGTGGATTTAAGTTACACGCCACTGCTGTCACAGGACTTCAACAAATCATACCAAAGAAGTGTGTTTTTGACGGAGCGGTCCCAGCGATAAAGGTTCAGTCCTGCTTTGGAAGCAGCAGGTGAGTAAATCTGCTTCAAATGTCTCTGCTATTGGCTTGTCGCGTGAGTTAACATCAGTAAACAACACGATAGAGTGCTTCGTCATTCAAATGCGCTAACGGTTACTCCATTGTTGTTCTGTATAACGTTACACTATTCTGACTATGACGTGCAAAACCGTTTTGCTTGCTACTTCTAAGGTCTAGTCGCATACAATAGTCCATAAACTGAATCATGTCCTCATAAACTGCTTGTAAAGACACAGAAATGTTGACAGGCCCCTAAATACAGTACATACCACAGAGACGGACGTCCTGAAGTTGCCGTTTCTCCTGTTCAATTTATTTCAGCCTCAGATTTGATTCTGGATCATTATCTGTACACGCTTGAGGACGTCATTCTTTAGCTCCGCCCACACGATAATCCTCCAGGCGCTCGTTTTTTTCCGGAAAGACTCGGTACAGCCTATATTTCTTTTATAAATATGATAAAACTAAAGACTTTTTGGAGATATGAAGGATGCAATACTACAGGTAGGTAGTACTCAAGATTATAGGTACTCAAGATTGACATGAGATTGACTGAAACTGGGTGTTTCACCCCCCCTTTAAGATCAACAGCTTGTTAGGAGACAGCTGACATTGAGGGAGCTTTATTTGAATCAGAATCAGAATCAGAAAGAGCTTTATTGCCAAGTGTGCTTTCACACACAAGGAATTTTTTTTGGTGCTGAAGCTTCCAGTGCACATAAACAATACAATACAACACGGTAATAAAAAAATTCTAAGAATAAAAATATGAATAAAAATATGAACAGTATAAGGTCACGGTTACGTTTAGTCAGAAGACGTAGATTATGAGCATTTACAGTATTTGGGTGGAGAGAATAAATATAAATAATAAATAATATAAGTAATATAAGTAATCACCTGAGTTTAGGAGATATTGCACTAAAAAGTGGGAATAATTGCACTTACAGGCATTTGCCTTGGGGGGGGGGGGGGGGGATAACTGTTCAAGAGGGAAATGGCCTGTGGGAAGAAACTGTTCCTATGCCTAGATGTTCTAGTGGCCAGTGATCGGAGTCGCCGTCCTGACGGTAACAGTTCAAACAAGAGGTGTCCGGGGTGAGTGGAGTCTGTGATGATTTTACCCGCTCTCTTCCTCACTCTGGAAGAGTACAGGTCCTGGAGGGTTGGCAGTTTGGCACCAATAATCCTCTCTGCAGTCCGGATGGTACGTTGCAGTCTCCTGATGTCTGATTTGGTAGCTGAACCAAACCAGACAGTGATGGAGGTGCATATAACCGACTCAATGACAGCTGAGTAGAACTGAATCAGCAGGTCCTGTGGCAGGTTGAACTTCCTCAGCTGACGAAGGAAGTACAGTCTCTGCTGAGCCTTTTTCACATTGGAGTCGATGTGATTGACCCACTTCAGGTCCTGAGAGATGGTAGTTCCCAGGAACCTGAATGACTCCACTGCGTCCACAGTGCTGTTCATGATGGTGAGTGGGGGGAGTGCTGGGATGTTCCTCCTGAAGTCCACTATCATCTCCACCGTTTTGAGCGCATTCAGCTCAAGGTTGTTATAACTGCACCAGACAGCCAGCTGTTCAACCTCCAGTCTGTAAGCAGACTCGTCACCGTTCTGGATAAGGCCGATGACAGTGGTGTCATCTGCAAATTTCAGGAGCTTGACAGAGGAGTCTTTAGAAGTGCAGTCATTGGTGTACAGGGAGAAGAGCAGTGGGGAGAGAACGCACTCCCTGGGGGGCACCAGTGCTGATTGTAAGAGTGCTGGATGTGAGTTTACCCAGTCTCACTCGCTGCTGCCGGTCTGTCAGGAAGCTAGAGATCCATTGACAGATTGAGGATGGTATGGAGAGCTGGGTCAGTTTGGCTGAGAGGAGATCAGGCATGATGGTATTAAAGGCCGAACTGAAGTCCACAAATAGGATCCTTGCATAGGTCCCAGGTCTGTCGAGATGTTGCAGGATATAATGCAGTCCAATGTTGACTGCATCATCCACAGACCTGTTTGCTCTGTAGGCAAATTGAAGAGGATCCAGCAAGGGTCCAGTGATGTCCTTTAGGTGGGCCAATACCAGTCTTTCAAATGACTTCATGACAACAGACGTGAGAGCAACAGGTCTGTAGTCATTTAGTCCAGTGATTTTGGTTTTTTTGGGGACGGGAATGATAGTGGAGTGTTTGAAGCAGCTGGGAACTTCACACTGCTCCAATGATCTGTTGAAGATCTGCGTGAAGACTGGGGCCAGTTGGTCAGCGCAGGCTTTCAAACAAGCAGATGAGATGCCGTCTGGGCCTGAAGCTTTCTTGGTCTTCTGTTTTTTGAAGACTCGGCTCACGTCCTCCACACAGACCTTAAGCTCAGGTTGGATGGCAGGAGGGGGGAGGAGAGGGGGTGCAGGAGGTGATGGTGAGGGTGTGAAGTGCAGATCAGGGTGGGTGTGAGGTGTGAGACTGGGCTTTTCAAACCTGCAGTAGAATGCATTCAGATCATCAGCCAGTTGTGGATTCTCTACAGCTCGGGGGGATGGTGACTTGTAGTTGGTGATGTTCCTCAGGCCTTTCCAGACTGATGCAGGGTCGTTGGCTGAAAACTGGTTTTTCAGCTTTTCAGAGTAGCTTGTTTTAGCAACTCTGATCTCCTTTGTCAGTCTGTTCCTGGCTTGGTTATACAAGATCTTATCCCCACTTCTGTAAGCATCCTCTTTGGCATGACGAAGCTGTTTGAGTTTCCCAGTAAACCATGGTTTATCATTTGTGAATGATAAGAATGACTGGGTAGGAATGCATGTATCCTCACAGAAACTGATGTATGATGTTACAGTATCTGTGAGCTCATCCAGATCGGTGGTAGCAGCTTCAAAAACAGTCCAATCAGTGCAATCGAAGCAGGCTTGTAAGTCCTGCTCTGCTTCATTAGTCCATCTTTTTACAGTCCTTATTACAGGTTTAGCTGATTTCAGTTTCTGCCTGTAGGTCGGTATAAGATGAACCACACAGTGATCAGACAACCCCAAAGCTGCCCGTTGGACGGAGTGATATGCATCTTTTATTGTTGTATAACAGTGGTCCAGTATATTACTGTCTCTGGTGGGACATGTAACGTGCTGTCTGTATTTTGGCAGTTCACGGGAGAGATTTGCTTTGTTAAAATCTCCAAGAATGATTAAAAGAGAGTCTGGGTAGCTTTGTTCTGTTTCAGCGATTTGTTCAGCCAGCTGCTGCAGTGCCGCGTTCACACACGCGTCTGGAGGAATGTAAACATTCACGAGAACGAACGAGGAAAACTCTCGTGGCGAGTAAAAAGGTTTACAGTTTATGAAAAGCGCCTCTAAGTTAGGAGAGCACATCTTCTTCAGCGTTGTTACATCTGAACACCAACTTTCGTTAATGTAGAAACACAATCCACCACCTCTCGTTTTCCCTGTAAGTTCCGTGATGCGATCCGCTCTGAACAGCTGGAAGCCCGGCAGATGTAGTCCGTTGTCCGGAATGGCTTCACTCAGCCAGGTTTCAGTGAGCACAGTGCAGCAGAGTTATTAAAGTCCCTGTTAATGCGGGAGAGGAGAAGAAGTTCGTCCGTTTTGTTAGGAAGGGATCGGAGATTCGCAAGATGAATACTGGGGAGTGCAGTGCGGAGGCCGCGCGAGCGGAGTTTAACCAGCGCGCCGGCTCGCTTCCCTCGTTTGCGTCCGGCCGCGCGTTTTAAAAACACAGCTGCCCCTCCAACGAGAATGTCCCGCAAAACGTCCGAATATTCAAAAAATGTAGATATGTTGTCTGGTGTGTGTGTCCTAATGTCCAGTAGTTCGTATTTGGTAAAACGGATCGGAAAAGAATGACTAAGCGCAGAACAAACAAAGAAAAACAACACAATAACAGAGGAGCTCCACACCGAGGCGGCCATCCGCGGCGCCATCATGATGTAATTTTTTTACATCATGACAGGACTTTGCAGCTTTAAATCATAAATCCAGACCAGTTATAAAGCAGTATTAATTTAAAACAGTGAATTAATTAAATTAATTGGAAAGAGTCTTATTAAAGTGGTAATAGAAGATGTTCGCAGTCATAATGATTACAGTAGTGCACACAAAAGTAGTACTTGCTGATTTTCCGCAATGGTGTAGTGGTTGCATTTGCCAACTGATAAGACCTGCCATTTGTGTTGCATATGAGAAATGGCAAACCGAAGCGCAAGGAAACCGTACTACTCGTCTTAGATGTGCAGCACGGATGGTTAATCAGGCCTGATCTCGATTACGAAACACTATTACTACACAGCGCTGAAAGATTCCGGCTTTTAAAAGGCAGTGGAGACAGAGGAGGGAGAGAGAGACCAGCCCTGCATCCCAATTCGCATACTATCCATACTAAATAGTATTCGAAAATAGAATTACTATGTCCCAAATCGTAGTATGTTGAAAAGAGTATTTCAAAGATACCCGGATGGTTTACTATTTCCGGTCCAAATTCGAAGTACTGATCGATGTGCACTCTAACAGCTGATATTACCCACAACCCATTGCGAGCTGGACGAGGAGTCGATTAGAACTACAAATGCGGATAAAAAGCGTCAAAAAACTACAAACATGGCGGATGTGCGAGTCCGAAGGTTAAGAAGAGAGGTTTAGATAAAGGGGTTTGAGTGACCAACTATCAATATTTAACCTAACAAAAATATATTTATTTAGTGTTGTCCACATTATATTTCACCTGCAGGAGCATTGTGAACTTTTGTAACGAAACTTTTAAATGCATCATTATATTTAAACATCATTATATTTTAATTCACTCTAATTAAAGCTAGGGATGTCCCGATCCGATCACATGATCGGAAATCGGGCCCGATCACGTGATTTCAGACTCGATCGGAATCGGACGTTACATCCCAATCAGGACTCGGATATAATGTATATTCTGGGGTGAGGTGAGCATGATGACACATCAATAATATGGGTTGTAACTTGAAAATAATGCTTTATGTATGTTATTGTAGATGGATACAGAAACATACTGTTTCCTCGGTGATACATTACAACAGCGCTTATATCACCCGTGTATATTCGCCAGAAGACACGAATGAGAACGCGCGCGCTGATCTGTCTCTGTGCATTATCTGAAAGCGCGCACTCGTCTCACAGCGCGCAAATATTGAGTTCTCTTTCAAGACTTGCGCTTAAATGGACCAACTCAAACAAGAAGTATGTCAGCATGTCCATCTTGATGAGTATCCAAGCAGACATAGTCTGAATATGCCTTAAGAGGACTTTATACAGTCGAGAAAGACGACGCTGAGCCTTCCATTAGGTCTTAAAGGGGCAGTAACCTTTACTGCTGTCTGTTTAATGTCAAACAAAAGATAAGGAATCACTCACTGCTCTTGATTAAATAGCTTTTGTAAGGATTATTCTTTAATTTAAACAGTTAAATATGCAGCTATTTTACATTTCATTAGCCTACTTTATTAAATTTCTCTACCTAAAAACTAATGTTAGACCTATAAAAACCTGAAAAGCATTGTTAATTACACTTCAGTCAAATTACACTTCAAATATTTTTTCCCCAAAGTTGATTTATGTCATTGTAGGCAGTTATCATCACGATGATTTCATTTCAAGTGTTTGTTTTTTAAATAAGTTTTTTATATTTACTGTAGCACTAAAATCCAAAAGTGAAGAATTTGTTATTTATTACTTGATTGTTCAATCTACCTCACTGAAGTGCTCTGTTTGTTAGAGTTGTTGAATGTTGAAATAAGGTGAATAAAATAAAAAATAAGGAACATCCTGGTTCGTTTTTTCGCTCTTCTTTATTCTTTTTTTAATGTATTATAGAAGTATCGGATCGGGACTCGGTATCGGCAGATACTCAAAATCAAATGACTCGGACTCAGACTCGAGGGCAAAAAAACCTGATCGGGACATCCCTAATTTAAACTGCAAACGCATGAGGAGAGTCTCTGGATTAAAGACACACAAATGGCAGATCAACGTGCGGCTACATTTCTCTCCGATACGGTAGGAGATTAATCTGAATGTGGAGGATTTGAACTGTGACGAATCTGACGATGATTGACAGGGCAGTTAAACGGTGACGGGATGCACGTAATTAAGCTACAGAAAAGTAGTATGTGCCGAAGCTTGCATACTTTTCTGCTACACACTCAAAATTATATACTTTTTCACAAAAAGATTACATACTTTTAGGACGTAGTATAAGTAGGCGAATTGGGAAGCAGCACTGGACTGGGACTGTTGCTGCTACTACTGCCACTGGACATTGAGCATTTGAAATGAGCATTGAATGAGCTAAAGCTGATGAGCTGAGAAACGTTGCCTACCGAGTTTTGAGTATTTGAAAGAGAAGCCCTTGTGCATTGTTTGTTTGAGAGAAGTGTGATAAATAAAAGTGTGCAGTCCCAGTCTCGCCGACCCCGTCTTCTTCATTCCAACCCATACACGAACCTTGTAACAGTACCATATTTATATGTTTAAAGTCCTCATGAAATCAAAATAGACCATATTCACTTTGCTAGCGCAAATTGCAAGTTTTGTGGTGAACAATCTATCCGTGCAAGTCAATCCGCATCAAAAAATTATTTGGCTTCGTTAATCTTTAATCAAAATCTGAAAATGCTCCTTCCCCCTACATTGGCAGGCCTTTTTTGATGACGCCTGTTTGACGGCTTGGGCTTCGACATGCCATCATTAAACACGCCCCTCCAACTGACAGTCTGCTGCCCGCGAGCTAATAAACAGACATGGCTAGGAGGTGCATTTTAGGTTGTGGCTCTCCCGTAACACTTTTTCCAATACCGAAAAATCCCTGGTTGTGGTCGCGATGGCTCGATTTTTTGCATTTTGAGGAAGAAGGGATATCAGATAGGTCGCGGTTGTGTTCTAAGCACTTCACTCGAGAATCCTTCATAAACTGGACTCAACACGTAATGGGATTTGTGCAACTTTTATAACAACGCTTCAGGCAAAATGATCACATGTCCCAGATCGCATGGATCTGACACACTGGATCCGGGTGCACACTGTGCGATTTTGGCCACGATTTGGCCGTCTGGGACAAATTTAGCAAATCCTAAAAGATTCCTCTGATCCTAGGCTAAAATCTGACGTCTTTGGTCGTTAGTTTGACATGTTCACCGGCAGCCGATTAATGAGCGCTGCGATCAAATTTTACCTCAGACGAAATTCTGGCAGTGTCAGAAGATTTGGCACACAATCCTGCAGTGTGACTTCTCCTACGACGACAGTCAAATATCTCAGTTTTTCAAGACAAACTATGACCAAAACGAGTACTAGAGATTTCTTTGTAGCCAGCATTTCAGCCCCGCGTGTAATGCAGCTCACTGTCACTGAACGCGTCATTCATTGATGATATAAAACTCTGGGTGAGTTTTCTTGCGCGCGTCCGTTTTTAGCGCGCCGATCACTATCGTGCAGTCTGACATTAATGTCAACTGAGATCTTACAGTGTGACATGGCGATCATGTTCGTACAGTCTGACAAGGGACATTCGCAAAGGATTTTGAAAAAAATTGCAGAGTGTGCAGGACCCATTACAAGAACTTACTAATATCTGTAGCACTAAGCCGTTCATGTGAGTTATGCGGCGCAGACATTTTACTGCAGTATTTTAAATAGGTTAAACTAATATATAAACTAAATAATTACATTTACAGCATTTAAATGTCAATTTTTATTACAATGCACTTCAGGGTGCTAGGCAACATGTCAAACGGGTCCGTTTATGTTGCATGGTTTATGGAAGCAAGATTTCGGAGGTGAGACCCGGGCGCTCAGCGCTCATTAACCCCGGCGAGAGCAGTCTTAACTCGGCTCGTCCTTTTGACGACTGCCGCTGCTTGGCAGAAGCCTGGCAAATTCGCGTCTGTTGTGTGTAGAGAATGAAGGAAGTATCGAGTGTCATGGCGACGCCTACTAAGACTTGCAGGAAAGTTGTGGATATCCAATCAGGTCACAGGGAGGGGGAAACAAGTCACGCCCTCTGTTCGGCTAATTTAGTATTCTGTTTCTCTCGGAAATACGTCAAATCACTGAAATAAAGTTGGTTGCAACTTCCGGTTCACTGGGACTTTAACCATATTAGACACCAGGTCGAAAGAAAATTCTGTTTACCTTGAGCACATTCTCTGCAGTCCGAGTGCAATGCGCGAATACACTGAAACTCACCCTTGCTCATGTCTGAGGTAAATCATTTACACATCACCACTTACGCCCGTTTCACACATACTCCGTCTGCAGTGCGTGTGCGTTGCGTATTTTTTTCCATACCCATGTTAACGGATGACAGCTTTCACACTGCACGCGGATGCGGTCCGTCAGTCAGTTCCAGGAGCGTTGCGTCTGCAGCAGTGCACGGATCGTTTTCGTACCGAGTCTATTTTTTGCTGCGCTGCGCTGCGTTGCGTTGCTGCATTAAAGTGATAGAACATTGTTCGCATTAAAATAAACATGTACTGACGCGAAAATCTAGTAATTTCAACACGGATGCATATCATTTAAAATATACTCTTGTTTCAAAGTCAACACATGGCTTTTTTTCTCAAGTAAAACAACAAAACGACACCTTACCTGGCATTTAGGTAAAAAAATGTGCCATAATGGAGAGCACTCGTACTTTCTTGGAGGTGAAATGCAAAGTTATTTTTGACCTGCAGGATTTCTTTTCAAAGGGTTTAAAAACGAAAGAAAAGACGAGAGTCGGCTGTTTTTGAATAGACTATTCTAAGTTTCTAATTTTAAATGTTTATGATTTTAGGCTATAAACTATGTTTAAATGTTTTGCCTTTTGTGTGAGCTAAATCTAAAGTATATTAATATATAAATATGAATTAATGAATTGAAAATATGTTGTTTAAATGTAGGCTTGTAGCCTACGTTAACCTGTCTACTCAGAAAGATTAAACAAAGAGAATTGCAATTCTGATGAGCCAAGATCAGTAAC
The DNA here is from genome assembly GCF_024679245.1 of Pseudorasbora parva. Classification (NCBI taxonomy): domain Eukaryota; kingdom Metazoa; phylum Chordata; class Actinopteri; order Cypriniformes; family Gobionidae; genus Pseudorasbora; species Pseudorasbora parva. The sequence continues at coordinate 6,283,147 of NC_090191.1, read as the reverse complement.
AACTTCTGGATTTTAAATTAAAAAATCATTAATAAATGCTGTGTTTGTGGTATGTAAAAGCGGATCAGTTGCGGCCTGCAAACGCAGCATATGTGAAAGGACTACAGGGTGTGGGGCTCCTACACCGCACACGCAACGCAACACGCACCGCACACGCACTGCAGACGGAGTATGTGTGAAACGGGCGCTACAGTACATGTGTTATATTGAACTAAATGCATTACAATTGTCTAAAATGAATGCACAGGTTACTTTTCTGAACAAGACCGCTCCCGAGTCCGTGTTCTTTACACCGTTCACGTGAATAGCGGCAAAGTTCGGGGCACACGCAAAATACCGGTAGTTCAATAGAAAGCACGCATCTCTTAAAGGGGTCGTGTAGGGCTCGGCGATATGGCCAAAATTTCATATCCCGATATAGCTCATTTGATATCCCGATAACGATATACATAACGATATAGCAATTTTTCTGTTAATTCAGTTTATGAATAGTCTATACAAAATTGCAATGTGGAAATGCAGTTTGAAATGATATAAAAAAACAAATAAAGGTAGTATGGACTACATTTTTATTTTATTTAGAACCTTTTATTCAAGCAAGACAGTTGGTAAAGTTAACACCTGCCTAGGGATGTTAACCGATGACCGTTTGACCGATGGTTGACCGTATCAACGTTAACCGATCAAAGTTGTCAGTAAAAAAAAAAAGTGATCTCTAAATTAGGCTATTATACAGTGGACTAAACGCTACTACAGTTAGCCATCTCATTCCAAAATATTTTTGTGTGAAGTGAACATATCCCTCGCACTCATTTTTTCATAACTCGCCTGTGTGTAGGCTACTTAATAAACCAATAAAAACATTTGGCACGCACTCACAAGGTTTGCAAAAAGTAAACAGGCTAAACACTCGAGGTTAGAGCCAGGGCAGACGACAGTATGAAGCGTGCATTTCGCTTAAGATGGACTTACATTTGGAAATATTTTACATCTACATTTCAGTGGTAACACATGATTGTTGATGTTGATCGTCTTTCTTTATTATTGTTAGCACTACCTCGAACTAAAGCGGCGTCTCTTCGGAGCTGTCATTTTCTTAAATGAGCCGCGGCAATGTTTCAAATGAGCTTCTAACGCTAGACAAATGCCTTTATTTTCAACGCGATCACCTTGTACCCAAACCATTTCGAAACTAAGGAGCCATTGTCCTCAGATTACAAACAAGCTCCACGGCGGCGCGTTTGCGGGACTCGTGTTTCGCGCTGTGGGGGATTTAAAAAAGTGACGTGAGTGGAAGGGAGGCGAGTGAGTGTATGTGTGTGAGAGAGAGAGACAGAGAGACACAGAGAGAGGGAGCGCGGCTCGCGGCTGTTATTATTTCAAATAGCGCAGCATATTTTAAACTAATCGGTTAACCGGTTTCAACCGGCTAATGAGGCTCGGTGGTCGGTCAAGAAAATGTTTAGTTTTCGCCATCCCTACACCTGCCATTAAAATATTTCAATATATGGCTATATGGTGTGCCACGCGTAAAAGCCCGTTGCAGCGTCTGTGTCTGAAGTTTGTTTTGCGCGCTTATGCCACCACTCTGGCATAATTATTACCCTGGTCTGAACCGCGTCTACTACCGTCTTCCTCCATGTTTGTTTATGTATTGCAGCGTGCATGGGCATGCCGTGGTGTGCTGTGAGGTGCATCTTGACGTAAAATTCTGCTGTAAACGCCTTATCGTGGCATAGGCGATAGAGCCTAAAATAAAACGATAGACATTTTCTATCGTCCAGACGATATATTTCGTCATATCGCCCAGCCCTAGGGTCGTGGAATATGGACCTCCTCCAGGTATGGTGTGGTACTGGGGCGCTCACAGGTCTGCATGACAGCTTTCACCTTACCAGTTTTTCATACAAACTGTGCCCTGTTCTGAACTAAACTGCCAGTAATACTACCTTTATTTATATTCTTAAAATGAGAGAAATCCCTGCTTATTCTGAATTTTTTAGCTTAAGCTTAAGGGACATGAACGAGTTCTTTGATAAACATATATTACCTTTGATACATATCTATTCTTCATGCTGTATTATTGATTATTATTGAATAAGTTTGGTTTCACTAATAATAAGCTTACATTTGTATAAAGCATGCATATTTGTCCACATACCCATGTTGATTAGAGTATTAAAAACTTAATTCAAACTTAATTTAAGATAGATTTACAACATATAAAAATCTGTGATTAAATTGCAATTAATCAAGAGTTAACTCATGACAGTCATGTGATTAATCACGATTAAATATTTGAATCGTTTGACAGCCCTAATTATTAGTATTATTATTAATATTATTATCTGTTTTGTTTTATTTGTTGTAAAACCCTGGTTAATTTTTGTAAGGTATATTCACAATGTATGGTGTGTGTATCCTTTGGTGGGGGACTGTTTTACAGGGTTGCCAGCACCCGTACAGAAGGATGGAGAGACTGCCCAGAATATGGACATTGATGAAAGGACATTGCAGATTGTACAGGGGGAAGGTACCTCTACCCCAAATGCGTCACAATATCTAAGATGGTCCACTAGAGCCACGAAGGCCTGTTGAGATATATATATATATATATATATATACATATATACATATACACATATACATATACATATATATATATATACATATATATATATATATATATATATATATATATATATATATATATATACACATATATACATATATATATATATATATATATATATATATATATATATATATATATATATATATATTAGGGGTGTAACGATACGCGTATTCGTATTGAACCGTTCGGTACGAGGCTTTCGGTTCGGTACGCGGTACGCATTATGTACCGAACGGTTCTCGGAATAATTAATTAGATTTGGAAAAATAAAAAAAGAGTGTGAAATATAATAACATGCGTTCAACAATAACCAAAACGACATAACAGGCAATGCCCCTGACACCGCCGAAGAGAAAAAAACAAAAAAAAACACCAAATATGTTTTAGGCTGCTCAGTCAGGTGCTCGCTTACTCAGTAGGCTACGTGCTGAATGCTCGTGGCAAAATGGCTATTGCGTTTAACAAACCAGAAATAGAAGATCCTACAATAACCAACGGGTCTGGTGTTTGGGTGAACTTTGGATTCTTTGTAAGCTATGATGGTGTTGGCAAGAGTGATGGATTAAAAAACAACGGTATGTCGCATTTGCTACATGATGGTACAGCAGCGGGAATAATTAATGCCATGTCAACTCATTTACGCCGACAACAAGACGATAAAAAGGAGAAACAGCCACAAACTATCCCACAAACTATCCCCGCAGCATTAAGACAGACATTTCCAACTTATTCAAATGGCAAAAGACATCACCGCGGCGAGTGGCCCATTTATAGCCGCGGATATGAGACCTTACGCCCATTTTCACACAAACTCCGTCTGCAGTGCGTAGTCTATGCGGCGCGTATTTTTTCCGTACCCATGTTAACGGTTGCGGACTACAAACGCAGCATATTTGAAAGCACAACAGGGTGTGTGGCAAAACGCACCGCAGAAGGAGTTTTAAGAACGTGCTTAAAGTAATTGATCCCCGTTACAATGTTCCTTCACGAGCCCATTTCAGCCAGTAATTCCTGCTTTGTCCCAAAAAACAAAAGCACAAACAGAGAACCAATTGGCCAAAGCAACAGCGGTTGCTCTGAGAACAGGCTGGACGTCAAAGACTACACAAAGCTACCTGACTGTAACGGCACATTACATTACCGATGAATGGGAGCTGAACAGCCACGTTCTTCAGACACGCCCCCTTGAGAGTCAAACAAGTGAGGATTTGGGGGATGACAGAAGCAGTAGTGTGTGAAAAAAGTGTGGAGAGAGCTAATGTAAAAAGCTAATGTCTTATTCCTGTAACTACATAGAAGATGGGTAAAGTATAGCTCCGTCATTGTTCAATGTAAAAAAAAAAATCCATACTTTGTAAGTTTTATTAAAAAAATAATTAAAAAAGGTAATTTATCTGCCAATTTTTTCTTTTTGCTGTATCTAAAACATACCGAACCAAACCGTGACACCAGTGTATCGTATCGAACCGAACCGTGAATTTTGTGAACCGTTACACCCCTAATATATTGTCACATGCCTGTCCTGTCTTGTGTGCACATGTGGGTTTTGTCATGTCTCCGGTCTACTGTCAACCCCGCCCTTCTTGTTATCTGATTATTGGTTTATTTGCCCCTCCTGTTCTCCCTCATTATCTGCCTTGTTTGTTCCCTTTATAATCTCCTTGTGTTTGTCAGTCTGGGTTGGATCCTTGTGTAATGTCTGCGTCTTCCGTCCTCCCCGTGATTCTGTTGGTTTGTTTAAGTTTGTATTTATATTATTCTATTATGTGTTTTTCCCCCTCGTGGGTTTTGTTTTGAGTTTGTTTTATTTTATAATAAATTATCATTTTCTGCACTTGAGTCCTCGCACCCTTTTCCCTTGTCTGTGACGTGACAGAAGGATCCAACCACTTGAGGACTCAGCAGGACTTGTATTTTTTTGTTGTTTTCGTTTTTCTCCCTGTACCCTCCTATGGAGTGGGAGAAGAACCTGCGGGTGATGCGTTACCTGAACTCCCGGTACATCCGTCAACAGGGGACGGATGTGCAACAGTTCGCAGGCAGGTTCCTCATGGAGGTGGACCATTTTAGACTCAATGAGGCAGAGTGGAAGGAGACTTTTAATCTCTGCCTCGACATGCCCCTCTGTCCGGAGGTAATGGATACTATGGGGAGTCTGGGATTCTGGGAATTCATTGACCGCCTGGGCCCCAGTCCTTCCATGGTCCCAGTTCCGGTGGATCGTATTCCGGTGGTCCCTGTGCCAG